>NC_088791.1:224587582-224890612 GCF_011386835.1 Chrysemys picta bellii
TTCCTTTGTAAATTTTGGTGGAAAATCAGATACCTTATTTATATACAATACAAGTTGCTTCATGAAGAGAAAAGGGTGTGTATAGGCATGAAAACAGCATGGGAACATGACATTCTGGAAAGAATTTCCCAACCACAATGGAAAACCAAGGTCTCTATGGAAATGAAGTCATGAGGCATACATTACAAGGCTCCTTGGGATGTACCACATGACATGCTGAAGGTCTCATAAGAGCTCGGACATACTAATAGGTCTTCTGTGGGAATGCCCAAAAATTCATCTCTTTTGCCAAGAGGGCTTAGATTGAGTTGATGAGTCACCTCTAGGACTGAATTAATTTTACAACAGGAATTACAACAGGACTTTTAAACCGGTATTCAGGGAATACTAGCAAACTATTGAGCCTAGATAATTATAATAATTGATGGTTCTTGAGAGACACCGTAGACATAAAGAAAATGATCTTCTCTTCTGGGAAAAGAGATATTGGTGTTGAACATAGGTCAGAGGACTAGCACTAAAGGTTGTAAAGCTTCAAAGAGGCTCTTTCATTAGGTTAAATGAATTATGTGATTATGAATATTACAACTCTTTGAGAAGCTACATATAGCCTTAAGACCATAAATCTTTTTTTTATATTCTGTCTGGATGCAGGTTTTTTCATGTTTTAGTCTATATCATATTGCCTTCATCTTATGAGTCTCTCATGTTACTGGAACCTCCTACTGATTAAAGAATTAATTGGATAATAGTGGAAGCTAGCAAGGCAGGCTCTGCATCTACGTAGTCTATACTGACTACTTCACTAAAGACTATTTTTATATGGATTCACATTAATATTTAACATTCAGGTGACTTGGAAGACATCTACAATTTTGGAAACTTAGTTCTCCCAAGCCTCTGTATAATTTAATATAGCCCACTGATAAAATAAAAAAATATAAAACAAAATAATAAATAATAATAAAATAATAATAAAAATATGGCATTCGTGGAGAAATCAAGATGTATCGATGTTTGTGGACCTATTTGAGGATGATACAGTTAAATCTGCTGAATTACCTTGTTTTTAAACAAGGGTTTTGGGGTATCAAAATACTAGCTTTATCAATAGCTAATTAGTTAAATCGAGTGGTAATACTAAATGGACAATATACCATGATATATCTTGACACACATGGTACATACTTCGTAGTATCATCTGCAAGTCACCAGAAAAATACTACTAAAGACAACATTCAGATTTGATCTACATGTATATAGTTAGATTTTTCGGAAATGCTGTAGTCTGGCCATTGTATGGTATTTTTTTAAAGGTAAGCTACTGCATACATCAGTAAAAACAGTCTTTGTCCCAAACTCTGCCTCTAACAAGAAAAATTGGTTAGGTTGAGAGCAAGGGTGTTTAACTCATTCTGTGGTATCTGCCAAATTACCCTTTCAGTAAGGGACTATGAGACCTAGTTTACTGATAAAAAGCAAATTTTATAGTCTTGCAAAAGGAAGCAGCTCATTTTTACTTTGAATCTGGTCTTATGGGTTCGAAGGCAGGGCAGATCTGGGGACGAAGGATGGGAAGGCTGAAAATATTGCCTCTTCTCTGAGCTAGAAGGTTCAGTGGCAGCAGGGACTGGAGTAGAAGAGGCCTATTCAGTTCTTGTGGAGAAGGGTAACAGGGATTGGAGTGGGGGGAAATAGAAAGGAGCGCCCCCCCAAACCTTGGATTGCACTTGACACCTGTATAAAGGCAGAAGCTGAAACCCGATAGAGGACTCTAGTCCTGAAACCTTATTGGCAAGTTGCCAGGTGTCCTGATTGGTCCACAGTTCCTATATAAACCACAGTGCAGGAACAGGACGTTGTTAATGCAGCAGGTATCCACCCACCTCTGGACTATGTCCTGTTCCTGGTCCCGAGGCTTGACTTCCTGGTATCCTGACCCAGCCTGACTCCAGTTACTAATCTGTGGTTCTACTTTCAAGTTTGTCTCCTGTCTCTGATCTCCTGGTAAATTGACCCTGCCTGCCTCCTGATGCTTGATTCTCGGTTTGCCCTCTGACCTCCTGTTAGCTGACCTGGCCTGACTCCTGTTTTGACCACTAGGTCAGACTTCCTATGTCCTGGTCAGGACACATATTAACTAAAATACAATAATAATGTGAATCCATGCCAAGAGACTTCAAAAAATGGAAGTATACAAATGTTTCATATGAAGCAGTGGTGCCGGAGCTCATGAGACTAACTTTCTAAAACCATAAACTCAAGGCATAGAGCATATAAATATTGATAAGACGATACTTTTTTTTATCCAGTCTGAAGAGTTTTCATTAGCAAGCATGTCTCTAAAAGAAACATACTTCTGACTGCAGCAGATTTTAACAGCATTCTGGGTACAGTGCCATGAAGCAGAGAAACTTGGCAAATAATACTTGATCCTTTAACTATTATGTGAAATTGTTAATATGTTTAAGGGGCTTCAAGTGTTAGAATGAAAAGATTTTCTGTCATCATGTTTATCTGGGATCAGCATCCTCTCCTCAGTGAATAATCGAAAGAAATATACGTTAACACCAATGTGAGACCAGGACATGGGAATTCAGTGCAATAACAGACTCTGGATCAATATGTTAGACAGAAGTATGGATTGTGAAAATTCATTGATTGGACAGTTTCCTCCCTGAACAGTTTTTTCCTCCATATTGGTACAGCATTAATTGTGCACACTTGATCATGTCAGAAAGAAGGGTTAATCTCTAGAGTGGTTTGCTCCTTTCACCTCCCACAAAGTAGAATCATGTCAGAGTTAGCTGTACTGTTTGTGTCAGAAGCTTCTTTCTCAACAGGCGTAAGACGACACATTTAGAAACTGCTGTCTATCCGGGGAAGGTCATGGGGGCTCAGGGAGAAAAAGAGATCTCACAATTCTAGTTTCTTCTAGAAGGTATTCTTAATGGGGATTCACATGACTAATTCCTGCAGGGCTTTCATGTAGCAGAGACCTCACTTTTCTCCTCGTAAATATAACTGTAATAAATCTCTCTGCCAATCCTACAGCATAACTGTCTCTATATCCACTACAATAACTGTCCATGAAACATTTCTGCTGCCACTACACAGTAAAGGCCTAGCCAGGGGCAGGGATGCAGGGGAAGCAATTTCTGTAATACTTTAATCTAAGACCTACATTTTCAAAGAGTTCTGTTGGATTCTAACTGTGCAGCTCTATCGGATTTAACCTCAGTGGAAAATGTATGGCCAAGTTCCTACACAACCCTGAACATATCTGGGATTCAAGTGCATGCAATAGGCATTTAATATGGATTTACTAAAACAATTAAACACATACTAGTGGATTACAATACATTTATTAACTATTTTTCAGATCTGTTGATGTCTTAATAATTTACAAATAACTCCAAGTGACTATCTGTTGCAAACAATAGCCTCTCTATTACATTAACCCTTTAGATTTAAGACATTGGCTCCAGTCATGTCTAGTGTTTTGCATTGCTCTGGCAGTGAAAAGCAGATGGAAAGCCACCTTAACTATGTGGTATGGAATTTCCATAATGTATGGGAATCCTCAGGTGTCATTAAGCTGATCAGCAAGGAAAGAAGAAAAGGGGAGTGGCCAGAACACTGCTGTGCTCTGAAGATCTCTATCTGATACAACAGCCCTTTGGGTACTATTACAAGTCAGAACAATTTAGAGCAACCCTGAGGTTTAGGTTACCCCATGGTCTATACTAGCCCCTCACCAGGCCCAGGATTGAGGTGGGGTTGGGCTAGAAGTTGTATAAAGCGACCTCTGCAATCCAGTCAACAGTCCTACTACAGCTAGGAACTCATTCCAGTAAATTAAATATATGTCAATTGGTTCTGATTACTTGATAAATTGGTTTTAAACTGCTATGTTATGTACAGTACTTTTCAAGCCTAAATAAATGTGTTAATAAAAATCCAAGATACTTTTAATTAGCCTTCTGAACAATAAAATGTTTTTAGCAGATCTAAATTATGTGAATATTTGTAATTTAAGGTGTTACTGGTATTTTTCTTTAATGGTTGATAATTATCTCAACTAATATGCCTGAACTAATCTAGAAATGTTTAGGTAAATTTTCTGTAAATATTCATCCCCAGTCTTTCTGCTTTTCTATCTGAGGCTGAAGTGAAATATAAATAGAGCTAGTCATTAAGAAGGAAAACTCCTGAGCACTAAGCCAGCAGTCTTATCAGCTCAACACTAAGTGCTAGTGGGATTTTTAACCCTTTATGTCAGATATTTCAGTTCTTATAGCCTTAAAAGCTCTCCCTGGCAGATAGCCAAAGCAGCTAGAGATGTGCTGGAGAATTCCTTAAGGGCTAAAGAGAGAATGAATGGGTGTCTCAAACTGCTCCATAGCAGGTATTCCAGCTTCAGGAGCTTTGAGGCACTACTGCAGTACTACTGCTATTACTACTGGAGTAGTTGCCAAACCACCTATGTCTTCCTACCCTGAGGCAAATGGTGGGCATGCCATGACCAGGCCAGCCACACTCTTGCTGCAAGAAGCAATCATTGAACCCTCTCTCCCTCAGAGAGGCAGAGTAAGTTTGAAAAAAAAAAAGGCTGTAGTCATGGACAATAGGATTGTATAAGTCTCTATGTGTCTACCAGATCGAGATCTAGCATTCAGGACAATATTTCTCACTGTGGCATGATGGTCTTTGCAATGTGAGAGAGTTTTCTCCATTGTGGTGGTGGTGGGGGGGATGTCAGGGAGATTTTCAACAAAATAAGCCATTGGGGAAAACTTTTATCTCAAAAAGAAGAGCCCGGGGACCTTTAATGTTCACAAAATGCAGACAGAAAGATACGGGTTCAAACACCTACGATTCAGATTCAAGACTTCTCAAGGCTCATTATTAAGTAATAAGGTACTGGCTTCTGGTAGGAGAGAGCTGGGTTTGTGCCAACAATAGCTCACACACTCTTGTACATTTAAACTTTTTTTTTTTTTTTGAGGCAAGCAAGTGGGGAAATTTCTGAATTCACCCCTCTTGGAGGAGATTCCTGTTTCCTTCAATCTACCCTTAATCACCAGAGTACATCCACCATTGATTATCCAATTAGTGATGCAGCACATTGGCCTGGAATCTCTTCAGAGTTTATCAATCCCAACATTAGTTAGCTCAGAGTCTGCTTTTGGTGAGAGGCAAGAGCAAGTCAGATACAGCCTACTCTGTTGCCATCTCCTACTGACTGATAGACAGATTAGATTTGGAAACTGAATATGAGGTGTCACCAGAGCTTAAATTCTCAGACATTATTTCCCGCCCCCCCCCCCCCACGCCGCGCCATTGAAGGCTCCAGGCTTCATCTGTGGGGCGGGAGGTCTCAGAGCTTCAGCCCCCATGGGATGGGGGAGATACCAGAGCTTGGGGCTTCAGCACTGCAGGGAGCACTGGGGCTTGGGGCTTTAGCCCTGTGGGCATGCCAGGGTTTGGGACTTCTGCTGGGGCTCCTGTGGGTTTGAAAATATTTCCCAGAGCTCTGCTCTGGCGGGCTCCATCATTAGAAAGAGTTTTGAAAGGTGGAACTCACTAGTAGGAAAGAGATCAAAATGTCACTTTTCAAGCCCACAACACTATTGAGTTATTTCTTATAAACCAGAATGAGACCTATCTCCAAATTCACTAAAATAGTTAATCCAAATTTCAAAATGATTATAGAATGGCTGAAGCTTGATCTTGGATTAACAATGCAGTATGATCTAATATCATGGTACAGAGAACAAAGAATTTATGCTTCAGCAAAATTATAGTTTTTTTTAGCCAAGAGACTCTCTCTCTCTCTCTCTCTCTCTCTCTCTCTCTCCCAGATACATACTCCCACTCTAAAACCCCCCTTTGGTTACATACCCAGCAGCAATCATCTAGTTCCAAGACTCATCAATCACTTTAACAGCAGTGAAAACTAATCCCTGCACTAAGGCATTTCCAATCATCTTTCATTTGTCATAAAGACACCTTGAGTTGAAATTTCTTATTTTCCGTCTCTTACATCCCACCCCTGTAATCATAGCACTCATTATTCACAGCAAAAATTATCAAGGCATACATTTTTGTAGTGTTCTTTGGGGTTTTATTCAGATAACTCCTATTAAAAAGTCAATGGAAGACATGCATCTAAAACCGTGGTATAATCCCTTGAAAATTAACTCCCATGTGTCTACCTTTGTAACTGAAGAGGGGAAAAAAAATTAGGTGGCCAGGCGCACTAGTTTGGAGGAGAGGAGAGAAGTTTGCTTATTTGCTGTATTTATTTGCATGTGTGATTCACAATTTTATAAAGGGAACATTTTTAACCAGAACCTCTTCATATCCAGAGCCGGCGCAACCAATTAGGTGACCTAGGCAGTCGCCTAGGGAACTACAATTTGGGAGGCGGCGACCGCGGCGGTATTTCGGCGGTGGGACCTTCCGCCGCCTAGGGCGGCAGAAAAGCTAGTGGCGCTCCTGTTCATATCCCAAGTGCTTTATAATAGGGACCAGAACGTTCTGAAGCTCTCCATCCCTGCTTTTTTGTATCACCTATAATTACAAACATGGTTGTGATTCTAGACAAAGAGTGCAAAGAATGAAAAATCAAAGTTCACATTAAGAATGTTGAAGATTTCTATGGATCTGAATCCTCTGGATACATCCTGATGCTTGCTTCATCTCCAGAATGGAAATAAACATCATGGCAACCAAGCATGTGGGGATGGAGGAGCGGATAGACTGAAGTCCAGCTCTATACTATAAATACTTGGATTGTCAATAAAAAGAAATGCATTATCTAGACCTCTACATTTCAGTTTTGCTGTAAGAGTTATAAATCAGGCCAGCAGACATTTAATCTGGATACGATCAAGCATTTAAACTCAAATACTGGATTTATATCCTATTTTCAAAGTTTGCCTTCATAATTTCACACCAAAAGGTACATACTTTACAATCTTCTGATCAGCATTTTTTGAAGGACTCCAAAAATATTTATCAGCAACAGTTTTCTAAAACAGTGCAAAAGAGTATCTCCTCTTCTCTTGATTTACAAAGACCTTCAAAAAAACAACAACAAAAAACAAAAAAAAAACCCACCCAGCAAACTCATACTTTTAATCTAAACTTTTGCAAAAAATTATCCTTTTATTAGTATTGATACAACAAATGCCATAAACAATGAGTGAACTGAGACACCAAATATTCTGTTCTCATACAACAAAACAAAGAATCCCCACCAAAATTCTAAAGAACAAAAGATTTTAGATAGAGATAGTCCTGAACTAAACACGTGCATTGGAACACTCTCAGAATTTGTGAGTAGCAGGATCCAAACTTTATAGCTCTGCAACTGATTTAACCCAACTGGACAAATCCAAAGCCCTTCATCTTTGAGCAATTATAAATTAAGATCTAAATGTGTTCTTTGGGATCTGGTTCATCTTTGGTTTTCAGCATATAACATTGAATTTTATAAGACATCTAAAGTCTATACTATAAGAAGATTTTGCTGAATGTTGGAGAATAGGTGGCTCTGCTTGGTCAGTTGTATGTATTCTTTTGATGTAATTAGTTTGATCTTTCATACTTCACACTTTTGTTATTCTCAAGCTAAACTTGTCAGCACTAAATCTGTGTTTTCAATTCTCTCCTCTGTCTCATGGCATTTTAAATCAAAGCCCTTCAACTTCTTGTCCATCACAGCTGAATCATGCCAACTTAGTTCCGAGTGAGAACTGGCAATACTTGATAAATCTAATCTGTATCTCTCAACGAGAAACTAAAAGCTGCCAGAATATTGCTGGTTAGTAGTAGCTTGAAAAAGAATTAACAATTTTTAGCAAAGCTAGACTTTTTTTAATTATTGTGGAGTAATACTATTTCCCAAGGAGTCATTTTTAAAAAGCCAAAAGGTTTAATTTTTCAAAATTATAAAAATAGAAAAACTGAAAGCAATATACTGTAAAACACTGAGAGAGAGAGAGAGAGAGAGAGAGAGATGCTTATGGTTAGCCCAGGAGAACTACTACTACCATTAACTTTTTAGGGGCTATATCCTTTAGTTTAGGGGTTCTCAAACTTTTTCGTAGTGTGAACTATATTTTAATGAAGATATTGATTCTTATCCTCCTCTGGATAGTTCATAGTTCAACATAGTTCAACTTCAATGGAGCTATCCTGATTTCCACCAGCTAAGGATTTGGCCCATTATCTTGTGGAGCATCTTCCCCCCCATTATGTAGATCACTTCTTCTGTTCAGATTATATTACATCTCTGTGGCAACGACAGCCATTTCTTACATGGATAAATAATATGTAATTATTTTTAAGTTGTTTGAAATGAAATCTCATAGCAGGAAATGAGGAGGAGGAGGAGCCAGCATTATGTGGCAAGCCAGCTTTTAGTGGTCCATCAGTAATCCACTGGCTACAGTTTTGGAACTTCTGCTTTAGTTCATGTGGTTTTGTAGCTGGAGTAGCAGGGCTTTAGTCCTAGTTCTGCAGGGAGCACTGGTGAGATTTACATAATATACGTGCATTTTGGGTGCAACACATGGGTTTGCAATAATGTCACTAGAATTTGTTAAGGAATTTGTTCTATTTCTAATACTTTATTGGCATGGAATACCTGACAAATCAAAAAACCTTACCACAAAGCCATGCATTAGTAAATTATTTTCCTAAACATTTTCCTCCCCCTCCTAAATAAAAACCAAAAGAACAAATAATCCCATGTTTCCTGGGGTGGCCCTATCATGTGAAATTCATTCCTCCATTATACCTCTAAATAATTTTGTCCCTCCCTATTGAAAGCAAAGTAGTAATCTTTTATTTTTTAAAAGGTACCTCCCGGGTGTTGGTTACCTCCCTTGTCATTGTCTCTGGAGAGCTAGTATCTGGGTGCTTCCCAAACCCACAGCATATTTTAGTGAAAACTATACAACATAATTCTCATAACTTCATATGCATTAATGATATACATATCTAGATGGAACAGTGGGTTTCAGCAGATCATAACCTTTTCCATGATACCTTACACGGAATGCTTTATATGCAATAACACAATTATATACAAATGATGAATATGGAGGTAACAGGTTGCTCCCCTGGGGTGTAGAGTGTCACATCTGCCATCTAGGACTCTGTTCCCTAGGGTCTGAACTCAATGACAGTTATTCATAACCTGTGGGGGAGAATAAGAGCAGTGGTTTTCAAACTTTTTTTCTGGTAACCGAGTTGAAGAAAATTGTTGATGCCCATGACCCAACAGAGCTGGGGATGAAGGGCTTGGGGTTTGGGAGGGACTCAGGGTTGGGATGCGGGAGTGAAGGCTGCGGAGTGGGTCCAGGAATGAGGTGTTCAGGGTGTGGGAGGGGGCTCTGGGCTGGAGCAGGGGTTAGGTGTAGCAGGGGGTCAGGGATCTGGGCTGGGGGTGCAAGCTCTGGGGTGGGGCTGCGGATGAGGGGTTTGGGGTGCAGGAAGGGGCTCCAGGTTTGGGGTGGGGCTCAGGCCTGGGGCAGGGGCTTGGGGCATAGGGTTGGGGCACGGGCTTATCTGGGGCGGCTCCCGGTCAGTGGCGCAGCGGGGGTGCAGAGGCAGGATTCCTGCCTGTCCTAGCACTGTGGACCATGCTGTGCCCCGAATGCAGCCAGCAGCAGGTCCGGCTCCTAGGTGGAGTCACACAAGAGGCTCCGTGCAGCTCTCACCTGCAGGCACCCCTCCAGCTCCCATTGGCTAGGAACCAGCCAATGGGAGTGCAGAGCCAGTGCTTGGGACTGAGGCAGCACACAAAGCCCCGTGGCCTCCTGCCTAGGAGCCGGACCTGTTGCTGGTTGTTTCCGGGGTGCAGCGTGGTGTCGGAACAGGTAGGGACTAGCCTGCCTTAGCCAGGCAGCACTGCCGATGGGACTTTTAATGGCCCAGTCAGTGGTGCTGACTAGAGTGCCTTACATTCTGCAACCCACTGAAAACCACTGCCCTAGAGGCATAGGCGTGCACAGCCCATTTCATTAGGGTGTGCACCCAGGGAGCCCTTCCCTAGCCCCACCCCCACCCTGCCCCATCCACTCCCTCCTACTTCCCGCCCCCTGACTTCCCCCCTCAGAACCCCCAACCCCCCCTGCTCCTTGTCCCCTGACTACCCCTCCTGGGACCCCTGCCCCTAACTGCCCCCCAGGACCCCACCCCCTATCTAAGCCTCCCTGCTCCTTATCCCCTGACTGCCCCCTAGGACCCTACCCCCTACCTGTCCCCTGACTGCCCCAACCCTTATCCACATCCCCACCCCCAGACAGACCCCCAGGACTCCCACGCCTATCCAAGCGCTCCCGCCCCCTGACAGGACCCCCAGAACTCCCAACTCATACAACCCCCCCCGTTCCTTGCCTGCCCCAACCCCTCTCCACACTCCTGCCTCCCGACAGCCCCTCCCAGAACTCCTGACTCATCCAACCTCCCCAGCTCCTTGTCCCCTGACCACCCCCTCCAGAGACCCGCCTACCCTAACTGCCCCCCCAGGACCCTCCTTGCTCCCTGTCCCCTGACTGCCCTGACCCCTATCCACCTCCCACCCCCTGACAGACCCCGGGACTCCCATGCCCCATCCAACCCCGCCACTCCCTGACTGCCCCCTCCAGAGACACCCCACCCCTAACCACCCCCCCAGGATCCCACCCCCTATTCAACCCACTCTGCTCCTGTCCCCTGACTGCCCCCAGCCCTTATCCAACCCCCCTGACCCTGGACCCCTTACCATGAGATGAGGCTCCTAGCCTCCCCACGGAGCCAAACACTGCCCCGTGGGAGTGCACAGCCCCGGCTCCCAGAGCGCTGCGCTCCGGCAGCATGGTTCCAGGGGAGTGGGGAGCGTGTCTGCCTCCTTGCGGAGCCCCAACCCCCAGAGCACTGCGCACGCGGCAGCATGGCTTCAGGGGAGGGGCTGATGGCTTGCAGCTCTCGGCTGGGCGCTCTGGCCCGGGAGCACAGACCCCTGCGGCTTGCCGCGCCAGGGGGGGGGAGGGGGCCATTTGCTCACCCCTGCATTAGAGTGTGCCTGGGCAAACCCGGCACACCCCGTGCGCACGCCTATGCCTAGAGGCTAGGTAGCAGCTGATGGCCAGTTAAGTAGTGAAGCAAACAGAAAAGTGTAACTCTGTGCTCCCTTTTTGGAGTGTGATATCTACTGGGCTGAGGGAGCAAGATCCAAATGGTGTGACATCTACATTCTTGCTTTGGGGACCTCCAAACTTTTTAGCTCAGCTCCAGCCCAGTCCAATTCACAAATAAAGGGAAAAGCTGTGGGAGTATACAATGATTATGGAGTGTTTTTTCTCTTTGGTTCTTATACAATCCCTGGACTAAAACAACAAGGAGTCCTTGTGGCACCTTAGAGACTAACACATTTATTTGAGCATAAGCTTTCGTGGGCTAGAACCCACTTCATCAGATGAATGAAGTGAAAAATACAGGAACAGGTATAAATACATGAAAGGATGGGGGTTGCTTTGCCAAGTGTGAGGTCAGTCTAACGAGATAAATAACTTTTGGAGTGGTTAGAGAGTGGCCCATTAAAGACAGTTGACAAGAAGGGGTGAGTAACAGTAGGGAGAAATTAGTATTGGGGAAATTAAGTTTAGGTTTTGTAATGACCCAACCACTCCCAGTCTTTATTCAGGCCTAATCTGATGGAATCTAGTTTGCAAATTAATTCCAGTTCTGCAGCTTCACATTAGAGTCTGACTGTAAGGCAGGCTTCACTATGGTGCCCTGCACATGGAAAACCTGTTTACCTGTGTTGGTTAATTATATGTTTTCCATTTATTTTCTCTGATCCTCCAAGTGCAATTGCATTATTCTGCTTCATTACATAATGTCCTGCCACGTGGAAAAGTAACAGACACACCTTTTGCAAGCTTCTGCATCAGTCTGGACTGTTTTCACAGATGTTCTCTTGGAGCCTGCCTAGTTTCCGACATCAAGGTTTTCTTGAAAGGTTTCAGAGTAGCAGCCGTGTTAGTCTGTATCCGCAAAAAGAAGAACAGGAGGACTTGTGGCACCTTAGAGACTAACAAATTTATTAGAGCATAAGCTTTCGTGGACTACAGCCCACTTCTTCGGATGCATATAGAATGGAACCTATGTTCCATTCTATATGCATCCGAAGAAGTGGGCTGTAGCCCACGAAAGCTTATGCTCTAATAAATTTGTTAGTCTCTAAGGTGCCACAAGTCCTCCTGTTCTTCTTTTTAAGGTTTTCTTGGTGCTTTGCACTCAGTGGTACTCGTGTGGTATGGAGTTAGGTATGCAAGGATTGCCAGCTGGCCAGAATGTCTCATAAATGTGAGAACAAAAAAAATTCATTCCATGCATCACAGCAAAGTGATCTATTCCTGGAACACCAGCTGGATTGCTGTAGTCAGCTATTAAACCAGTGCAGTAAAATGAAACCCTAATTTACTATGTAGGTTACACAGCATCTATCTCCTTGCACAGGCACTTAGTTTACTCTGCTTAATTATACATAGATGGTCTGTTGGTAGGAGAAAGATACACCCAGCAGGTCTTCATGGTTATTGCTATTTCTAAATACATGTGTTCCAAACAATGACCCAGGGAAAAATTATTTTCAATGGATACAGTCGATTGTTGTCCCTCTGCTAAACTATAGGATATGTCAGGGCCTTGCAAATCAGCTTCCCATTGGAGGAGAAATCAGTGATGTATACTCTTAGCATAAATTGTTTTATTTAAACATATACATCAGAGTTGGGCAGTCACAAATGGTATTCAGGGAATCCTCTCTGCCAGGAATCTCAGCACAAGCATCAGAGCTCCGCTCCCAGCTCTATGTCAAGAGTTGACTCACCCGAACCACCCCTCCCACAACAATACAGCATTTCTTCCAAGACTAAAAACTTGTTTGCACGCTAAGAAAAAGAACCTGTAAGGCAATGTGTAACAGTTCCATAAACACCATCACTACAATACACACTCTTAAGGCTGGCAGGGTCTCCAGGTTAATAGATATAAATAATGCTTTTTAAATATGTGGCAGCAGTAGCAGATGAATAGCTTCATTTAGAAAGCTAATAAATCAGAATTTTGTAACAAAACACTAATTCCTTTCTGCCATCCTAGCTGAGAAGGCTTAGTGGGGTAAGTGAACTCTGCAACCTGTTCCATATTTTAGCCCCATTGTAAGTGATGACTAGTTCCAGAGTGCTTGTTAGTAATAGGTGTCACTCTTTGGGGGACACACAAGAATACAACGAATAACAAAGAACTAGGGGACATACTTCATAATACAGATACATTAATTACAGTGTAGTTACAATGTAAGTACAGCACAGTTCTAATTTTTCTGCTTCCAGTTACCATCCAGTCGTATAATCGAGACGCTTAACTTCAGAGCTGTTCAAGATATTTTTTGAATGAAAAAGTTTCTTCATTGAAAAATGACATTTTCTTCAAAATGAATTTTTTCTTGAAACTGAAACTTGATTTTTCTGCAAGTGTTCATTTTTTGAGAATTTTTTTCATCAAAAAGGTTATTTACACTGTTCATTTACCAAAACGTTTTTTGGAAGTGGAAACCTTTATTTGATTTTAATAACTTTGATTTTAAAAAATCAATACAAAAATTCAAAGTAACAAAATTTTGTGAAAAATGAAAAATCGGTTCATTTTGAACCTTATAAAATGGAACAACTTCAACTTTTCTAGTCATTTAAACAAATCATTTTTGACCAGGTCTACTTAATTTAATGTCTGAATTATTTATAACCACTGATCTAGTCTCATACATCATACATATATGTTTTAGAATCCTGGTACATTAACTACACAATACCCACCCTGTACTACTTATGAAGTTATACTATTTGGAGGATTTTGTAGAAAATATATGTATCAATCAGAAGTTTGACTGCATAATTTTTGTATTTTGAAGTAAACACATATTCCTGTCAAGTATCAGGGGGTAGCCGTGTTAGTCTGTATCTACAAAAACAACAAGGAGTCTGGTGGCACCTTAAAGACTAACAGATTTATTTGGGCATAAGCTTTCGTGGGTAAAAACCTCACTTCTTCAGATGCATAGAGTGAAAGTTACAATTCCTAACTAATCCATGTATTTACAATTGTTGTTGGACACACTATATTTTTTGATTTATTAAATACTTTTTATCACCTTCTCACTGTTTTTCATCTAATTACATTGAATTTCCAGGTAGATATTTTCATTTCATGGGTACTTATGTGGTCTGTAAGAATTCAAGCATCAGTGCCTAAAAGCTGTCGCAGTCCATGTAGCTTCCTCAGAAATGAACCATAGATTTAAGTGAACCCCTACTCCAGTCTAATATCTGAATGATTCATATACTTGCCACTGTAGTTGAATTTTATTAGTTTATATAATTCTGCTTGCGAATGAGATATTTTTTGTTGTCTGCACCCTGTGTTTTTATTTAATTATACTCAACCAGCCATTTTGGTCCTAATCCTGCCTGAGCTCAGCTTGACCTGAAAATCACAGCTCTGGTGATCTCTTCTTTCTCTCTATCCAGTTGCCATTGCTCCATTTTCTGAAGGCACACTTTCTTCAGACGGTTGAAATAGCAGTGTCCCTCAGTCCCCATTGTATAGTAATGAAAGAGAGAGATAATGGGACAATTAATTGATATATTTGAGTTTATGCTGATACTGGTTAGCAGTGACTGCTGAGATAACCCTTGCAATATTGCTTTTCAAGATGAAATGGGTGCATCTAACTATAGCAGTCATTTGTCTTGCTTGTTCTTTGTATGACAGTAGGACCTAGTTCAGTCTTTGGTGTATTTCTGCTCCTTTTGTCATCAGTAAAAAAGATAATGAAAAAAATTGCCTCAGATATGTCAGCTTGGCACTAGACTACTGATTGCTTAATCTTCAACATTTTAGTTTCTCCTATTAAAGAGCTAGTAGTCAGTCTCAAATTTGGATTGCATCCAGCTCCTCAAAGTCAGATGCAGGTTTGGGGTTTTCTGGAATGTCTTTAGCTAATACTCCGCACTAAGTGTTGCTAAAAAGTTTGTTAGGAATCAGTCCATCTCTGTTTTAAAATCAACAAGCAAAACCCATGAAGCACTGATGATAAAAAGTTTCTCTATTTTTTTTTATAGAATAAAAGAAAAAAAAAATACAAATGGTCCCAGGATTGCTATGCCCAGGAGTAATTGGTGGGGATACTACCCAGATAAACTAGATGTCAGTTGAATTTTTGGGGCTATTTTTTTTTTTAATCCAAGAGTTGCAGCTCAAAAAAGCAGTGTTTCTTGGAATAATTTAACTGTCTTAGTCTACCAATGCTGGCTAATGTTATTTCTGGATGTTCTCCCTTCAGGAAACCATTTTTCCTGCTTTATTATTATTTTATTTGCAATTGATGTCCACAGAAAAGCTATGTAAACAGTTTGTGAATGTGTCCCTCTATATATATCAAGGCACTACTCCAAACAGCATCAGAGGCTTATGGCTAGGGCTAGAAGAATAATTTTTACCAGTAAATATTGGTAAACTGATGAAAAAATATTTCCATCAATAACAATCAAAATTTCTAGATAGGCAAAGTAAGAAGAATGCTGCTTGAGTTTGATTTAAGGATATCTATTTTGTATATTTTGATGCGTGATGTTGACTATTTGTGTTTTAACAGTTATAAAGCTTTAACTTTTTGAATCTCAGTATCGACTGTCATTAAATAAGTGTCTGATCCCACCCCATAATTTCTCACAACTGTGAAAATGTAAATTGATTAAAAATAAAAAAAAATCGTAATTATGTGCACTGTGAATATTTAAATTTCTACAAATTAAAAAAAGCTTAAAAATAAACATCAATATTATCTGTCAATTTTTTAAAAAGCAAATTCTTCCAAGCCTACTTATAGAAACTATAATAGCTTATTTTGTAGTGTTTAGATTTCTCATTGTGGGCAAATTGAAAGTGAATGAATTTTATGACATTATTTAAACCAAATACATTATTTCACAACTTGTTTTGCGATGTAGATAAAGGAGTCAGCCACCTTCATAAAGAATCTTATAAACTGTTACTTTCTATTTTTGTACCAGTCCCTATGCTGTTAGGCAATAAAAAAAGAAAAAAAACTCTGCAATGTGGTTATTGTCTCTATTAGCAATACAAGGTAGTTGGCCATCAGAGATTTTTCATCAGCCTTTCCTTGTATTTTAGGCACAGCTCTCCTGCAGAGACATACATGGTTAGAAACCAGCACGAAAATGCTGTAGGGTCCTGCTGATGAACATTGCTAGGAAGACATCTGGGAAAAAGCATTCAAGATTTTACATTGTCTGACCTATTTACTGTGCACTTCTGCTATTATTTCAATTAAATTATTGCAATTATTCAGATAAAACAAATTAATTAGTTATGTTCCATAAATAAAATCATGCTAGGCTTATTTTCTAATCACTTATTGTGGTTTCTAGATTTGCAGCGTGGAGATGAATTCATTAAATATCAATGCCCTGTATTTATCAAGCTATACTTATCAACACATCATTTAAGCATTGTATCACACATAAAATTAAATCAGCCACTATCACAAGCCTAGAAAGGAATTCAAAATTGGAAATATGCTAAACAGTTCAGTAGAAGTGAGGTGGCTGTGAATATCCCTTGATTAGAGATGGGTGGGAGTTAAAATACTTAATCTACTGAGTTGCTTAAGGACACTTTAATAGTGGGGTTGGGAGAGAAGCTAAGAGTCAAATGGTCTGTGCCCAGCATTGAATAATCTGTACCCTGTCCAAATGGGGGTGTCTGTTTAACTGCAAATACCTTCAACACCAAAAAAGAAGGAATCTGTTTTCCTTAACACAATTACTGGAGCTAATCATCGTGTCTGATTCACTGATTACATGAAGCAAGAGATGGTTGGTGGTTGTTTCTTCATAAAAATGCTCATGTGGAGAACAACTGGTACAACTGTATATTTCAACCCTGACAGAGTTCATTCCATCTTTTTATAGCTATAGCTGATAATGTTAACTTTGTTCATTAAGAGATGTCCCATGTGAATTGCTTTTGTAGAGTGTGAGGAACCTGTCCATAGTGGTCTTCATATCCAACTTGGCCAACTCTTAAGCTAAAGCCACTGTGGTGACCATCGCATGGTCATTTGTTTCTACTGATTTATAATTTCATAGCAACCCAGTGTTCATCATCTTTATGATAGAAAAACCTCTCTGACTACTGAGATGCTCAGCACTGATACTATAGAGCATCATGTGGAACTTGTGCGCCAAAGTTCCTGTGGTCAAAGTCAGCCTTTTAGATAAAACAAATGCAGAGGGTCCCAGTGAAAACTGCTCAGAATAAGGTATTTCCCTGCACGTGGGGATGGACTGGCCATTCTGTGTCAGAAAGTTTACATGATCTTCTGAAAGTACATTCATGAACTTTACCCTCTGTAGAGTATGTTTGTGCTGTTCTCTTCTTTCTTTACATGTCCTCAATCCCAAACTGCTCTTTTGGGGGACCTTCTGTTTCCAGCACTCCCTTGGTTCATTGCTCAGGGTTACATTTAGAAGCAGCTTCCGTATTCTTGTGACAGTACACTGAAAGGGGCATTGCTATATTGACTGAGAATCCACATAAAGAAGTACTTTAATTGTGATGAGCATTTAATCAATGTGTTTAGACCAAAGAATATATTCTGTGCTCCAGAAGAATTGGGAAAAAACACTTGCCACAGACTTTTCTCACTGCCTGACTGAAAACTGCTTTGCCGATTATATGAAAGTGATATTAAATGATCCAGAGAATGACAGTGTAGATGGGAAAGGATGCAGGAGGTTTGTGATTACTGAACCGAAGGTTCAGTTTATACAGGCTAATTTTATATTATGGAGGAAATCTTGTGTGTGGCTTGGATTTGATCCCTGTACTTTATTTTAACCACTTCACATTTGCAATGTTTTTTAATGTGGGCATAGTTAGTCAGTCTAATGGTGTAGGGTGAACTAATATATCTGAAAGTTGTAAAAGGTTCAGCCAGGCCCAGGGAGTAGAAACCACCTGGAAATTCCTTGCTAGGATATCTTTGGCATGAGCAAGTGGGAAATAATGAGGAGGACAGGTCATTGTTTCAGAGTGATCTGGATCACTTGATAAACTGGGTACAAGCAAACAATAGGCATTTTAATATGGCTAAATGTAAATATATACATCTAGGAACAAAGAATGTGGGCCATACTTAGAGGATGGGGGTTCTATCCTGGGAAGCAGTGACTGAAAAAAAAAATTGGGGGTCATGGTGGATAATCAAACGAACATGAGTTCCCAGTGTGATGCTGTGGCCAAAAGAGCTAATGTGATCCTGAGATGCATAAACAGGGGAACCTCAGGTAGGAGTAGAGAAGTTATTTTACCTTTGCATTTTATTATACTTTGCACAGGTGTGACCACTGCTGACAATACTGAATCCATTTCTGCAGTTCAGCTGATAGTTTGGAGACGGTTCAGAGAAGAGCAGCAAGAATGATTAAAATATTAGACATTTTGCCTTATAGTGATAGACTCAAGGAGTTTAATCTATTAGCGTAACAAAGAGGAGGTTAAGGGGTAACTTGATTACAGTCTATAAGTACCTACATGGGGTACAAATATTTAATAATGGACTCTTCAATCTAGCAGAGAAAAGCATGATCCAGTGGCTGGTATTTGAAGTTAGACAAATTAAGACTGGAAATAAGATATAAATTTTTAATGTTGAGGTTAATTAACCTTTGAAACAATTTACCAAGGGTCATGGTGTATCACTGACAATTTTTTAAATCAAGATTAGATTTCCCCCCCAAAATATATGTTCCAGGAATTATTTTGGGGAAGTTCTATGACCTGTGTTATACAGGAGGTCAGAAGAGATGATCATAACGGTCCCTTCTGGCCTTAGTATCTATGAATCTATGACATCTCTGCTCTGAGTTAATGACAGGTTATTAGGACACATGCAAGAATCACTGGGTGAAATTCTCTTTTCTGTGGAAGGCAGGAGGGCAGACCAGATGATCAAAATGGTCTCTTTTGACCTTAAAAATCTATGAATCTATAAAATATACTAGACACATACTTGTGCAATGTGGGATTTAAAAAAATGTATCAGAAGTCATTTGGGATGATGGGTCCAATTCAGTCTTTCCTTTGGCCCTTGTGAGCAATGTGACCATCCCAAACTCATGCTGATAAAGCCTTTATACTGCACCACAACTGTGATGGGTTTCCCCCACTGGGGTGCAACCTGGAACTGGGGTACCACTGAGCTCTCTGGATCATCAGCCTGGGCTCCCTCTCACACTGTGCTACTGTGACAAACTGAAGAACACTCCCACACTCACACAGACCTTTATACAGGCAAGGACACACCCAGCTGCAGTTACATGAATGCTTCTCCTCAGCCACTCATGAACTAACAATAGAGAGACTCCAGTTAGCTTCCCCTGAGCTCCACAGCCTAGGACCCCACAGTTGTACCATCTCACCATGGTCAAAAGCCTGACCAGTAAAAATTATTACCCCGTCTGCCCCTCCCTCAGTGTAGAGAGGACAATGCACCACCCCCTGTTCCTGAGCAGATTCCTCTTGCACTTCAAGCAAACCACACTATTTAGGTAAAAATATTAAACAGATTTAGTAACTACAGAAATATAGATTGTAAGTGATTTTAAGTCATGAGCGTATAGATCAAAGCAGATTACCTAAGAAATTAAACAAAATTGCAATCTAAGTTTTATACAGTAGTTAGGATTTGAATCAAACAAGCTCTCACCCAGTTAGATAGTACAAGCAGATTAGCTTTTGCATTCATAGGCAGGAATCCTCCTTTTGAGCCCGGGACCAGCACTTCCCCAGTTCAGTCTTTATTCTTTAGATGTTTTCAGGTGCTCTGTTGTAGGGGAGTGAGGCCCAATGGTGATGTCACATCCCCCTTTTATAATTTCATCCATGTGGCGGGAACTTCTTTGTTTCAAGCCAAGCCCCGCAACACAGTTTGTGGAAAAATACTGGCATTAAAATAGACTCCAGGATCACATGATCTAGTCACATGCCCTTGCATGCTTCAATGAGTCATGGCAGCCATTATCTAGATGCTGACTGAAGCATCCACAGGTGAGGATAAGCATTTCACATGGCCCATTGTCTTTGTTGATGGGCTATTCAACTTGAAAAGGCCATTCACAATGTGCTGGTTAGACTGGATATAAAGTTTTGTGGATGTTCCCCAGGAGCAAGCACATTTGAAATACAGATGCATTGTCAATATTTATAACTCCAGATACAAAAATGATACATGCACACCAATAGGATAATCATATCCAGAAAATCATAACTTTTCCATTGACACCTCACATGACATATTTTGTACAAGATGTGTCATAATTATGTCATAATCATAACATAATCATACCACTATAGTGAATATGGGGTGCAGAGTGTCACAGCAACATCATGAATTCCCTATGTTTGTTTATACAAATAGGCAGAACTGTGGTATACAAAAAGACAGTATTAAAAAAGAATGCACTTTTACCTCTTCTTGGTGTAAGGTGAAAAATTAGAGCAAATCACACACATTGCACAATGCTTTACTTTTTAATCTGCACCTTCTGTGCTCTGTATTCTTTGCCAGAGAAAAATAACCATGGGAAAGGTTATAGAATCTTAAAATTACCAGAATTTGATTTGAATGATTAACTGTTTGATGGGTGTAATTTGAAGACAATTAGGTTGCATAGGTATAACCGAGACTTGATTTAGTTTGAAATTTAAATACAGATTATGATACAGGAGAAGGAAAGAATCCAACTTGAATTTCAAATCCCCAGGTTGAGTAGCCAGGGTTCAGTTACAAAAAAAAAAAAAAAAAAAAAAAAAATCCAAAAAATCCCTTTAAATAGTGCACATTCAACACGGAAATTGCTGAGACACAAACAATCCACAATTACTACTATATGGTGTAATTTTTCCACAATCAAATTGTATATTAATTTTGTCCTTTTGGGTATAAACTGGACCAGACCATGAGAATAGCAAGTTAACACTGCCCACTTTGCTGACACTGTAACTAAATCTTAAAGAGATGTTAGCTCCAGCTAACCCACTCAACTGAACAGTTTATTTTAACAGACACTGCAGAAGGATAGAAGAATGAACACTTGCTAGCAACTTGATTTTATATTCTGATTAAGTCACAAAATTATCCCCCTGCCTTTCCTGTGCTATCCCCAGGGGACTGTGGATGAGGCCTGGCCAGGGGCCTGACCCCCTTTTCTCTCTCCTTCTCTCTGAGAATTCCTCTGTTCCAGAAGGTACTAACTGGCTTCCTTCCTGCAGACGGCCTCTCCTTCAATCTCCTCCTGCAAGGGGGAATCACTGGACACTGAGAAGGGAGCTGGAAAGCCTCTACTGACTATGTGAATCATTGAGCCTGGTTTATCAACCCTCTGTGGGAAGAGAAGCAGAGGACTGTGACCACACCCCAGTAGATGGAAGAGAGTCATAGATTCTAGGACTGGAAGGGACCTCGAGAGGTCATCGAGTCCAGTCCCCTGCCTTGAGATAGGCACCTCAAGAATGAGATCCACCAAAGCCAGCACATTATGGGGGAGCAACCAAGCTAGCTGAGTCCAGGCTGCAGGCAGGTGTTTGGCCACTCCTTTTACAGTTGGGATAAAGAATGAACACATGACCACTACATTGTTTTTTTATGGTAAATATGGTGGCAGGAATTGGGAGATCAGTGACTTTAATCCATGCATTTAGCAACTATATTTAATCGTATTGTGTATGGTATGGGACACATCACAAAACAGTTCCCCAACTTCCATCCCTGCCCAGTTCCCTGGCAAATTTCTCTAAACCACCTTAGTGGTGCCTGAATTACAATGTAATTATTTTGTGTGATGGTGACAAAAAAAACCCTGAACATAAAATCTGTTAAATGAATTATAAAACATTAGACTTATATCTTTTTATGCAACTCAGTAAGGAAGGAATCTATGTAGTTTAAGGTTGTGGATCCACCACATATTGGCAAATAAAAATGTTTTTTCTGATGTAAAGAAGGAAAATATTGAACTATTCTATAATTTCCTAGGCTTGCTTATCTCCAGCATTCTCTCTCTCTTTCTCTGCAAAGTGCCATTCCTACCCTCTCCGAGAGAATCAAAGCTCAGATGGGTTGTTCAGATGCTACTCTTGTTTATAAATATTAGGCCATCCAATCAAAGTACAGAAACAGTACTCTGTAATTTGCCACGGGTGGCAGCTTGAATAGGGAATTATGAATAACTTAATCAGCAGTTATAATCAAATTGTCTACTGTGTTAATGTCAGCTATTTTTGCTTGTGTCCAAGACATTTTTATCTTTCCAGTATATTAAGATCAGCCCCAATGGAAACTTATTTTCTAAAAAGACTTGAGCATCTTTCCTTCATACATATACATCGGACCCGCATCCTGTGCCATCTCTTTGCCCCCAAAGTCCATAAGACATGAAGAGTTAGAAATGTCCTGTATAAGCTACATGCCAAGAATGACAAGGTACCTTAACTTCATAAGAAAATAAATAAAAGAAAGCTTGACAGTAAAAATAACCTATTCGGATGGGCAGGTCAGTATGTGTGTGGGGGGGGCGGGGGCAGCAACGTCTGGAGACGATCAAATCTAATCTTTGAAGCTGAAGATTAGTCTACAACAGGCACTGCTCGGTGAAAATGATTCTACAAGAGCCAGTATTGCTATTTCTAAGACATTGCATTTGTGGTGATGAATGACTCGACTGTAGGGTGGAGCATTACTCCAAAGCAAATACATCAAACCACCATGTTGTGCCATCTTCTTGTATCCAAAGACCTGAGCATTTGGTTAGAAATTCCTTATGTGAGCCACATGTCAAGACTAATAACTGCCGTTTAAATTGGAAACACGAAGGAAGATTTTAACCTATCGTTATTTACATGTTGATAATCCTTAAACATTGTAAAAAGGTGCACCATGATTTGTGCTCCACCTAGAAAGCTACCGATCTTACATACTCTCATACACATAGCTATTCCAACCCACATCATATATCAGACAATGAGACTGCTCATGGAGTAAGGGACTATTCAATGTAAACAAGAGGATCAGAATCTGTCCCAGGGATGACAGATATGTACAGGGGGAACACTCCTCATGTTCAATATATGAAGATATATTATCTTTAGATGATTCCAACACAGAACAGGGAGCACTTTAATAATTGTTACTCTTTCTGACTTCTCAAAATAAATGCAGGCCCAAACTGGAAACTTGTATTCAAACCTTTCTGAACGTAGTTGGTTAAAATAAAGCTGAGCCCCGATCTGAACCATTTCTGCTTTTATAAAACCAATGCCCCACTGATAAATATCACAGACTTTGTTCTTGCTGCATATCTAGGTAGTTTATGATTGTATCTCTGAAAGGTCCATTGCAAATTCATACATTCAATTTCTGGCTGAAGTTAAAGTGATCTATATTGCTTTTTTAAAAAAGTGACATGGATAAAACATAAAGGCTTATCTATGCTTGGACTCTTTTTTTTATCTTTTATATTCTTTTCATTATTGTTGTAGCTGATGAGTATGTCTTACATGCACATTGCTGCATTAATGATGCAAGCCATTTGTTCCTTAACCAGACCATTAATACATATACTATACATATTATCCTTTAATTGGTTTCCAGGACCTAACTAATACAGCAACGTTAGTATTTTTGAAAGCTTTTATTTCTTATACTTCACACAGTGAGTTGACATTCAAAGGACTAGAATTGCTGGACTTACCTTTTACTGGTAACGATTAAAGGCTTTTTAGGCTCTGACTGATTGTCAGTATGTAGAATTCACTGCTGCAGAACCTCAGAATCATAAACTGTAGCTGAATTTTTAAAACAGCTAGATATTTTTTTGATCAATACTTATTACCTCACCCACCTTATTTCTTACAAATATATCTTTTATTGGACCAAGTTCTGTTGGTGAAGCTTTTGAGTTTACATTGAGTAACTTTTCCAGACCTGAAAACGAGCTCTGAGTGTTACAGCTAAATACAAGGTGGACTGGATTATTAAACATATGGAGTCAACACATGTTGAAGAGACCATTCAAGGTGAAGTGGGCAGTTAACATCTCTGCACTCATAGGACAAAGGAGGGTTAGTGGATTACGGACTATTGTAATGAGCCATAATCCAGTGTCTTTTCTGATTCCATGAATATTAGTGTCAAGCAAAGTTATAAATTTAAGCTCCCAGGGTTGTCTTTTTGAAAGTGTTGTGCAGGTTTCCTTTGAGGATGAGGACTAAGAGCTCAGAAAGAGTAATTATTTTGTGAAATAACATCACCCCTGGGTGAACATTTATCTGTAGTGATGCCTGCTAAGGTAAGTGTAAACAAATATTATACTCTAGGACATGAACTAATGAGCCCAATGGTCCTGAAGAAAGTTTTTCCTTGTGTGCAGCATTACAAAAGTGACAAGTGCATTTTGGAAGTTTCCCTCCCCTCTGCCCCTTTCTTCTGTAACGTCAGGCACTGACCATTCTGAGGAGCAGGACACTGAACACGACAGACTAATGATATGACACAATATTGTTTCTATTGCTTTGCATTGCTTTTTTATATACTTTTCCACCTTGTATTTTTGCTGGATGGATTTTTCACAAGCAGCAGTATTAGTGTTTGTTCTCACTTAGTTGTGCTCTTCCTTGATGAGCTACATCAAAAGGAATGCAATGCATTGTTGTTTTGATTACGGTAGCACCTAGGAACCCCAAAAAATGAGTGTTTGTATTGCGCATCATACAGACATGGTACAAAGGAAATAGTCCCTGCCCTACAGAGCTTATAAGCACCAAACAGGGTGCAACAGGAGGACAAAACAGAGTGTGGGCTGGAGGATGTGACTGTAATGCTTTCAGAAATACAATATACACCTCTACCCTGATATAACGCGACCCGATATAACACGAATTCAGATATAACGTGGTAAAGCAGTGCTCCGGGGGGGCTGCGCACTCTGGTGGATCAAAGCAAGTTCGATATAATGTGGTTTCACCTATAACGTGGTAAGATTTTTGGCTCCCGAGGACAGTGTTATATTGAGGTAGAGGTGTAGTAAAAAGACTTACTGGCAGCTGAGTAAGTGGGATAACTACAGTATTGTGGGAAGTAGACATACTGTGGAAGTTTGACATTTATTTTAATACTGTAGGAGTGTATGTCAGGTTGTCAGCAGAAGTCATAAGCTCAACTAAAACCAAGGTTAATAGTTAACAACATGCAGTGTGTGGGGGCAGGGAGGGGGGAGGTAGTCTTCTGGCTACTAAATAAAATGCACCAATAGAATAAAATATACCAATTTTTGACCTTCAGCTGGATGTGTGGGTGGAAAGGTGTGAGGGAGGCATGGGGAGGGGGATACACTTGAAAAAAATGTATCCCATGAGGCTATGAAGCAGAATTCTGTGTATGAGTCTGTTGGTTTCTGTATCTTTTGTGTGACTCACAGCAAACAAAAGGGCTGTTCCATGTGGCAGGTGTTCTGAGGGGCTGAGTTGCACTGCAGAAGCTGGAACCAGCTGTTTGCAAAGACAGTAACCTGGATGCACTTCCAGTAATCATTGGTAGCAGTACCACTACTGGGTCTGACTGCAGACATTTAAGAAGCTTGTAACTGGTGTTTTTAATCTATACACTGAAATCTGCCTCTCTGTACCCCACTGAAATTGCAGGCACTAAGCTACCATGGTAATTACTGTGGTATAAATATCTGGAGGGATGGAGAAGCTGGGAGAAGAGTGGAGCAGCTGCAAAACCAATTTAAATTGTAGGCATACTACTTTAAATGCATTCATTGTATTCAGATCTCATTGTGAACAGGACTTATTTCAATTTGAAATTTAAATATGCAATTTAGTGCAGGGCAGTTTTTTGCTGCCTGCCAACTTGGTAAGTGCTAGCTTTGTTTATTCTTTAGTAAACTCATCCTCTCTGTTCTAAGCCAAGACAAGTGCTCACTGTAGTAATTGATAGGGAAGAAGGCACAAGAAGGGGGGGGGGAAATAAGATCTCTAGCAACAAGTGTCACATTTAAAATAGCCATTACATCTCTCACTACAGGGAGGAGTGTGGTTATAATTACTAATTGCTGTGGTTATACTTATATCTACAACTACAAGTGCTTTATATAAGTGGAATATTAACTAGTTGCTACTACCCCTTTGGTTTAATAATTAATGCATTACACTGTAGTAATTCTGAATGCATACTTGTTGATATATGCTCATATTACAAAACCTATAATGCAACACTAAGAGTTTGTGTTCTATTGTAACTAAGACAACCCTACAGCTTCTAGGGAAATTAGAATAAAAGATACACTGACTGGCACCAAACATATGTTTTAGAGCTGACTAAATGACACTGTTTGTACAATTACATACTACACAGAAGGAGCCCTATTTTCAGAAGATATTTTATAAAATATAGAGCTTTGTATCTGCTTTATTCTCAGGATGAAACTGACAAACATTTGATGTTCTCCTTAGAACGATATATATTACATAATTTATAATTCCACAGCTCACTACATATTTACTCTCTAAATTTATCAGTAAAATTATTACATCCTTGTATTAAGAACAGTCTGGTACAACAAATATTATGTGGAATAAAATGATACTATGGAAAACAGCTGAAAGTCACGCCTTGAAAGATGCTAGACAGGGCCGGCTCTAGGCACCAGCAAACCAAGCACATGCTTGGGGTAGCACATTTTCAAGGGCAGCATTCTGGCTGTCTTTTTTTTTCCTTTTTTTTTTTTTGCTTTGGGTGGCAAAAGCCTAGAGCTGGGCCTGGTGGCAGCAGCGCGTCGCCCTGGGGCCGCGGAGGTTCATGCCACGGGGGGAGCAGCGCCTGCACCTTGTGGCTGGGCTGGGCAGGCTCCTAGCAGGGGACACTCGGGCTGGGGGCCGCCCCTCAGGGCACACGGAGCCACCTGCAGGTGCTGCAGGGTGACCGCCCCCCAGCGCTGCAGCCAGGGCTGGGTGAAGCGGCCCGAGCTGCCCAGGGACTGTGGCAGGGCGGCCAGAAGCAGCAGCGGGGCTATACAGGGCGGGGCGCTGCTGTGCAGGGCCCGCGTCCTGCTCTCCGGGGCTCCGCTCCCTCTGGGGCTACCCTGCCCCGGCTCCTCAGCCCCCTGCCGGGGTGGTCCCCTGGCTCTGCCCTCCCGGGTCCCAGCCGGTCCTGGAGGCAGGAGCCCCAGCTGGAGGGACCCTGGGCTGAGGTGCGGCCCGGGAGCCCCGCTGCTTACTCCGCCCCTGCCAGGGCTGGGGTGGCAGGGAGTGCGGGGGGGGGGGTGGGGGTGAGAGTCCAGGGGTCGGGGGGGGGGGCGACAAAATTTTTTTTTGCTTGGTGCAGCAAAAAACCTAGAGCCAGCCCTGGTGCCAGAGTCATAATAATAATAGAATCATAGACCTGGAAGGGACCTCGAGAGGTCATCTAATCCAATCCCCTGTGCTCATGGCAGGACTAAGTATTATCTTGACTATCCCTGACAGGTGTTTGTCTAACCTGCTCTTAAAAATCTTCAATGATGGAGATTCCACAACCTCCCTAGGCAATTTATTCTAGTGCTTAACCACCCTTAGGAAGTTTTACTAATATCCAACCTAAATCTCCCTTGCTGCAATTTAAGCCCATTGCTTAAACCCAGAGGTTAAGAAGAACAATTTTTCTCCCTCCGTCTTGTAACAACCTTCTATGTACTTGAAAACAGTCCCCTTTCAGTCTTCTCTAGACTAAAGAAACCCATTTTTTCAATCTTCCCTCATACGTCATGTTTTCTAGACCTTTAATCATTTTTGTTGCTCTTCTTTGGACTTTATCCAATTTGTCCACATCTTTCCTGAAATGTAGTGCCCAAAACTGGACACAATACTCCAGTAGAGCCCTAACCAGTGTGGAGTAGAGCAAAATAATTATTTCTTGTGTCTTGCTTATAACACTCCTGCTAATGGATCCCAGAATTATGTTTACTTTTTTTCTTTCCCTTTTGCAAATGTGTTGCACCGTTGACTCGTATTTAGCTTATGAGCCACTATGACCCCTAGGTCTCTTTTTACAGTTCTCCTTCCTAGGCAGTCATTTCCCATTTTGTATGTGTTCAACTGATTGTTCCTTCCTAAGTGGACTACTTTGCATTTGTCCTTCTTGAATTTCATCCTATTTACTTCAGACCATTTCTCTAATTTGTCCAGATCATTTTGAATTTTAATCCAATCATCCAAAGCACTTGCAACCCCTCCCGGCTTGGTATCACCTGCAAACTTCATAAGTGTACTCTCGATGCCATTATCTAAATCATTGATGAAGATATTGAACAAAATCAGACCTAGAACTGATCCTTGCAGGACCATATTTGATATGCCCTTCTAACTTGACTGTGAACCACTGATAACTACTCTCTGGGAATGGTTTTCCAACCAGTTATGCACCCAATTTATAGCAGCTCCATATACATTGTATTTCCCTAGTTTGTTTATGAGAAGGTCATGCGAGACAGTATCAAAAGCTTATTAAAGTCAAGATATGCCACATCTTCTGCTTCCCTCCATCTACCAGGCTTGTTTCCCTGTCAAAGACTTGTTCTTCATAAATCCATGCTGACTGTTATTTATCCCCTTATTATCTTCTAGGTGTTTGCAAATTGATTGCTTAATTATTTGCTCCATTATTTTTCTGGGTACTGAAGTTAAGCTGACTGGTCTGTAATTCCATGGGTTGTCCTTATTCCCTTAATATTTTGTTTCCTTAGATTCCTTCTTCCCTTTAATTTCCTTAATAGTGTGTGTACTGTGTTGTTCATGCAGTATTCATTCTATTATGAAGCTTTGAAATATGGCAAGAAGTTCCTGCATCTTTGTGACCACAATGAAATTCAATGGGAAGCCAAGCTGCATACATATGGCTGATAATGAGCAGCATCCCCTCTAAAGGTATTGTACCAGTAGGTGTGTCAAGGTGCAGCTCAGAAAGCTCTTTGAAGGACACTGGGAGTCCAGGCTCAACTGTCTGTTTAACAGACACCTGTGGCATTTTTCACTGTCAGAAATGTGCAGGCTAAACAGTTCTCTAATCAACTGAGACACATCACTAGTATTTATCAGACCCCATACAGGTTAATGCAACACATGCTATAACCTTCAGACGGCAAAGGTTTAATCTTACTGTCGGCAGCTGAAGGATTGGTTTTGCCAAAAGAAGTGTCCCTGCTAAAACCAAGAACTGTCAGTCAGCTATGAAAATGTCACAGCAACTGCCACATCAAACTCTTATAGAAAGAAATAGTTACTGAAAATCATTGCTGCCACTTGTGAGTTCACTGACCTACATGAAAGAACTTGGCCGTCTCTACCCAATTACTAAGGAACTGGAGGTGGCCACATGATAAAAGACCACCACTACAGCTGCAGTTATCTCTCTTAGTGGAAGACTCAGCAGAGTGCCAATGAACACACTATAATATATCCCTAGCTAAAAAAAACCCCAAAACATAGATGTTAAGGATGAGAGTATGTATCAGTAATGTTTCAGTAATTATTCCCCCAAACTCAGAAAATTCAGAGCTAAACTTACACTTAAGAGCAATCCAAACATGTTAAGATACAGAAATACAGCTAAGGCATCCAAACAACTTTAACTCAGCCCCACAGAGACACCCATGCACTAACAATATTATTAAAATATCTGGTGTTTGTGATCAGAAATTAGATTAAACTGACTTTTCCCCCTCATGGTATCAATTGCAACAATATGTAATCTTTTATCCTTATGTACGCTAAACCTTACCTCTATTTTAACAGGTATCTTGGATTTTTTGTTTTGAACCATTATTAAAAGTTTCATACATGAATGCTAAAGAAGAAACCCAAAGAGGATGCTGCCATGAATTGAAAGTTCTGTGAGATGCCCAAAACATTTATTGAAAACAGATAGAATCTGAAGAAGTGGGTTTTTTAACCACGAAAGCTTATGCCCAAATAAATCTGTTAGTTTTTAAGGTGCCACCAGACTTCTTGTTGATTTCCCATGAAAGTGTCTTTCAACAAAAGCTATTGTCTGTCAACACATGCCTGAGGGGAATTTTTTGACAGGTCCTAGCCCAAGCCCATGAGAGAAGCCCTCAGCCCCTGCAGATGTGCATGATCGAGCATTAGCTGAGGCTATCACAACCACAAGTGGGCAAATTTCCCACACACAGTAGTGTAGTTCCAAATTCTGATCTTGTTCACAGTAGTGTAAAAATGTCAGAACCACATGACTGCTAAAATAAATACATTTCATCTAGGATTCTGATAACACTTTCAGTTTCCTAGTTAGGTGATGGGATCACTGCAGACCATTTGGTAAAGACCTTTACTATGAAACTCAAATAAAAACTACTATTTCTGTTAATGGTATGGGACCTGGCATGTCAGTTGCATTCATTTTTGAAAGACTATCTTCATAGGCATTTTGGTGAGCAGCTGTTTCAGAACAGTGTGGAGGACTTTTTGGGTTCAGCTGTTAGACATTTTTCTTCTCTTCTCCCCTTCCCCATTCTCTATACATAGATGTCAATCAAAATGCAGGCTCTTGGAAATCCTATTCGGAGTTTTGCATAATTTATAACAGGATGCTCACCGGAATATATAGATGTAGTGCATTGAAGTCAGTGGGGGAGGGAACCAAAAATCTCTAACATCAATGTCACAGAGATGAAAGGATTTTAAAAAAACTCATTCCGAGTCAGGTGTTCAGCAAAGCCAATTATCCCAGGGGAGGTAACTGGTAATCAAAGTAAATATGGAGCATCAAAGCACAGCGTAAATGAATTCTCATTCACAGTGACTTCAACAATCACTATTACAGATAATACAACTTACCTTTTATTGCAGGTGTTTGGGGGAAGGGAGAGAGAGTCAGCATTTTACTCTGTAGTTTGTCTGGGACAAGGCATTTTGTGTGACAGAAATGTTGACCTATTTTATAGGAACTGCAAAATGTGTTTTGCCTCATGTAGTTGGGTAGGATGTATGACTGTATGTCATACTGCTTCAGGAACCAGGTAACAAGAAGAATTGAAAATAAATGAAGTGTCCATCGATACCTTCTTCTCCTTAGATCAAGGATATGCATTTCACTTGCTTAAGAGGTATAATCTGCTGTTCAGTGAGGGAATGTATATGCATATGCATCTGCAAAATGGGAACTGCATATGCATTGATGGTAATATATAGCCCTATCAGTATTTGAGGTCCAGAATAGTGGAAGTAGGACACAGGGATAGAGCTGCTTCTGTTGCTGAAGCTTGGTCTACACTAGGAGGTTATGTCGAATTTAGCAGCGTTAACTCGAATTAACCCTGCACCCATCCACACAACGAAGCTATTTATTTCGACATAGAGGTCTCTTTAAATCGATTTCTGTACTTCTCCTCGACAAGGGGAGTAGCGCTAAATTCAACATGGCCCTGTCGAATTAGGGTAGGTGTGGATGTAATTCGACGCTAATAGCTCCGGGAGCTATCCCACAGTGCACCACTCCGTTGACGCTCTGGACAGCAGTATGAGCTCGGATGCTCTGACCAGCCACACAGGAAAAGCCCCGGGAAAATTTGAATTCCTTTTCCTGTCTGGCCAGTTTGAATCTCATTTCCTGTTTGGACATCGTGGCGAGCTCAGCAGCACTGGCAACGATGCAGAGCTCTCCAGCAGAGGTGACCATGCAATCACAGAATAGAAAGAGGGCCCCAGCATGGACTGATCGGGAAGTCTTGGATCTGATCGCTGTGCGGGGCGATGAGTCCGTGCTTTCCGAGCTGTGATCGAAAAAATGGAATGCAAAGATCTACGAGAAGATCTCCAAAGCCATGACGGAGAGAGGATACAGCCGGGATGCAATGCAGTGCCGCGTGAAAATTAAGGCGCTGAGACAAGGGTACTAGAAGACTAAAGAGTCAAACGGACACTCTGGATCCCAGCCCCACATATGCCGTTTCTACGAGGCACTGCATTCCATTCTAGGTGCGGCTGCCACCACTACCCCACCACTGTCCGTGGACTCTGACGATGGGGTATTGTCGACGGCCGCTTCCTTGGAGATGTTCGCGGACGGGGAAGATGAGGAGGACGAGGCAGTCGACAGCACTTTCAACGCTGATTTCCCCGACAGCCAGGATCTCTTCATCACCCTCACGGAGATCCCCTACCAACCCTCCCAAGGCGGTAACCCAGACCATGAATCAGGGGAAACATCAGTAGGTAAGTGTTTTAAACATTTATTTTGAACAGAATAGGAATAGTATCTTAACAATGGGTTTTTCATGATTAGTTTGCTCTAGGCGCTTTAGTTTTTAGTCCTTTCCAGTGCAGCTACTGGTAAATTCTGTCAATATGTCTGGGGATAGAGCAGAAATCCTCCTGGGACATCTCCACAAAGGTCTCCTGGAGGTATTGTGAAAGCCTTTGCATCAGGTTCCTGGGGAGAGCGGCCTTATTGCGTCCTCCATGGTAGGAAACTTTTCTGCGCCAGGCTAGCAGCAAGTACTCCGGGATCATTGCATCGCAAAGCATGGTGGCATACGGCCCTGGTGCTTGCTGGCATTCATGCAGCATGCGGTCTTTCTCTGTCTCCAAAATCCTAATCAGAGTGATATCACTCATGATGACCTGCTTTGAATTAGGGGAATGTTAGTATTGGGACTGATTGCCTGTTCCTTTACATAACTGTAACCGGCCGTTTACAGCCACGCGGTGGAGACGTGACAGGGGCAGCATGGAGGGATCTTTCCCAGGGACAGCCGCGAGGGGGTGGGACAGGGGCAGAGTTCATGCTGGCCGGATTGCTGGCAGCAGGAACTGGCCAACGCTAGGAGCATTGCTTGGAACGTGACAGGAAGGCACTGCTATAAATTAAGCTTTAAGCAGCCAAAAGTCTACGGCTTACCATGTCCGCCTGCTAGCCGAATTCCATTGTCCGGCCCCGCTTGTGTGATCTGTACAGCAAGACCCCAGGCACTCAATGGGAAGGCCGAAAATTCGACGTTGTACTGAGTGCGCATGTGATAGGTACTGTGCATGGTCTTGTTCACAGAGAAAGACTATATTCATTATTCGCAAAACTGTATCTTTCTGAGGAATTCACTCCCTTTTTCCCATACCACAGCTGCGAGTGTCTCCCGATCTACCCTGGCATCCCCCTCCCAGAGGCTAGCACAGATCAGGCGATGAAAGAGAAGGACACGGGACGAGATGTTCTCAGAACTTATGGGCTGCTCCCGAGCTGAGGCGGCACAGCAAACCCAGTGGAGGGAGAACATGTCGAAATACCAGCGATCACACAGCGAACAGGAGGACAGGTGGCGGCAGGAAGACCAGCAGGAGACTCAAACGCTGCTTGACTAATGAGGGAGCAAACGGACACGCTCCGGTGCCTTGTAGATGTTCTGCAGGACCGGAGGCAGGAGGACAGAGCCCCACTGCATTCTCTCTCTAACCGCCCTCCCCCGCCACAAAGTCCCATCCCCTCCTCACCCAAAGTCCCAAGAAGGAGGGACGGCAGGGACCGTGAAAACAGTCACTCCACCCCTGCAGACTACTCAAGTACCAGAAGGCTCTCATTCCCAAAGATCTGATAAGTCTTTTCCTTCACTCCAAAAGCACCTCACCCAAGCCCCCGTCCCAGTTTCATCCCCTAACTGTGTAGTTGTTAATAAAAAATAAGTTTCTGTTAATTACTGTTTCCATCATGTTCTTTTAGAGGAGAGTGTCTTTGAAGGGGGGGAAGGGGGTTGGTAATTGGTGAGGACAGTCACCTTTACCAGGGTACAGACATGGGGGCAGGTTCAGCAGAAGGTCACACACACATTGCAGTCACTAGGCACCCTGGTCAGTCTGGGAGGTGGTTTTCATGTTCTGTGTGGTGGGGCTATGTGAGTTTGTAGCGGAGGAGGGCAGTTATAGATCTTATGCAGCGGTCCTTAGCCTGGATGACAGAGCCACGCAGCAGGGGATCTGTAACCGCCCTCCCCCACCACAAAGTCACATAGCCCCCACACACAGAACATGAAAACCACCTCCCAGACTGACCAGGGTGCCTAGTGACTGCAATGTGTGTGTGACCTTCTGCTGAACCTGTCATTCCTCGAGTTTAGAAGCGTCCTTTCCATCACTACACCCGCTCCCAGTCTGCATCCCAGTTTCAACACTTTACCACGAAATCCTTAATAAAGAAAACGGTGTTAATGAACAAAGTTTCATTTATTTTATTTTTAAAGGTGTGTTGGAAGAGGGGGAAGGGGGTTGGTAACTAGAGAGGATAGTCAACATTAACTGGGTAAAGAAACGGGGGCAGGTTCAGCTTCTGTTTAGACAAACTTAATAGTCACAGGTTACCCTGCTCACTCTGGAACCTAGCTTTCAAAGCTTCCTGGATGCACAGAGCGTCCCGCTGGGCTCTTCTAATCGCCCGGCTGTCTGGCTGGGCGTAATCAGCAGCCAGGCGATTTGCCTTAACCTCCCACCCCGCCATAAACGTCTCCCCCTTGCTCTCATGGAGATTGTGGAGCACACAGGAAGCTGCAATAACAATGGGGATATTGGTTTCGCTGAGATCAGAGCGAGTCAGTAAGCTTCTCCATCTCCCCTTCAGATGTCCAAAAGCACACTCCACCACCATTCTGCACTTGCTCAGACGGTAGTTGAAGAGTTCTTTTTCACTGTCCAGGGCGCCTGTATAGGGCTTCATGAGCCAGGGCATTAGTGGGTAGGCTGGGTCCTCGAGGATGACTATAGGCATCTCCACATCCCCAACAGTTATTTTGTGGTCCGGGAAGTAAATACCTTCCTGCAGCCGTCTAAACAGACCAGAGTTCCTGAAAACGCGAGCATCATGAACCTTGCCCGGCCATCCGACGTTGATGTTGGTAAAACGTCCCCTATGGTCCACCAGTGCTTGCAGCACCACTGAAAAGTAGCCCTTTCAGTTAATGTACTGGCTGGCCTGGTGGGCCGGTCCCAGGATAGGGATGTGAGTTCCATCTATTGCCCAACCGCAGTTTGGGAATCCCATCGCGGCGAAGCCATCTATGATGACCTCCACGTTTCCCAGGGTCACTACCTTTGAGAGCAGTAGCTCAACGATTACGTTGGCTACTTGCATCACAGCAACCCCCACGGTAGATTTGCCCACTCCAAAGTGATTTGCGACTGACCGGTAGCTGTCTGGCGTTGCAAGTTTCCAGAGGGCTATGGCCACTCGCTTCTTGACAGTCAGGGCTGCTCGCATCCAGGTGTCCTTGCGCTTCAGGGCAGGGGACAGCAACTCACAAGTTCCAGGAAAGTTCCCTTATGCATCCGAAAGTTTCGCAGCCACTGTGATTCATCCCAGACCTGCAGCACTATGCAGTCCCACCAGTCCGTGCTTGTTTCCTGGGCCCAGAATCGTCGTTCCACACCATCAACATGACCCATTGCCACCATGATGTCCATGGCGTGGGGTCCCGTGCTTTGCGAGAGGTCTGTGCCCCTCTCAGACTTAATGTCCTCACCGCGCTGCCGTAGCCTCCTTGCCTGATTTCTCAGCATCTGCCTCTGAAAAAGGTGGATGATAAGGTGCGAGGTGTTGACAACGGCCATAACTGCAGCGATGATCGTAGGGGGCTCCATGCTCGCAGTGCTGTGGCGTCCGCGCTGTCAATCACCAGAAAAGTGCGCGAACTGATTGCCCGCCGGCGCTTTCCTGGATGGAGGGTGGGAGTGACGGTTGAATGACGACAATTACCCAAAACCACCCTCGACACATTTTTTGCCCCAGCAGGCATTGGGGGCTCGACCCAGAATTCCAATGGGCAGCGGGGACTGCGGGAAAGCTGCTCACAGTGCACCGCTTCCAATGTCCAATATATATAAAAATCACAAAGATTTGAAACAGGGTTCTTCTCACCAAAGAACAGATCTGTACTACATGAACTAAAGTAGTAGCTCCATTTGCTGGCAGCGGTAGGAGGCTATTATCTTCTATGTGGACTAGCCTTTATAGTTTGAAAAATGGTTTGAAAATTGTTCAGTTTATATATATATAAAGTTTATAAACTGAACAATTTTCAAACCATTTTTCAAACTATAAAGGCTAGTCCACATAGAAGATAATAGCCTCCTACCGCTGCCAGCAAATGGAGCTACTACTTTAGTTCATGTAGTACAGATCTGTTCTTTGGTGAGAAGAACCCTGTTTCAAATCTTTGTGATGCTGACCCATGGTATGGAGTCATTATATAGGCATGAAGGGCCTGGCATATAGTGGAATCAGTGTAATTCTATTGCATGGTAAAGGGTGCAGATTTGAGGAACCTATGTAAGGGATCTGAACTCTCTGTGTACTATGGGACAAAGCACTTGGAGGGCCCCTAGTATGCCAGCATTCAAGGAATTGGGGGCCGAGGGGAGGAAAGAGTACATGAAAAGGTTGGAGCCAGTGAATGCTTGATTACATAGATCTACTAGCCTTTGTAGATCAAAGAAGGAAGGAAATCAACTGCAATCCAGAGTGCAGTCCATGGAGCAGCTCTGCCATGGTCATGTTTTATGAAGGCATGATTAACTCCCCTTGACCTCAGGCATCTTGGAGCACCACCAATGAGAATTTTTGTTCTACTTACTCAGGCTATGAACAGGTCTTTGGATTTGGACCCAGTTCCCTATGAAGCAAACCAAGTTACAGTTTGGTCAATTGTTTTGCATGGTGTGGTTGAATATGCCTCTGCCCGACTTGCAAATTGAAGGGTGATGTTGGAGATCATTCTTCTCTCTCACAAAGACTCCAGAGCAGCATCTGCTGTACACATGGCTTCTCCCTGTACCTACAGAACAAAGCTACTTTAAAAAAAATTCCTGCCCTTAAATGAGGCAAATAAAGCTATTTGTGTGCACTGCAAACATAGCTTAACCAATGGGGGACTAGGGAAGTAATTGAAGAACTTCTTTGATTATGCATTGTCTTATGAAAAGGAATTCAACCATTAAATTGCTAGCAAAGAAGATGGTAATGGTGATTGGAGCCCTTGTAGAAGCGAAGCCCAAATGACAGAGGGACTCGGTGACTAGTATTAGTGTGCACAGCCTTATAGTCCAGAATCTCTTATGTGCTCACAAACAGCACAGAATATTTAATGTGCTGTAAAACAGACAAACATTCATTGTCTGAGACAGGAAACAGCAGGAATGTAGCAGCAAGCCAGAAAGCATTTTTCAAGGCTGTGCAGGTGGTAACCTGATAATAACAACTGAGCTCTGAAATAACATTTTTCATCCATCGACCTCAGAGCACTTTGTAAAATGGTTGATGGAGAAAGTCACCCTTCATTTTCTAGACAAGGGAACTGAGACACAGAGACATGATTTTCCCAGGGTCTCACACCAATCTGGGAACTGGCCTGGAGCAAAGCATCGGTTTCCCAATGGCCAGTCCAATGTCCTATCCTCTGGTCACACTGCCTCTCTTAGGAGAATAGGAAAGAGAAAGAAGTTACCTGCTAAATGGCAAATTAATATGCTTAGCAAGTAAAACAGAAAAATGCAAATCTTGTGGCTGGATACTGATGGAAAGGTGTTGACATTGGTGTGCTTCCACTGCGCAGGGCAGAGTGCAGGATGCGGAGAGCCTGCATTGGGTTTCAGCTTCTCCTTTTCTCTGGAGATGTACTTGGCTGGGGCCACAGGCATGATAGTATGGAGGAGGGCGTAGGGGCTTGGTGCAGGGCGGAGGGAAGCTGGGGGGAAAAGCAAATGTGGTTCCATTAGTCAAATTTACTTGCACGGGGAAAAGGGACACAGAGAGGCAGAGCTACTCCTGGGGCTCTAGAAGCAACTTGTGTAGAGGGTTTTTTCTGTTGTCTCCATCATGGAAGTCCCCTGCACAAAGCCCCAAGAAATCTATTTTGCACAGAGAAGAGGATTTCAATCAGAATGAGCTAGAGAAATCAGAATGGGTGATTTGGAGCAAAGGGAGGGTGGAGATTTTCATTCCTTACAATTGAACATCAGAAAGCTCATTGTTTTCTTAAGAAGATATTCCATGTTCAGAAAGTCAGGAGTTACCTGGAATGGCATTACAACTTTGCTTTAGGGGAGAATGAACAAGAGGAGAAACCAAGACACTATGGGTCATGTACATCTAAGGGCACCAGCTCGATAGCAGCAATTTACTTGAATACAAATATACCGTGGCATGAATTCAGTAGGCTATTCAGAATGCAAATATAAACAGGTTTCAGAGTAGCAGCCGTGTTAGTCTGTATCCGCAAAAAAACCAGGAGTACTTGTGGCACCTTAGAGACTAACAAATTTATTAGAGCATAAGCTTTCGTGGACCACAGCCCACTTCTTCGGATGCAAGTACTCCTGTTCTTTTTGAAAATATAAACATTTAGCTGAAATTTCACTGGAGTGGGTTGAATTTGGAGTGGGAAAATGTATTTGTGGATAATAATTAGATAAGAAAGAGACACAGTGCTTCACTAGTACTGCTCTGTCGCAGCATCACTGTCTAAAGGGGACCCTCCGCCTTGCTGCATAGTACTCCAGGGAAGCCAAATTAACAATGCCATTCCACTTCAAATGCTGATGGCTTGACACAGAGGCACTGGGCTACCTTTCAGCCAGGCCTTTTCTATATACAACTTTCTTCTGCCTCAGGCTTTCACACATCCATATTCACCCATCGTGTTGCCTGAAGCTCTGCTGATCCCAATAGGCCTGTGTATTTTCCCAGCCCCCCAATCCATACCCTCCCATCCCTCTCCCCCCCATGTTGTGGGTCCTCCCCAACCTCTCCCCAGGGCTAGTCAGGTGCCTTGGCTCTCCATGTGGGTTGGTGCACTGGAGAGCTGAGACACTGGCTCTAGATGAAACAGGGTCTTTATGTGTCACATGTCTACTCAGCTCTCCTTACCCAGGCAACCAGTACATTGCCCCTCTTTTCCCCCTCCACAGTCTCTCCTCTCTGAACCTCATCTGATCACCACAGCCCTTCCTCTCATAGCGCCGGCTACCCACTCTCCTCTCTTGGTCATTAAGGTCTTTGTGCGGAGCAAAGATGGCAATCTTTAAAAAAAAAAAAGTTGTGTTTTAAAACTCACCCTGGGTTGACTTGCTTCATGTCCGCTAAGTACAAAGTCCTATTTAAAATCATGGAGCATAGTGGATGCTGCAGCTGCTTTGCCTCAGTTTCTCCTGGGTCTTCTGCAACTCCACTCCGACTCCAGTGGCTTCCTGATTTAGTGAGAGACAAGATGGGTGAGGTAATACCTGTTACTGCAGTGTTTCCCAAACTTGGGACGCCGCTTGTTTAGGGAAAGCCCCTGGCGGGCCGGGCCAATTTGTTTACCTGCTGCATCCGCAGGTCCGGCCGATCGCGGCTCCCACTGGCCGCGGTTCGCTGCTCCAGGTCAATAGGAGCTGCTGGAAGCGGCGGTCAGTACGTCCCTCAGCCCGCACCGCTTCCCACAGCTCCCAATGGCCTGGAGCAGCGAACCGCGGCCAGTGGGAGCCGCGATTGGCCGGACCTGCGGACGTGGCAGGTAAACAAACCGGCCCAGCCTGCCAGGGCCTTTCCCTAAACAAGCGGTGTCCCAAGTTTGGGAAACACTGTGTTACTGGACCAACTTCTGTTGGTGAGAGTGACAAGCTTTCGAGCTTACACAGAGCTCTTCTTCAGGTCTGGGAAATGTCCTGACTAAATCAGATTTAGTCCCACCCCTTTTGGGGTAGCACTGACCACACAGGCCTTACATCAGGGCCTGTAAATAAAACACAACTCATAATTCTAGTCTCGACATGGCCACTGAAGATAACTAGCAACAGGTAACTGAAATAGCAGGCAGACTTTTTTAGTTCAGTCAGCTTTTCCAGACATAAAATAGATTTACAAGAAATCAGGGGAATAGCTCTATTTGAATTGTTGTGGAGTTGGCTTTTGCCACAGTTGTAGGGACTGTGGTTCTTTAGCTAGGGGACCCTGAGAAAAAGTTATAATTTTGGGGAAATTTCTCTTTTAAACTTTTCCTTTGTCAAACTAGTAACTATTTGACTTCCTGCCTCTTCACAAAAGAAATGTATAGAAAATTCAGGTGGCCCATGAAGCATTAATATGAAACCCTAGTATGTTAAATTTGGAGGAGATTGAATTACATCATTAATATGCAATTCAGAGGGAATGTAGTTTGCTTTAACTGCAAATCTGATCACAGCCTTTACTATAGAGCAATCCCCATAATAAACAACCTCCATTCTGTGATTCATAAAAGATCATGCCTGCACCAAAGGACTATAACCTAAAGCTGTTCACTGTCATTTGTATTCATGGAGCTTGCACAAGCTGAATCACTGCTTGCTTCTGTTCAGCCACAATGTACATTAAAATCATACATACCAAGTCTGAAATAAAAAGGGAGCCTTTTATATTAAGGCAATAGAGAAAAATGGATCTGTATATCAAAGCAAAAAAACAAAAACAACAAACCTCTCACAATGGCTGTTGATTACACGTACAGCAAAGATGTCATTCTGAATAATGCACTGCTTTTTATTTTTGTAGAAATTAAATTTAATCAAAGGGAAATTGTTGTGTACACAGTAGACTGAGGCATCCAGTAGCATACTGAATTCCCCCTTTCTCACAATTTGTACGTTCCTCAGCAGCTTGACTACCCTCGAGCTATTTAAAAGAGAAACAGAATTCAAGAGTGGTTGAAAAATCAAGAGATTACAAAACAGTGAAGAAAGCAAATTCTCCACAGTACAACAAGTGAACATTTGAAGTGGATGCAGATTCTCTAAGATACAGAAAAATATATAAAGATGAAAGGAAGGTCTCGTGTGGTTTAGCATGGGCAGAACAGCTTTAGATGCAAATACAATGGGGAACTAGTTCCTAAAACAATCGCTTAAATTTTTAAAAAATGAAATGGTGGGTAACAGCCGGAATACAATTAAACCAGGAAAACAAAAATAGGAGCTCAAGCAGGAGCAAAAGGAAGACAACGTGGAAAAAGAATAAAAAGAAAAAACTGAGTTTTCAGATTGACACTCACAGTTTGCTGCTGACTAAGGAAGGGGTTGGACTGTCATGGCAAATAGTGCTGTCCTCCCAGCTTCACTGTTGTGCCTTGCCACTCATCGTACGTACGGCAGGGCACAACAAGAATAAGAGAAGTATTGGGAGCATAAGCTTTCGTGGATAAGAACCTCACTTCTTCAGATGCAAGTAATGGAAATTTCCAGAGGCAGGTATAAATCAGTATGGAGATAACGAGGTTAGTTCAATCAGGGAGGGTGAGATGCTCTGCTAGCAGTTGAGAGGGTGCCACAGGACCCGCTGTTGTTTTTTACAGATTCAGACTAACACGGCTACCCCTCTGATACTTAACAAGAATAAGAGTTCATTTCGGGGGCTGGCCAGAAAATGACATTTCTGTTTCAGAAAAAGCTTCAACGTTTCAACAGTTGTTTCTGTTCCCATATGGAACAAAACCAGGACCCTTTGAAAACTTAATGAAAAATGACACCCCCTCCACCCCCATAATAACCTGCTGGTCAGGACAGTCAACAGAGCTGCAGGAGACTTCAGTACAAGACCCTTCTCACAATCAGGGATCTCCCTTAGTGCTGGTGAGTGCTCTAACTACTAGGCTATTGGCTATTCTGGGATGAGAGAAAGAGAGAGACTTTCTCCCCGCTCCCTTTTTCCTCTCTCCCCAGCCCCACAGTATGCACTTCCACAGTATGGACTACAGCGGGGTGGGGGAGGGGCGGTGAGGGGGAAGTTGTAATGCTCACTAAAGTGTTGCACTGTAATTGCTCCATATAGACCTGTTAGCATGAACTAAAATATATCTAGCTTGAGTTAACGTAGTACACTACGTTAATTCAAAACTAGGTACATTTTAGTTCATGCTAGCAGGGTGTTCACAGATCAGTTACGGCACAACACTTCTGGCATGCTGCAACTCACACTCTCATAGTCTGCACTGTGGGCAGTGTAGATGCACTGCTTTCTCATTTTGACCAGAAATTCCATCCTGGACCTTCCTGACAAAATTTTCAACGTACCCTTGTACGTTTCTGCGAAGTTGGTACTTTCCAACACCATCACCACCAACATTTTTTGTCAAAAATATTCCCAACCTGCTCTATGTGTTTCCCACTGAACTCCTCCGTCTGTGGGGAGGGAATAAAAAAGGAATTCAGCTAACTCCTCTAGCTAACTCCCCCTATCTGAACACTTGGGGTGAGAGTGTGATTGGTTAGTACAAGAAACAGAAGTGCAAGACCTGGGTTTAAGATGGGGCATCCCAGGATCTTTGTGGGCAAGAAGCACTTTTTTCTCCCATGCATTGGGCAGCAGGTACTAAAGGGCACCAGGAAACAAGATACATTGAAAAGGACTGATGTCAACTCCTTTCCAGAGCTTCTCTTAGCATTGAGTGCCTCAGCTTGACTTCTGCTGATACACCATCTGTTTTGCTCTGCTGCTCGAGGATTGACTCCAGTGAGATGGCAGACACGAGTGATAACAAATACAATTTCAAAAAAGTTAGCTACAAAGTTAAACAAAATAAACCTGGGTAAGGTTTTACTGTTAAAGCCAAATCAATGTGGTGTTTTGGGGTTTTTTTGCGGGGGGGAGGAGGAGGAAGAAATCAAATTATCTCCATGCTTGTTTGAAAGTGCCAATGAACGTTCCATTTCCGGGGGAGGGAGGGGTTTTTCCACAGCTCCTACACACACACACACACACACTCTACCTCAGATCCCTTTTTGCTGATTCTTATGGCATAAGAGGGACATCAACTGAGTGGAATGAGAGCCTGTGACGTCTCCTTGGCAAGGAGAAGAAAGTGGTGTGGCTGGAATGCACCACGCTCTGGCCATTCTGATCTGGCAGACCGTCGAAGGGGTGGTGCAGCCCGCGTGTAAATTAGAGCATCCTTCGCCTATACTAGTAGCTGGGCAGGCATCCAGTTGGCCCTAGAACATGGGCAGCAGAAAGGTTAAAGCTTGAAGCTACTTTCGCCCCCTTTTCCTAGCTGGGCCCTTAGGGAACAGCAAAAAGGAGAATCAGGTCCATGGAGTGTGAAAGTTAGTGTTTACACAGTATGCAATTTACAAGGGTCCCACTCCTGCATGCTCTTAATTACACAAGCAGCCTTTACTCACCCAAGTAGTATCTCACTGTGCATAATGAAATCTTGCTACATATTTTTAATTGAATATAGCCATGGGGATTTTTGGTATCCAGTGCAGGCAATCTGATTAGACTAAGCACAGGTCAAAGCACAGCTGTGAGCAATCTTGTCACCCTTGTACATTCTTTTTGCAAAATAAGCCAGGTCTAAAACTTAGCACATGACCATTTTGTAGCTGGATAGTGGACAGGAAAAGAAAGGTGAATAAGTTACTAATCTATTTACTCATTTACAAACCTATTTTTGAAACAATTTTCTTATATAGCCCTTGAATTATTATTTTTAAATCACAATGATGTTTGGTTATGCTGCCTTCTTAAAGAGTGATCTGTAATAGGGAAAATGATCCCTTAGTTCATCTTCCAGGCATAATTACTTGCTCCCATCTTGGATATCGGGCCACCACTATCATGTGCATATAGTGTAGGGCACGTGACTTCTGGAGAATTTAACTGGCCATAGCACGGAAAAGTTAGAGATTTCATTTTGATAACATTTTGCTGAAAAAGTCATTTTTAATGGAGGCCAATGTACTCTAAGATTGGAAGCAAAGCCATGCCAGCCAAAATATTTTTCAGCTGCTACAATAATTTAAAGGCCATGTGCATAATTTATACAATCAATATTATAAAACCTTATTTTAAAAAAGAATATTGGCCCATTTTTCACCTATATTATTCTAGTCATAATGGAAAGTTGTTAGCTTAAAATTACAATGAACCTATCCTATAAGAGCGGACTTGCATAGTTATTTCCAACTTGAAACTATATATGACAATCACTTACCAGTAAAGAAGAGAGAAATCTTGATTGTAAAGGCTCTATTCTATTCTTTTGGAATTACTCAGGTGTTTGACTTGGACAGTACCTTGGAATAAGGGGGACTGGAGAAGGCAAGCGTGTAATCTGCCAGTTGTTTTAAAATTAACCATCCCTAAAGGCAGGGCCAGTGTTAGTTTCTGCCTTGGGCCCCAGTGAGTCTAAGTAGTGGGTTCTCACCCCGCTGCCCTTAGCTGCTCACACATTGGATTTCTGCCCAAGCCCCGCCATGCAGGGCCCCCCATGGCAAGGGGCTCTGGACAATTTCCCTGCTTGCTTTCCCTTAATGCCAGCCCTGCCTAAAGGCCATGTAGGTAATAGTCTAGAAATGTGCAGCAAAATGCTATCACGTGAGAAGTGCTGCTTTGGATCAATATACAGTTCTGTCCACTTAAGAATTCTAATTCCCAGTCTCTTTTACAGAAATGCAGTATTATTTGGTGTAAAAATGCACAATGAAGGAAGATTATTAAGTGGATAATTCTACAAGGTGAAAGGAAGCATTCTCTAGTTCTGTAGTGAGTTCTTATTTTCATTCCTTACAGTAAATCAACATCTCTCTTCCATTCTCCCTTCAGTAACAAGAAATCCTATGCAAACATATTCCAATTGTGCCTTCAAATTTGGGTTCGTGTTTGATCTGGAACAGATTGTTCCTGTCAATTTTTTTTTATGTTAGTGCTATCTCAGAAGCTTTTTCTATAGAAACTCCCGGGATAAAGAAAGACTTTTGTACACAACAGGAGAAATGCTAAACGTTAGCTTCAACAAGCATAATTGCTGAATATAAAAAAGGAGATATTTGAATAAATTATCTTACAAGCTCTTCATTCAGAACCATTCAAATGTATGGCCAACATTTTCAGACGTGGCTGCCTAGAGTTAGGCTCCTAAATCCATATTTAAACCCTAAATAAAAGTGTCATGATTTTCAGCAATACTCGGCAACTACTGGTCCCACTGGCTGTCTCGGGGGGGGGGGGGGGGGAAACAACAACACAGGCTTCTTTGTGTGTTCCTAAATATGGCTTTAAGAACCTACTATGAAACTTTAGGTACTTCTTGTGCCTGGGTAAGTCCTTTAATACATTAATTTTACTTAGGGGTTTCCAATTTTCAGCCCTTTTTGCCTTGGAGCTTAAATACAACCAACCATGATGCTCTGAACTGAAGACATATTAAGGGGCTATTTTACTGTTTGCATGATTCAGACCACAAGCTGCTAGAAAACTGATGTGGAGAACAATGACCTGGTCAAAAGTACAGAGATTGGAATGACCGTAAGGGCTTTTTATCCATTGACTGCACAGTAAGCAAATATTTATTGTAAAGCCCTTCATTTCAAGGGACTTTTACTAGATAAACACCACACTAAGCCAACTCCCCCTGCCCCAACCCCATAATGTAGAACTTTTTAAGGCACTCATTACTCTTGGGAATAGACCACTGATTAAAGTGACCCGGAAACAAACTCATTTATTTAAAAAACTGAAAAATATGTCAATTCTGAAATGCTGCTGTGGTGCCTCATGTTGCCTGTCTCATCTGTCGATCAGAGTCCCTGGGCCAGACTACATTTCCAAACTGACATTTCTTCCATGAAAACAGCTGTGAAAACTTGGACAGAAAATTTTCAACCAAGTCTGCTTGAGCTATTCTGATCCTCAGCTGCATTTTCAGACCACTGTGACCACAGCAGCAAGATTCATACAGTTTAAGGCCAGAAGGGACCATTAGATAAGAACATAATGCCCATACTGGGTCAGACCAATGGTCCATCTAGCCTGGTATCCTGTCTTTTGACAGTGGCCAATGCCAGGTGCTTCAGAGGGAATGATCAGAACAGGTAATCATCAAGTGAGCCATCCTGTCGCCCATTCCCAGCTTTTGGCCTCCTGTGTATCACAGGCCATTACATTTTACCCAATTGTCCCTGGATTGAGCTCAATAACTAGCATATCTTCTAGAAAGGCATCCAGTTTTGATTTGGCATTAAGGCATCAAGGCAGCACTTGGGCCACATTGGAGCATCCCAGGAAGACTGACCTTCACACAACAGCACCTGGATCAGATGAATTCTGAGCTACCTTTTCACACAAACACACAGACTTATATTCTGTGCAATTTCGCCATGTCTCAGATGTGGCCCTATATTTGTATCAAAAGTTCAGCGACAGAGATAGAAAGATGATTCAGGTAAGTGGTTTTACCATTCAGCAGTTTAGCATTCATACACTGATAAATGGGATCAATTCTGCTCTTTGTTACATGGATTTAAGTATGGGAGCTCTACAACGATCAATTGCTCCCATCAGCATATTCCTAGGAACCATTAATATTTATCATAGGTCTTTATTCAGGAAAACATCCCTATTCAGGATATTACTACAGCATGAGCTTACGAGCTTCCCTGAATTGAGGCTTTATATAAGGTTGTAAATGTACTTGGTATTAGGAAGAATTAGGTCAGTGGTAAAAGGTGAACGAGGCCCGTGCCCTAAAGACATTTTTTTAAAGCACTGTTGAACACCAAAGGTCAAATTCTCTGTAGGTATACATGAGCAAAAGTTAATGGAGTCGAGACTATTTACACCAATGGGGAATTTGACTCAAACAGTACAAGAGACCATTCTGTGAATGATTTGTATGTGTGTAGGACATTTGGCCCAGATCAACAATGGTACTTAGGCACCTAGACCTCAGACTGAGGCACTACTGTGATTCACAAAACCCCTGCTCAGTTTACAGGGCCTAATCTGATAAGCACCTAAATCCCTTTGTGCATCTGAGCCTTCTTCCCTATCCTGCGTGGTAGAACTCATCAACCTTTGTTTTGAAGTATAAGGACTGTGACAATCTTTTTAATTTTAATCCAATTTATTCTTATGATTTTTAAAAAATTCTTACTAAGCTTAACATGGAATTTCATAGGTTAATTATGCATTGCTGTAAGCAGGTCGCATTCCTATTCTGCTCCTAACACAATACACAGACAATGAATGTGATCTAAAATTACTGTCTTCCTGGGGATCCCTTTCTTGTGAATTTAAATAAAAACAAAACTATAACTGGTTGCTGACCTCTGCGTTTTCTGCTCCCTGTAAGACCTGTCACTGCCCCTTGTTTCCTTTGCCTTAGAGAAAGAAACCCTCCAACCCATTTTCTTCTTATTTGAAGCTAATATGACTGAGCTGTTCTGGACAGCAGTGTGAATCAAGGAAACAGATCTACCTTTCTATGCAGGGTTTTAAAGCCTGACATTCTGTCACAATTGTGTAAAAATAATACTTCCTTTTATTCATTTTAAAATGTATTACTTTTTAATTGACATACTTAAGCTGTATCATTCATACATTTTATGTTGTTATACTTTTCACCACTCTAAACTAAATAATTCTAGTATTATAAATATTTCATCATATTCCCATTTCTGTTGGCCTGCTCTTGATCTTTCTATTTCTGCTGCAGTGTGCCTTTCTGGGATTTGGTTGCCAAATCCAAACAAAATATCCTGTTTTTTTTTAAATATTTTAATATTTTCCATATTTTTTTTCTTGTTTTATTGCAACCTATGATTCTATTAGCTTTTGACCAGTACAACGCCCTCCCCCGCCAAAAAACCTCCACAAAAAACAAACATCTTCATTGAGCTGTTCATGAAGATTTACTGTAAGAGAATATTTTATTTTTTCATTATTCATCCATGTTTCCAGATTAATAAATATATTTAACAAGACTGATCCCCTTACTGATCTACAGTGAACCTAAGCATTCACCTCTTCCAGCTACTGAGAATTGGCTGTTTACTTCTACTCTTCATCTCATATTACTTTTTAATACATAACAGGAATTATCTGTCACCCTCAAAGTTCCTTAATCTCTTTTGTGAGAGCTTCTCATAAATCTTTTACAAGTCTAAAAAACTCCTAGCCACTAGTTCTTTTCCCACTATTTGGCTAAGTGTTAAAAAGAATTCTACGAACAGTCCAAGAATAGTGTTCCATTTTATATAATCCATGCTGCAGTCTCCAGGCACAATGGCATGAATTCAGGATGGAAGCTGCATCCTCAGCTCTTCATTTCCTGGCTTTTCGGAATTTAATTTAAATCTTTAACACTATTTTAATATAGCCTTTTTTGGATGGAGAGAAAGAGAAGTGATTCAATATATAATCACAATGTATATCTTTTTTTAAAAGAGGTTTTTCCTTGACCCCAAAAGTAGGCTGATGTATTTTAAGAAATGAACAATCATCTGGCACTTTCCTTTCCTTGGCCTAGACTACATATATTTAGACATCCAGATTTAAGAAAATGTGTGAATGGGTCTGGGGATAGAGGCTGTCAGTAGAAACATGGAAAGGAATGTTACTGGAATCTTCATTCTCTACAAAACCCAAGATTTTGAGCTCAGTAAATGTTGTACAAAGGGTGATTACACTTTGCAAACAGTAATAAGCCAATGAAGGAATCTTACAAATGTAGGTATGACCAACTAAGTTATTGGACAGTAATCCCTAGCAGCACTACACATATATACAAAATGTATATAGCAGTAAATATCTTTATTTAACCAGAATAGAAAAACTTCCCGATATTCATTTACGCATAGGACCTGGCAAGAGAGTGATCTCCGCAAAACTGATAATTCTCATGGAAACTATTAGCCAATTACAAATATAGCACAATAATATCAGTAGCTAAGATGTATTTTAAAACACAATTACAATCACAAAGTATAATAATCAAATATGTGAAAGTAGTGTAACCCTTCTGCCCATCTAAGTTGGCAGCAACAAGGGCCGGGTTCTGTATCTAGGGGTTCCGTTTCAATAACACAATGCAAACCTGGCTCGAGCCCCCACCCAGTGACCTGGGACAATTACATACCACCCCCTGGGTGCCTCTAAGAGGCAATACTTCCCCTCTCGCAAGCACGGAGTCTGAGTGTAACCGAAAATGTTTAATAACATGAGGTAAACGACATCAGCATTAAATTGGAAAAACACCACAAACAAGATTCATAACACAAACCATGAGCAAAAAACCCACCCCAGCAAATTGGGCTGTGTCCTTTCCCTTTGGTTCTTGAATCCAGCAACCCAAAAATCACTCAGAGTCCCCAAAGTCCAACACTCCCAAAGTCTCTTGGGTCCAGCAACCACCCAAAGTCCCAAAAGTACGACAGACCCCAAAGTCTCTGTCCCTGGTCAGTGCAGCCCCAGAGAAAAAGGGGGGGGGCCACACAGGGTGTTAAGGGGGCACCTTACGTGATCCAAGGCCAGCTGGCTGTCTCTCCATGGGATTCCGCCACAGCCTTCACCACGAGCCAGTCCACTTCCTGCTGTCCCACAAACTGCTCCGCTCTGCAAGCTGCTCCGCTCCACTCACCGACCTGTGAGCCGCTCCAGCCGTCCCCGCAAACAGCTCCGCTCGCCGTTCCTTGGGCCGCTCCAACCAGCCCCGAAAGGCTCCGCGCCGCTCCTCCAGTCGTCCCCACAAATTGCTCCGCCAGCTGCTTAGCAATATAGCTTCAGACTCCCCCACTAGTTAACACAGCACTCAGTGATCTCAGCTCTTAATAACTTTAGCTCTTTTGTGATTTTAACTCTTAGCAATTTCAGCTCATAGTAGGGGAGCCCCAGTGCTAGTGCACCATTGGCCCAAAGTGAATTCAGCTCAGCAGCCTGTAACTAGACTCCTAATGGAATCAAAGTTAGCTCTGACATTCAACAGTGGCAATAGTACAATTGGTGTTTCAAACCCTCAGAAGGGGCCCAGACCATCAGGTACAAATACCTGTCCCCATCCTCTCTCAATTCACTGGGTTTTGTAACCCGTGCCCCTTGTCAAGCAAGTGCTACTTAGGTAATGGTGAAGGACTCACTCAGTCCTTCTGTCATACAACAGTTCCACTGGCCTTGATTCACAGAATCAGGGTAACAAAACTTTATTCTTCCTGCCCCAATAACAGAGAAAACTGGGGATCCCACACCAGCCAAAGTAACCACTTTGAGTTGCTGTTGTTTCATGCCAGGCGAGTGGGTGTGCCTATGCAAACAAGATCAGCCCCTGGAGTTCTTTTCCACACTTGCCATAATTCACCACCAGATGTCAGGGTAGAGCTCATCCTGACTCTGCTTACAGTAGTAACAATTATTAGTGCACATCTGTAACCCTGCCTCAGTGGGTCACAACTGAGGATGCCAAATTCAGGACATACTGCTGAGAAATAGGACAAACAACCCAAAAGTGGCAGTTATTCTTCCATAAGATATACCAAACCAGCATCAAAAGTAAACTTCTGTTTCACCACACTGGCTAACAAGAAGTTATAAAAGCAAATTCCTTAAGCATTCCAGTTCTTATATCACCACCAAAAAACACTAGATTTACAGGTGAGTGGTTCTTTAAAACCAATCTCTTAAAATAAAAGGTTCTTCTGATCCCAAAGGACCAGTCACACACCCCAGACAATATACAATTCAGATCATACCTCAAAATCACGTGGTTGCCAATCCTTTAGTATCTAAAATGCGAGGTTTATTTATAGAAAGAACGAAAGAACGAAAGAACGAAAGGTGAAAGTTAAAATTGGTTAAAGGAATCAAATGCATCCAGTAATTGCAAAGTTCTTGGTTCAGGTTTGTAACAGTGAAGGAATAAACTGCTGGCTTAAGTCATTGGAAGGTTCTTAATTCCTTGGTTACAATGCTTCCGTGAATATAAGTTCCTAATCTTGAAGCTGGACTAGGATAGAGGGCCTTTTATATCTTCTGCCATGTGGAGGGAATCCCATTGTTCTTATTGTGGAAAAGTACAGTAACAAGATGGTGGTTGGAGTCACATGGACAAGTCACACATCCATGAATTTTGCCTAGTCATTGCAGGAAGCTATTACATATTTGAAATACAGGTATAGAGCCAATACTCATAACCTCAAATACAAAAATGATACATGCATACAGATAGCATAATCATAACCAGTGACGAGCTGCCAAAATCTTAGGAACTGGTTCTCTACCTGCCACCGAAGACCCGGTAGGGAACCGCCTGGTGCATACACTCTCCACCCATGTCCTGCCCCCGACTGCCCCCATCAGAAACCGCAACCCATAACTCCCCCTGCTCCTTGTCCCCTGACCACTCCTTCCCGAGACCCCCAACCCTAACTGCCCCCCAGGACCTAACCCCCTGCCCAACTTGCCCTGTTCCCGGTCCCCTGATTGCCCCGACCCCATCCACCACCACCCCGACAGACCCCCGGAACTCCCACCAGCGCCTGCGCAGCCGGAGTCGGGGCCGGAGCCATGCCGCATGGCTGGAATCAGGGCCAGGGCTCGGGCCGGAGCCGCGCTGCGCGGCCGGAGTCGAGGCCGGGATTGGGCCAGAGTCAGGCCGGGCCGGGTGGCGCCTGGAGCCCTCCTTGCGCCCCGCCCCCGCTCACCTGCAGGAAGCCCTGCTTCCCGAGAATCAGCCGATTTGCAGGAAGCAGGGGAGGGAGAGGAGAAGCCAGGGGGAGCGTCAGGGGAAGAGGCGGAGCTAGGTGAGCTGGGGCCGGGAGCAGGGCAGGGAGCTGCCAGAGATTTTGTTAAAATTAAAAGCCCTTTCAGAACAGGGACAACTGGTTCTAAAAGGGCTTCTAAATTTAACAACCTGTTCCCGTGAACCGGTGAGAACCGGCTCCAGCTCACCACTGATCATAACCAGCAAATAATAACCTTTTCATAGACACTTCACTTGACAACCTTTGTACAAGATTTTTTGCAAATATATAACAGTGGTTGCAACAATGATCTATATGGTCATATTTTAATCAGATAATGTCAGAGATGTATTTTAAAACACAATTACAATCATAAAGTATCAAATATGTGCAAGTAGTAACAATTACTAGTGGACATCATTAAACCAGCTGGTAAATAATCCAAAGCAATAATACGGCTTATTTCTCTTTGAAGGTGTGTACAGAAAAATAAGTGGTGTTCAAGTCAGATCAAGCAGGCTGAACGTATTTGACTGAGGCAGCTCCAATAGGAAATACCAAAAAGAGGACTGTGGCCTAAACCCTGCCCCTGAAAGGGAGTCAGGCACCTCCCTCCACTCGGGATTCACAGCTGAGAACCCTGTCCTGGACTGAGGTGTCTAAGTCAGGTCAGCCCAATATCAAGAAAAACGTGGCAGCACCGCCCTCTTTAACTTTTAGCCCTGTGGTTAGAGCACTCACCCAGCATCTGAGAGACAGGAGTCCAATTCCCCCTCCTTGATATAGAGCAGGGATTTGAACTTGGGTCTCCCACCTTCCTTGTGAGTGCTGTAACTACTGGGCTTTAGAGTCACACTTCCTCTGGCCCAATTGGAATATTCAATATTTTAAACTTCAAATCCCTGCTCAATACCAGGCAGAGTGGGGATTCAAACCCAAGTCTCTCATCCCAGCTGAATGCTCCAACACTAGAAAAGTTATAAAGAGGCAGGAGTGGGGAACAACAGCACCAACATCACATTCTGCTCTGGCATTGGGACCCACAGGTAAGATGGGTGGGCAAATGACTACTTTATGAATCCCTCTGGGAGGTGTGAAATTGCTGGGCTGTCAGGACTTGTTGTCTGTGCACATCCTTAGCTGTCAACATTTTAGGTGTCTTAGGAACTTTAATGGCAGAGACATAGGCAACTACAGTTTTGTGAATGCCAATAGTGCCTAAATATTGGACTTTGTTGCCTAGTTGCCATGTTAAACATCTAAGTCCCCTTTGTGAATCCCACCCTTTGCTTTTATATTCCCGTATAAACATCCCTCATCAGCACCTTCAATGAATAACCTCACCAATATGAAGTGTAATAAGGGTATATTTTGTTCCAATGAAAGAGAAATATTAAATGTATATAAAACTAACAATTTAGTTCCCATAATGATTAAGAAAATCTCTCTCAAATAGCACATTAATCCATTCAATGCCTAGTCTAGCAACTTGGACTGGTTGCTGAGGACTTCATTTGCCTCTAAAAATCACAAGAGATGTTACAATTGGGTGCATTTTATACATTTCATAGCTTTTGAAGTACTGCTGTATGTAAATGCAGATGTTAGCTATATATATTTTTTAAATGGACAGTTTGTTGTGTCCTTAGAAAGATGCAGAATTAAGTGATATTTCTCCTGAGATGGCAATGTTTTTCCAGGGAAAGAAGGTTAAAACTGGTTTCCATTTCACCTTACAGGAGACCCCTTGCGATTTGGTATGAGCAGCGAAATCAGATGTGTTTTACCTCATTAGGCAACAGCAGGCCAGATTCTGGCCTCAGTTAAACTACTGTGAATCTGGAGTAACTCCACTGAAGCCAGGGCCATAACAAAAATAGAGTCACTCCAGATTTTCACCAACTTGATGAGAGCAGCATTTAGCTTTGAGCATGCAACTTAATTTCTAATAAAGAGCTAGGCAAGTAGCTGACAACAGTAGGAAGAGCAGCAATTTTCAGTTCTTAATTCTTAAAATAAAGGAAAACATGACCTTGAAAAACTGTAATCGGCTGCTACAGACTGGCACAACAATCATGGTTCCAAGTGGAATTGAAGGAAAAAATGAAGCATCTAGAGTGGAGAAGTAGCTGATTTCTGGCTCAGTATAGCAACACACATTTCAAATAAAGGACAGGTTTATATAGTACCCAATTTATCATAGGTTATTGCAAACGGTGATGACTCTGTCTGTGATTCTGCACAGGGGCATGAACCCACTTTCCTCAATTTTATGTACAAAGCCCATAATGTTCCTGGGAGATTGTGGTTTGTTCCACTGAGTGGGTGATTATTATCACTTTCTTAATCCTTGTGCATTATCATATCACACGAAGCACACTATAAAGTTCTTGTTACATTTCATTATTTAAAGTCTATAAGAATCAAGAGCAGACTGAAAATTCTTATAGCTACTTCAAGTAATCTATAAACCAAAATTCAGAGAGATGCATAACTAAATAGATGCCAGGTGAGTTCACAACACTTAGCTTGAGCAGGGATCAGTACAAGCTAGCAATTGAAAAGATTAAATTTTATCCAAACTCAGAAATCAAACTGAGTTATATTGCATCTTGGAATAATGCAGATTTTTGAGATTTTTCAGAAAGAGCTTCCAATAATCCTTTGCAAGCTTGGGTTAAGATACATTGGGAACTTTAAAATAACTAGATATCTAGACCATTAAAATAAAGGACAAAAACAAACTTTTCTGTATCCCATGTGTTGTAGCTGTTTTGTGGGGTTTATAAAGGAATTCTGTCACAAAGGCCCCCAGTCTGGCATATTTCATCTTGAGGTCAAATAGGCTGGCATATTTCTTGGAAACTGCAGTCACTGGACCAACCTTTTGCCTTTTCTTAAGCCTTATGCAAGGTGACAGGGCTGTAAATAAGGCAAGAACTTATATACCAAAATAAAATGATTAAATGGGCCAAACTCTTAAAACCTGCTAATGGAGCGCACACACACACACACACACACACTTTGATAGCAGGAAAATGTACACATATGTAAGCACAGTAGGCCAATGGAACAGACTGCCTAAGGAGGTTGTGGAAGCCTAAGGAGGTTGCTGGAGGTTTTCAAAAGGAGGCTGGATAACCCCATCTATTTTGGATGGTTTAGACACAACAAATCCTACATCTTGGTACGGGGTTAGACTAGATCAGTGGCTTTCAACCTCTCCAGACTACTGTACCCTTTTCAGGAGTTTGCTTTGTCTTGCATATCCCCAAGTTTCACCTCATATAAAAACGACTTGCTTACAAAATCAGACATAAATACAAAGTGTCACAGAATACTATTACTGGAAAATTGCTTACTCTCTCATTTTTACCATACAATTACAAAATAAATCAACTGGAATATAAATATTGTACTTGCATTTCAGTGTACAGTATATAGAGCAGTATAAACAAGTCATTGTCTGTATGAAATTTTAGTTTGTACTGACTTTGCTAGTGTTTTTCTGTAGCCTGTTATAAAACTAGGCAAATATCTAGATGAATTGATGTACCATCCCCCTGGAAAACCTCTGTACCCCCAGAGGAACATGTACCGCTGTCTGAGAACCACTGGACTAGATGATCCTTTTGGTCCCTTCGTACCCGATGGTCTTATGATTTTAAGGCTCATTGGAGTTACACATGGAAATCTCCACCACAGGTAGGCTAATGGTTTGGAAACAAATTTGAGTACACCGGAAACAGCCCTACTAGAATCTGATGGTTCAAACTCAGTCTGAATTTGGCAGAGTTACAGTCATCAGGAGTAATGTTGCAACATTTGTGTTGCAGCATTACAATACCAGCCTAGAGAAGTACATTCTTAGAGTGTTGGTGGCAGGGGAGAAATAGCTTCTTCTCATTCTGTCCATAATCTATGACCACAGAGTTTTGTTATTAGGTTTCCTTCTGCATGTGTTGTGTAGGAGGATTATATTATATTCTCATTTCCCACTTGGGCGCCACCCCAGATTGTACTTGCAAACACTAAACCACATTTTTAGCAGCTATTACTATTTAGTAGAGAGGACTCAAACCAGGATTCTCTCTGTAACTTGAAGTTTTTAAACCTTGAGGACTTCAGTTACTCGGTTAGAGGTCTAGTACAGGAGTGGGTGGGCAAGTTGTGTCCTGCAATGTAAAGGAGGTCCAACTAGATGATCATGATGGTCCCTTCTGGCCTTAAAGTGTATGAGGACCAAGACATTTGGAGACATTCATATCTGGGTTTATTTTTATCCTTTTCAAAGCCAGGGGACAAAATGCAGAATTTGGATTTAGATTAATGTTCTGATTCTAAGCTGCTCTGAAGGTGGTGAAGGTAGTGGGTATGGCCCAGGGGCTTCACTTTAGGCCCCTTTCTACTGATCATTGAAATGGTTTAAATGTCATAAAAGAAGTGCACAAATACCTACCCCTGACCCATTGCCCCTCCACCCTTTCCTTTGGTTTTACTTTTGAAATAATAAATGGATGAATTATTTATTTTTGAAAATTCTATGCAGAGCTCTGTATGCAAGCAAGCGCATTTCTTTGAAATCAACTGTATTAAATATGCTTCCAGGACCACGTCAGAAATGAAGCATTTATGCCTCAGCAGGTAATACTCAGTTAAATATTCCAATAATTTTGTGTTGTGCCTATATTGAGTTATGGAAAAATGCTGAAAGTGAGAATCTACCTTTAAGCCCATTAAACACATTAGAGGCTGATTGTCGCACAGCCTTTCAGGATGGTAACTAATTGCTTCCTAAGCAACTCTAGCATGTCTGCATTTTCTCTTATTAATCTTGTCATTTTACAGATTCCTTAATCTCTAAGTAAAACTTCTGTTCTCAATTTCAATTAACATTCTTTTATTAAACTTCCCTGCTTTTACCCTAGTTGCATTGTCAGTGCTAGGACGACAGAAGATGCATCTTCAACATTAACCTACTACACATCATTTTAGGCTCAAGGCACTTTTGTTAGATGACTTTTAGCAAGTTTTTTTTGGCAAAACACCTTATGGATAAATGATTTTTCTGTTTGCCCTCATTTCCCCCTTTTAAAAAGAATTCCTGGGATAAGTTCTTCTGACCTTCTCTTCTTGAATGATGTAATATCTGCTTTTGGTAATTAAGAGACAGGAAGAGAGCATGGCTTTTTTCAAAATGAGGTCATGGGAGCCTGAAAAATTGGTGAGCACTCTATGACAAGCACATTAATTCAGTGTGATTTTAATGGTTTGTCCTGGGTTTTTAATTTTGGGAACATTTAAAATTATTAAAATGTCAGCATTTAAATGCATTAACTTTGGTGCAGATTCTACCACCCTCTCTCATATGGGGTCAGATTCAGCTTTTGCTTTGAGTTTTTTTACACCGCATGAGCTGACAGAAAGGGCCAGTAGGGCATGTGAATACTCATGATACAGGAGGCCCCTACACCAGGGTAGAGATTGCTTATCCACCTTTTCAGCAGCCCTGGATGCAGGAAGCATTTTGGAATTAAGGTGAGCTGGAGGGAGGGAAGAAGTAGGGGAGGGTGTGGCTGAGGTAGACCTGTACTCTGGAGATTTTGTACCTGTGAAAGGACCCATGGGACCTATTGAAGCAGTGGTGAAATTTAGGCCAGCCCTCATGGATGACCTAGACTGCATCAGGGCCAGACTAGTCCCACAGTAGCTCTCGAAGATGGAAGGTACATGCTGATTCTCCTTTGTTCCTGTCCTGCCACAAGAATGAATCTCTGAGTAGTAACTTACTCAACATGTATCCAGAGAAAGTCAAAGGGGCTACTTAAGACATAAGGTACTACTCAGCATAAGGGTGGCAGAATCAGGCCCTTTTATATATTGAAAAAGTAATCTCAAATTAGTTCTTTGTGCTTGAGTGAAAAGTGCCACAAAAGAGATCTTATAACATTTTACAAACATTAATTCAGTAAATCCCTCTGAAAATTTGGTCAGTTCTATTTAGGTGTCTAAATATTGTTGTCCTTTTGTGTCTGAAGCTAGAGTCTAGACAAATTGCACCATCTACCAATAGAAGGGGTAAATATCTTCAGTTCATCTTAATATGTTAAGTTTGAAACATGTAGCCACTTTAAATAGCCAGCATTTTAAGCTATTTCACTGATTCATGACAGCCCAGATTTGACAAATATCTGGCATTCTGCAAGACTTATGGATTCTCGTAGGTTTTTCAATCAGTATCATTGACTGTATGGGAAGATGCGCTCTGGGCATTTAAGTTCATTTAAGGGGTATGACAGTTCTTTTTGGACACTGATCTGACTATATGAGGGATAAGAATGTAAGTTTTATGAGGGTGCCTTTGATGGGATTTTGATTTTTGGATGTTGACCCAGCACATGCAGCTTTGCATTAGGTATTTTATACATAAACTCAGAGTTCTGAATGGGCAAGGAAACAGGTTCAGAAACATGCTCCTAATGCATACTTCCAGTATGGCTGGACACAACTGTCACATCCTGGCATCCCGTTCCTTTGAAAAGATGTTCTATAGGCAGGGCCGGCTCCAGGCACCAGCTTAACAAGCAGGTGCTTGGGGCGGCCAAGGGAGAGGGGTGGCACCTGCGACAATTCGGGGGTGGCAGGTCCCTCACTCCCTCTAGGAGCGAAGGACCTGCCGCTGAACTGCCGCCGCCGATCGCCGCTTTTTTTTTTTTTTTTTTGCTTGGGGCGGCAGAAATGCTGGAGCCGGCCCTGTCTATAGGAAGGAAGTCTGAAAGTTTCAAATATGCAGAGTAAAATATTCTACTGAACATTCTCCCTGTTATTCACATAAGGACAACAAGCAACATCTCAATTCTTTTTCCGATGAAAACAAAGTGTTGGACTCCTGATTTAAGACTAGTAGGATTTTATGAAATTTTCTATATACAATCTGGGGACAGGGCTGACTTTAGAGCAGTGGTGGGCAACCTGTGGCCCACGGGCCACATGCGGCCCACCAGCACACTGCTTCTTGCAGCTCCCATTGGCCAAGAATGGCGAACTGCGGGTACTGGGAGCTGTGGGCGCCATGTCTGCGGACAGTCAATGTAAACACTGTCTTGCAGCCCACTATTGGATTACCCTGATGGGCCACGTGTGGCCCGTGGGCCCCAGGTTGCCCACCACTGCTTAAGAGGATAGCAAGCAAGGCCATTGCCTGGGGCTCCATGCCACAGGGAACCCCACGAGACTAAGTTACATCATATCTATAGACCCACTGTGAGTAAGTGTCATATGAGTATTACAGTAATTTAATCTCTAAAAGTGGAAATAAATCACACTAAAGTAGAAGCTTTCAAACTGTGGACCCCAGCGAGTGTAATGATGATCCTGTTTGGGGATAGTAAGAGTGAAAGCCTACAAATGTTTAATAAGAGTATATGTATTTTAAAATGACTTTCCTTATTTGTCATCTGTAATTAACATGGGACCAAGATGAAAATAAAAATAACCTGAAAAAGTTCTGCAGAATTGTTGTGCTCCTTTTATACACACTCACAAAGAGGTCTCAGCCACTTGCATGACACCATCCCCGTCGCTAAACACTGCAGAGGGGTCTCTGCATGGCCTGTGCTGGGGGAGGGAGTGGAGAAGACTGGGCACAATGCACATGCTGGTGGAGGATGATATTGCCTCCACTATTCAAACCTTCATCATCTCTTGGCTGGACTACAGTAATGCAATATACCTGGGCACAAAGCCTTCTGTACTTAGGAAACTTCAACTAATACAGAACTCTAGAGCACATCTCCTCAGCAACACAGGCTACCACAAGCACATCACACTTGTCCTCTGCACTCTACTCTGTCTTTCCATAGAATATCAAATCAAGTTCAAAGGTCTTCATCCTTATCTTTAAGGAGCTCAATGGCCTGGGGCTCAGAGTATCAAAAAGAACATCTAAAGCTCCAAGGTGAAGACCCATGGTTGAGAACTTTGCTCCTCTTGCACAAAGGAACTCTATAATAAGGAGAAAGCTTGTCTGTGCAGGAGACAGAACTTTCTTGGGGGCCAGCTTGAGACTGGAATGAACTCCCACAGGAACTAAGGTTACAGCTGTCTGAAACAGGATTTTTGGTTCACAAGCAATTTCAGCATTTTGAAAATTCTCACAAGCTGGAAATCCTGAAAAAATGTAGTTTTGGGAACATTGATACACGGTATTTCCTATGATATTTGCTCCACAGGACCAGCAGTTGCTGTGTTAGACTGACATCCTTGCATCCTCTGATTCAGTGAAAGTTGTTGACTCTGACTTGCTTTTGTGAGATCACCACAGTTTTGTGAAACTGTTTCATTAGAAAAATTTCTGACCAGTTATAACTAAGAACCATCACAACTGTAACCACCTTGCACTTCAAGTACAAGGTGCATTTCTTTGAGCTTGCTTTCTCTAATGTAAATACATAAATACATAGCAACATTAAAAGAAAACTGCCAAAGCAAAGCCTCTCCTGAGCATACTTCTCTCCCTGAGGAGAGGATGAGGGAATAATCAGATGAGAGTTATTAGTCGCATTGGTTAATGAACTAATGAAAGGTGCTGAGATACTACAGGCATCATTATAGTATAAGAACCTACCCAGAACAGAACATCAGTCTTTTCTGGCTCTGTGGAAAAGAAGGGGGGAAGCCATGCAGCCACAGGCTGTGTTTTTTTCTCCCATAGTGCCCCCATGAGAGATCTGGAGGCTGCTGTGGTCAGGACCAGATTTCTATGGCCAGGGAACAGGAAATGGGTATGCCATGAGGGTAAGATAGGCAAACTAGACCTGAGTAACAGGGTCTGTACCCAATCCCTTGACGTCCCACAGATATTCATGGATATGTCAGGTTTGGGCCAGGTCTTATGCCAAGTTTTTGTGGGGTGCAACCCCACACCCACCAACAGACTGAATCTCCATGAAGAGATCATTCCAAGTTTTCTGGCTATGAGTCCCCCACACCCATGAAAGGGGGTGATTTGAATGAGGTACTTAGTTACATGCTTTCCTCTCTGGTCATACTTCCACTACGAGACAGCAGTAGTGCAACGAGTGACCATGCAGCAGTGCTCTCCTTAAAGCAGCATCGAGTTCCCCTGGTTCTCTGCTCATCATATTTTACTAGAACTGCTTGAAACTTTTGACAAAACCCATTTTTAAAAAAGTAATTATTATTATTTGGACTCTCCAGGAACACCTGACCAACTCGTTTTTAGCTTGCATTTATATGAACAGCACTGACAATCAGCCCTGTGCAAAAGCTAACTTCCAATGGCTGTGGACACATATGACTGTTTTAAAATGTTCTTTGCCTAAGTTACATCACCCAGAGCAGGGATGGTTTTAAATATCGAGCTTTATTAAACTTCGTACACACACCCTCACCCACATTGCAAAAGTCCCATTGCTGCGGCGTCCTTTTGGAGCATATCGACATTTTCCCCAATAACTTGTTATCATGGAATAGGGTTGCCATCTTTGTACTCGCACAAAACTGAACAACCTTGCCCTGCACCCTACCCCAGCCCTTCTCCGAGGCCCTGCCCCTGCTCACTCCACCCTCTCTCCCTCTGTCGCTCGCTCTCCTCACTCACTAGGCTGGCTCAGGGGGTTGAGGGCTCTGACTTGGGGCTAGAAATGAAGAGTTCAGAGTGAGGGAGGGGCTCTGGGCTGAGTCTGTGGGTTGGGATGCGGGAGGGGGTGAGGGCTCCGGCTGGGGGTGTGGGCTCTGGGGTGGGGCCAGGGATGAGGGGTTTGGGGTGCAGGAGGGGGCTCTGGGGTAGGGGATGGAGCCAAGGGATTTGGAGTATGGGAGGGGGTTCGTGGCTGAGGCAGGGGGTTGGGGTATGGGAGGGGGTATGGGCTCTGGGCTGGAGGTGCGGGTTCCAGGGTGGGGCCAGGGATGAGGGATTTGGAGTGCAGGAGGGGGCTCCAGGCTTGGGCTGAGGGGTTTGGAGTGCAGGGGGGATCTGGGCTGGGGCAAGGGGTTGGGCTCCAGCTTGGGGTGCAGGGCTCCAGCTGGGGGTGCAGACTCTGGTGTGGGGCTGGAGATGAGGGGTTTGGGGTGTAGGACGGGGCTCCAGGCTGGGACCGAGGGGTTCTGAGGGTGGGGGGGATCAGGGCTGGAGCAGAGGGTTGGGATGCAGAAGGGGATCAGGGGTGCAGGTTCAGTTGGCGCTTACCTCAGGCAGCTCCCAGATGCAGCGGCATGTCCCGCCTCCAGCTCTTGCGCAAAGGCATGACCAGGTGGCTCTGTGTGCTGCCCCGTCTGCAGGCGCCACCCCCGCAGCTCCCATTGCCCGTGGTTCCCAGCCATTGAGGGCTGCAGAGCTGGTGCTTGGGGTGGGGCCAGTGTGTGGAGCCCCCTGGCTGCCCCTATGCGTTGGAGCCCGAGAGGGGACATGCTGCTGCTTCTGAGAGCTCCGCGGAGCCACAGCAGGCAGGAAGTCTGCCTTAGCCCTGCTCCGCTGCCGACTGGACATTTAACGGCCTGTTCAGTGGTGCTGACCGGATCCTACAGGGTCCCTTTTCGACCGCGCATTCCGCTCGAAAACCAGACACCTGGCAACCCTATCATGGAACAGAAATTCATTTTCCTGGCCAGCTGTAGTTATAAGTGCTACACATAGCCTTACCCTAGTATGATCATTATTTGTATTCTGTTTCATTACAGGTCTCATGACTCACTTATAGAAGTTGCACGATACATATACAAGGACTCTTGCTATGAAAGTAATTACCCTTTGTGGGCGATATATCTTGTGCTCAACTCAGCAGCATGTTTCAATTCAGTTTTGAGTTGTGGGAGCTCATAGCTGAAGGAGAGCTTAAAAATAAAGTCAGTGGAACTTCTTTGTTTTTCTGCTGTTTAAGAAGAAAAAGCTTTTTTTAAAAAAATCAATGAACTGAGGTTCACTTTACAATGTTTCCTATCTAGTTTACAGTATGTGAGATGAGTGACCAAGAGTGATAACAATGCAAAAGAGTCCAAGGTTTAATTTGGATGAGCCCTGAAAAAAAAAATCAGACCCTTTTCATTGGGTAAAATCCTGATACCAGTGAAATCAGTAGGAGTTTTGCCATTGATTACAATAGGGCCAGGATTTCATCTACTGCGAACCTTTGTGAGAACAGACTTCATGATATTTCTGTGTCTTCCTGATTCTAATATGGACAGAAATCATGAAAACCACAGCTTGAGTAGCATTTCAGTCTAGCTGGCATCCTGTTCCTATTTGAAGAAGGACATTTAGAGGCATGGTCGGGCATAGAGAAATTCTAAACCTCAAAAAAAAATATTTGGTTCAGATTGGGTTTGAGTTGTAAGCAAAAGGAAGAGTTGATTTTTTCCTCTGAAGTGGTTCACTCAATGTCTAGATTAGAAGTACAAGTGTGACAAATGGGATCTTAGTAGTCTTGCATTGAGCATTAATTTACAGTCTTTGCAAAAATTCACTGAGAAATTTTCTAAGGGATTGATGGATCAGTGTCATTGATGTCTGACTTGCAAATGGAAGTGTAGGGTCTGATTCTGAGAGATTCTGAGCCTTTGTTAACTCCCACTGAAATCCATGGGACTTGCAGGTATTTAGAATCTTTCAGGGTATATTTTTAGGTGTAGATTTTTGAAAGAGATCAACACCCACATTCTGAGCCAAGTTTTCTAGAATGCTTAACTCCCACTTTGGTACCAAAATAAATGGTCAGATTTCTTCAAACTACTCTGCATGGTGGGTGCTGAGATCTTATGAAAAATCTGGCCCTTAATGAATAAAAAGGTAGTGAGTACATCAGGTTGGGGAGATGTTTGCCAGTGTTCAAATCTCACAGTGTCTGCATTCAAATTATATGCCTCACCATGACACATGCTATTCTGAAAAAGAAATCATCAGGGGTTTGTCAAGATTCAACTGGAATTTAACATTCTCCTGGGAAAGAGAGGTCATTAGAACCCTGCGATTTAGAATATTGTCTTGAATGACAGTATGACAGCTGTTATTGTTTTAACAGACACCCACTGTATAATATGATAGAAAAATGCAAACTGTCTCTGGAGAATAAATATAAACACAGCTCTACTATTCCATTTAGAGCTAAAAAAAACAATACAAGTAATAATGTGAAATGTGAAGGTCTGAATTACTTTGGATATTGTGGAACTGATTCTTCTCTGAGTTATAGCAGTGTAAGGTCCCAATTCAGATTCGGCAAGACACTTAGCACATCCATTGACTTCAATGGGATTTAAGCATATGCTTACTTGCTGTCCTGAACTGGACCCTAAATCAGGAGTAACTCCTTTGAATTTGAAGTTACATCAGTGTAAAGTCATAATGGGATCAGAATCAGGACCTTTATTTGCAGAGAGCAGTTACCTGCCCTTGCTTTGGTGAATACACCAGTGCATTTTGCTGCTGACACTTGTTGGCATGGAGACTGAGGCCTGGTCTACACTAGGGGTGGGGGGGAATCGATCTAAGTTACGCAACTTCAGCTACGTGAATAGAGGCATGGGTGACATCAGGGCCGGCTTTAGCAAGAGCGGGGCCCGATTCCTGGGGGCGGGGCTTGCTGCAAGCCCCGCCCCCAGGACCCGAGCCGCGCCGCCGGGGGGGCCCCGAGCCGTGCCGACGGGGGGGCCCTGAGCCGCGCCGAGCCGCGCCGCCGGGGGGGCCCCGAGCCGCGCCGACGGGGGGCCGGGGGGGACCAGAGCCCAGCCGCGCCGCGCCGCAGGGGGGCCGGGGGGCCCCGAGCCGAGCCGCGCCGCCGTGGGGCCGGGGGGGGCCCGAGCCGAGCCGCGCCGACGGGGGGCCCCGAGCCGCGCCGCGCCGCCGTGGGGCCGGGGGGGCCCGAGCCGAGCCGCGCCGACGGGGGGCCCCGAGCCGCGCCGACGGGGGGCCGGGGGGGACCCGAGCCCAGCCGCGCCGCACCGCAGGGGGGCCGGGGGGCCCCGAGCCGAGCCGCGCCGCCGTGGGGGCCCGAGCCGAGCCGCGCCGCCGTGGGGGCCGGGGGGGACCCGAGCCCAGCCGCGCCGCGCCGCAGTGGGGCGGGGGGGCCCCGAGCCGAGCCACGCCGCCATGGGGGCCCGAGCCGAGCCGCGCTGCCGGGGGGGCCCGAGCCGAGCCGCGCCGCCGGGGGGGGCCGGGGGGGACCCGAGCCCAGCCGCGCCGCGCCGCAGTGGGGCGGGGGGGCCCCGAGCCGAGCCGCGCCGCCGTGGGGGCCCGAGCCGAGCCGCGCCGCCGGGGGGGCCGGGGGGGACCCGAGCCCAGCCGAGCCGCGCCGCCGTGGGGGCCCCGAGCCGAGCCGCGCCGCCGGGGGGGCCCCGAGCCGAGCCGCGCCGCGCCGCAGGGGGGCCGGGGGGGACCCGAGCCGAGCCGCGCCGCGCCGCAGGGGGGCCGGGGGGGCCCGAGCCGAGCCGCGCCGCCGGGGGGGCCGGGGGGGACCCGAGCCCAGCCGAGCCGCGCCGCCGTGGGGGCCCCGAGCCGAGCCGCGCCGCCGGGGGGGGCCCCGAGCCGAGCCGCGCCGCCGGGGGGGACCCGAGCCGAGCCGCGCCGCGCCGCAGGGGGGCCGGGGGGGACCCGAGCCGAGCCGCGCCGCGCCGCAGGGGGGCCGGGGGGGACCCGAGCCGCGCCGTGCCGCGCCCCAGGGGGGCCGGGGGGGACCCGAGCCCAGCCGCGCCCCAGGGGGGCCGGGGGGACCCGAGCCCAGCCGCGCCCCAGGGGGGCCGGGGGGACCCGAGCCGCGCCCCAGGGGGGCCGGGGGGACCCGAGCCGCGCCGCGGGGGGAGACGGGGGGGCCCGAGCCGCGGGGACCGGGCCGGAGCCGGGCCACGGGGGCCGTGCTGGGGCCTGCGGGAACGGGCCGCGCCTCCCCAGAGCCCTTCTCCCGCCCCCACCCCAGCTTACCTCGTGCTGCCGGCCGGCCCGCCCCTGCTGCTTAGTCTCAGACTTCCCGCGAATCTCTGATTCGCGGGAAGCAGGGGAGGGGCCGGGGCGTGCAGGGCAGGGGAGGAGGGGGAAGTGGGCGGGGTGAACAGCTGCAGCGCGGGGCCCTCTTGGCGCGGGGCCCAATTCAGCCGAATCGGCTGAATCAGCCTAAAGCCGGCCCTGGGTGACATACTTAGACCTACGCACCGTGGTGTCTTCCCTGCAGTGAGTTGACTGCTGCCGCTCCCCCGTCGACTCTGCCTGCGCCTCTTGCAGCTGTGGAGTACAGGAGTCAACAGGAGAGCACTCAGGGGTTGATTTATCACGTCTAGACTAGACACAATAAATCGACCCCCACTGGATCGATCACTGCCCGCCGATCCGGCGGGCAGTGTAGACATACCCTAAGAGTAAAGTAAAAGTCACATTCATAGGAATGTCTTCCAGCCTCATCAGCCATCCACTAGTATGACTTAGAACACAATTGCTATACCCAAGAGTAGACTCATACTCTGAACATTACAATGTTCTTTTAAGCCATCAAGGCTCAAGTATAGTTACATTTAACATAACACTCGTATGTTGGCAGTAGTACTGTTCAATAATAATGTTCTACTTTCTATAATGAAATTTTGAAACCTGGGGAAAAACTATTAATATTTTTCATAATTATTAATGTAGTAGCAAAGATGTACCAAAGTATCTCTGACTGGAAGAGTTTACAATCTATGAAGATTTAAAAAAGTTGGAATGAGATAGAAAGCAACATAAATCTCACAAATACAAATTTAACAGAGGAACACAAATTTTGCACTGAAATTCTCTTAACCAAATTGGTAAGAGTGATTTTTGATGGATTACTTCACATCATAAATAAACAGAATGTGCTTATTAAATTGAAACTAATTTAACACACAATAAGAATTTTCTATTACTGTGTTGATCTTGTTCCAAACACCAAAAACCCACACAAACAACATTAAATAATTCACCTTGAATGTGTCCCCTTCTTTACATATTATGCTAGACACAGTTCTAGAAGTCTCTTGGAAAGTGGGTCATACTAAGTCATTGCTTTTGTACTATTGTGTATATCTAACTCTCTCATACAATCCAGAGAGCAAAATGATAAACCAGAGTAGACAGATTCAAAAAGCATCAAATGTTCAAAAAATTTCCATTACTATTTATGATTAAATCAGCTAGAGACATACAGGGTAACAAGGAAACATTCTACAAATACATTAGAAGCAAGAGGAAGACCAAGGACATGGTAGGCCCATTACTCAATGACAGGGGGAAAACAATAACAGAAAATGTGGAAATGGCAAAATTACTTTTTTATTTTTGTTTTCACCAAAAAGGTTAGTAGTGATTGGACATCTAACATAGTGAATGCCAGTGAAATGAGGTAAGATCAGATGCTAAAATAGGGAAAGAAGAAGTTAAAAATTACATAGACAAGTTTGATGTCTTCAAGTCACCAGGGCCTGATGAAATACATCCCAGAATATTCAAGGAGCTGACTGAAGAGATATCTGAGTCATTAGAAATTATCTTCAAAAAGTCATGGAAGACAGAAGAGATTCCAGAGGACTGGAAAAGGGCAAATTTAGTGCGAATCTATAAAAAGGGAAATAAGGACAATGCGGGGAAATACAGACCAGTCAGCTTAACTTCTGTATCCGGAAAGATAATGGAGCAAATAATTAAGCAATCAATCTGCAAACACCTAGAAGAAAATAAGGTGATCAGTAAGAACATGGATTTGTCAAGAACAAATAATGTCAAACCAATCCAATAGCTTTCTTTGTCAGGGTAATATGCCTTGTGGATGGGGGAAGTGGTATATGTGGTAGATCTTGATTTTAGTAAGGCTTTTGATACTGTTTGGCATGACCTTCTCATAAACTAACTAGAGCAATACAAACTAGATGGAGCTACTAGAAAGTGGATGCATAACTGATTGGAAAACCATTCCCAAAGAGTAATTACACTGATCTACAATTTTTGAGAAGTCGTCTGCTTCAGAGATAAAATGTGCTATTTATTATGTATTTTGATGTGCTGAATTCAAATATGACAATTAAAACAACTGATTGGCTACTGTTTCTAATATATTTAAGTTTTTACATTTTATGTCTATGTATATTGTGTAGATAGTAGAGTTTTAATCATAAATTGTAAACCTAGGTCTTTTCATGTGTTTATGGTTGCTTTACATGATAATATTTCACCTGTCCTGTTTGTGTAACACTTTAAAAATCAGCAAAAGGGTTATATAAATAAAATATATTATGAAACAAAAGGCAAAAAAGTATTATGTACATAGTTTAGTCCTATTCAGTGTCTATTTGGCGCTTCTTGGCTTGTCTCTTGTATTCATTAAATGGAGCATCTCTTGTCACTGTCCAGCAATAGTCTGCAAGCATTGATGGGCTCCATTTGCCCTGATAGTGTTTCTCCATTGTTGCAATGTCCTGGTGAAATCGCTCGCCGTGCTCGTCGCTCACTGCTCCGCAGTTCATAGATTCATAGATTCTAGGACTGGAAGGGGCCTCGAGAGGTCATCGAGTCCAGTCCCCTGCCCGCATGGCAGGACCAAATACTGTCTAGACCATCCCTGATAGACATTTATCTAACCTACTCTTAAATATCTCCAGAGATGGAGATTCCACAACCTCCCTCGGCAATTTATTCCAGTGTTTAACCACCCTGACAGTTAGGAACTTTTTCCTAATGTCCAACCTAGACCTCCCTTGCTGCAGTTTAAGCCCATTGCTTCTTGTTCTATCCTTAGAGGCAAAGGTGAACAAGTTTTCTCCCTCCTCCTTTTCGCTGGGAAAAAAATCTAGATGAGAGTGCAAAAAATGTAACTTTAGTGACATGTTGCAACCAAGGCTTTTGTATGCCTTGAGGAGGTTTTCCACCAACAACCTGTAGTTATCTGCCTTGTTGTTTCCGAGAAAATTTATTGCCACTAACTGGAAGGCTTTCCATGCCGGCTTTTCCTTGCCACGCAGTGCATGGTCAAATGCATCATCTCGAAGAAGTTCACGAATCTGAGGACCAACAAAGACACCTTTCTTTATCTTAGCTTCACTTAACCTTGGAAATTTTCCACTGAGGTACTTGAAAGCTGCTTGTGTTTTGTCAATGGCCTTGACAAAGTTCTTCATCAGACCCAGCTTGATGTGTAAGGGTGGTAACAAAATCTTCCTTCATTCAACAAGTGGTGGATACTGAACATTTTTCCTCCCAGGCTCCAATGACTGTCGGAGTGGCCAATCTTTCTTGATGTAGTGGGAATCTCTTGCACGACTATCCCATTCGCAGAGAAAACAGCAGTACTTTGTGTATCCAGTCTGCAGACCAAGCAAGAGAACAACAACCTTCAAATCGTCACAAAGCTGCCACTGATGTTGGTCATAGTTTATGCACCTCAAAAGTTGTTTCATGTTGTCATAGGTTTCCTTCATATGAACTGCATGACCAACTGGAATTGATGGCAAAACATTGCCATTATGCAGTAAAACAGCTTTAAGACTCGTCTTTGATGAATCAATGAACAGTCTCCACTCATCTGGATCATGAACGATGTTGAGGCCTTCCATCACACCATCGATGTTGTTGCAGGCTACAAGATCACCTTCCATGAAGAAGAATGGGACAAGATCCTTTTGATGGTCACGGAACATGGAAACCCTAACATCACCTGCCAGGAGATTCCACTGCTGTAGTCTGGAGCCCAACAGCTCTGCCTTACTCTTGGGTAGTTCCAAATCCCTGACAAGGTCATTCAGTTCACCTTGTGTTATGAGGTGTGGTTCAGAGGAGGAGGCTGGGAGAAAATGTGGGTCCTGTGACATTGATGGTTCAGGACCAGAAGTTTCATCCTCTTCCTCGTCTGACTCAAGTGAGAAGGATTCTGGTGCATCAGGAACCGGCAGTCCTTCTCGGTGGGGTACTGGGCATATAGCTGATGGAATGTTTGGATAATGCACAGTCCACTTTTTCTTCTTTGACACACCTTTCCCAACTGGAGGCACCATGCAGAAGTAACAATTGCTGGTATGATCTGTTGGCTCTCTCCAAATCATTGGCACTGCAAAAGGCATAGATTTCCTTTTCCTGTTCAACCACTGGTGAAGATTTGTTGCACACACGTTGCAGCATATGTATGGGGCCCACCTCTTGTCCTGATCTCCAGTTTTGCAGCCAAAATAAAGGTGATAGGCTTTCTTAGCCATAGTGTATTTTTGTGATGCAAAAGTCACTTCATCACAAACATAGCAGAAGTTATCTGCACTGTTCACACAAGTACGAGGCATCTTGGCTTTTGCGAACAGGGGCTGCTAACAGGGAGTTTCGCAACGGAGTTTGGAAGGAGAGTGGGAAGGAGGCGAGGGTCCCTTGCCGGTTCTATCTGTTTTCCCCTTATTCCCCTTAAAACCTAAACTTCTTGCTTAAACAACCCTTTCAGCGGACAGGGGGCTGCAGACAGGAGTTTAACAGAGGGAGGCTTACAATGGTTAGGAAGACCCGCAACACCTGTGCCAGCACTGCTTCTGTCTCCTCCACCTGCGCCTGTAGCCAGACAGAGCGCCTGAGCATGGATGCTTCTACCCAGATCCTGGTGTGGTTTTGCAGGGACTGTAACTTGCAATTTCCACTTACTGATATCCAGGCCTGGGGGACCATCCAGTGTGAAAGGTGCCTGCTGGTGGAATCTCTCAGGCAGCAGGTGGGAGAGCTACAGGAGGAGGTGGCTAGGTTGAGGAGCATCCGAATCCATGAGCAATTCCTGGAGAGTGTCCATGTGGAGACAGCTGAGGTAGCTGTCCCAGTACACAGGACTGCTGATACACCACTGGTGGAGGAGGAGATGGCTCAGGGTGGACACTGGCATCTGGTTACTTCTGGCAGCAGGCAGTGCTCCACCCCTGCTCCGAAACCTCCCGCCATGGTAATAGGTAACAGTTATGCTCTTCTTGTTACAGGAAAGAAGGAATCACCCCCTACAGTAAAGGAGGAGAAGCCTCGTACCCCTAAGGCTGGGAGGTCTGCTGCCACCACTGCGAATAGGAAACGTAGGGTAGTGGTGGTTGGAGACTCTCTGCTGAGGGGGACGGAGGTGCCTATCTGTCGCCCTGACATTTCATCTCGGGAGGTATGCTGCCTGCCGGGAGCCCCTATCCGAAATGTTACGGAGGCATTGTCGAGGATTATCCAGCCCTCTGACTACTACCCCATGCTACTCATTCATGTGGGCACAAATGATACTGCGCGGTGTGACACTGAGCGGATCAAGAGTGACTACAGTGCTCTGGGAGTACGGGTGAAGGAGTTTGGAGCGCAGATGGTATTCTCTTCGATTCTTCCTGTCAAAGGTAGGGGCCCGGGCAGAGACAGATGCATCATGGAGGTGAATGCCTGGCTGCAAAGATGGTGTCGCCAGGAGGGCTTTGGCTTCCTAGACCACAGGATGCTATTTGAGGAAGGACTGCTAGGCAGAGATGGCGTTCACCTTTCGAGGAGGGGAAAGACCCTATTTGGACACAGACTGGCTAACCTAGTGAGGAGGGCTTTAAACTAGGTTCGACGGGGACAGGTGAGCAAAGCCCACAAGTAAATGGGGAACATGGAGACCTGGGAGATGGTTTGGAAGTGAGAGGGAGCGTGGGCTATATTGGCAGAGAGAAAGGAGGGTCAGGACAAAACTGGGAGGAAAGATCAAACCAGTATCTTAGATGCCTATATACAAATGCAAGAAGTATGGGTAATAAGCAGGAAGAACTGGAAGTGCTAATAAATAAATACAACTATGACATTGTTGGCATCACTGAAACTTGGTGGGATAATACACATGATTGGAATGTTGGTGTGGATGGGTACAGCTTGCTCAGAAAGGATAGACAGGGGGAAAAGGGAGGAGGTGTTGCCTTATATATTAAAAATGTACACACTTGGACTGAGGTATAGATGGACATGGGAGATGGAAGTGTTGAGATTCTCTGGGTTAGGCTAAAAGGGGTAAAAAACAAGGGTGATGTCATGCTAGGAGTCTACTACAGGCCACCTAACCAGGTGGAAGAGGTGGATGAGGCTTTTTTTAAACAATTAACAAAATCATCCAAAGCCCAAGATTTGGTGGTGATGGGGGACTTCAACTATCCGGATATATGTTGGGAAAATAACACAGCGGGGCACAGACTATCCAACAAATTCTTGGACTGCATTGCAGACAACTTTTTATTTCAGAAGGTTGAAAAAGCTACTAGGGGGGAAGCTGTTCTAGACTTGATTTTAACAAATAGGGAGGAACTCGTTGAGAATTTGAAAGTAGAAGGCAGCTTGGGTGAAAGTGATCATGAAATCATAGAGTTTGCAATTCTAAGGAAGGGTAGAAGGGAGAACAGCAAAATAGAGACAATGGATTTCAGGAAGGCAGATTTTGGTAAGCTCAGAGAGCTGATAGGTAAGGTCCCATGGGAATCAAGACTGAGGGGGAAAAACAACTGAGGAGAGTTGGCAGTTTTTCAAAGGGACACTATTAAGGGCCCAAAAGCAAGCTATTCCGCTGGTTAGGAAAGATAGAAAATGTGGCAAAAGACCACCTTGGCTTAACCATGAGATCTTGCATGATCTAAAAAATAAAAAGGAGTCATATAAAAAATGGAAACTAGGACAGATTAAAAAGGATGAATATAGGCAAACAACACAGGAATGCAGGGGCAAGATTAGAAAGGCAAAGGCACAAAATGAGCTCAAACTAGCTACAGGAATAAAGGGAAACAAGAAGATTTTTTGTCAATACATTAGAAGCAAGAGGAAGACCAAAGACAGGGTAGGCGCACTGCTTAGTGAAGAGGGAGAAACAGTAACAGGAAACTTGGAAATGGCAGAGATGCTTAATGACTTCTTTGTTTCGGTCTTCACGGAGAAGTCTGAAGGAATGCCTAACATAGTGAATGCTAATGGGAAGGGGGTAGGTTTAGCAGATAAAATAAAAAAAGAACAAGTTAAAAATCACTTAGAAAAGTTAGATGCCTGCAGGTCACCAGGGCCTGATGAAATGCACCCTAGAATACTCAAGGAGCTAATAGAGGAGGTATCTGAGCCTCTAGCTATTATCTTTGGAAAATCATGGGAGACGGGAGAGATTCCAGAAGACTGGGAAAGGGCAAATATAGTGCCCATCTATAAAAAGGGAAATAAAAACAACCCAGGAAACTACAGACCAGTTAGTTTAACTTCTGTGCCAGGGAAGATAATGGAGCAAGTAATTAAGGAAATCATCTGCAAACACTTGGAAGGTGGTAAGGTGATAGGGAACAGCCAGCATGGATTTGTAAAGAACAAATCATGTCAAACCAATCTAATAGCTTTCTTTGATAGGATAACGAGTCTTGTGAATAAGGGAGAAGCTGTGGATGTGGTATACCTAGACTTTAGTAAGGCATTTGATATGGTCTCGCATGACATTCTTATCGATAAACTAGGCAAATACAATTTAGATGGGGCTACTATAAGGTGGGTGCATAACTGGCTGGATAACCATACTCAGAGAGTTGTTATTAATGGCTCCCAATCCTGCTGGAAAGGCATAACGAGTGGGGTTCCGCAGGGGTCTGTTTTGGGACCGGCTCTGTTCAATATCTTCATTAACGACTTAGATATTGGCATAGAAAGTACGCTTATTAAGTTTGTGGATGATACCAAACTGGGAGGGATTGCAACTGCTTTGGAGGACAGGGTCATAATTCAAAATGCTCTGGACAAATTGGAGAAATGGTCTGAGTTAAACAGGATGAAGTTTAACAAAGACAAATGCAAAGTGCTCCACTTAGGAAGAAAAAATCAGTTTCACACATACAGAATGGGAAGAGACTGTCTAGGAAGGAGTATGGCAGAAAGGGATCTAGGGGTTATAGTGGACCACACGCTAAATATGAGTCATCAGTGTGATTCTGTTGCAAAAAAAGCAAACATGGGATGTATTAACAGGTGTGTTGTGAGCAAGACACGAGAAGTCATTCTTCCGCTCTACTCTGCTTTGGTTAGGCCTCAGATGGAGTATTGTGTCCAATTCTGGGCACCGCATTTCAAGAAAGATGTGGAGAAATTGGAACGGGTCCAGAGAAGAGCAACCAGAATGATTAAAGGTCTTGAGAACATGACCAGTGAAGGAAGGCTGAAAGAATTGGGTTTGTTTAGTTTGGAAAAGAGAAGACTGAGAGGGACATGATAGCAGTTTTCAGGTATCTAAAAGGGTGTCATAAGGAGGAGGGAGAAAACTTGTTCACCTTAGCCTCTAAGGATAGAGCAAGAAGCAATGGGCTATGACCATGCACTGCGTGGCAAGGAAAAGACGACATGGAAAGCCTTCCATTTAGTGGTAATACATTTTCTCGGAAACAACAAGGCAGATAACTACAGGTTGTTGGTGGAAAACCTCCTCAAGGCATACAAAAGCCTTGGTTGCAACATGTCACTAAAGATACATTTTTTGCACTCTCATCTAGATTTTTTCCCAGCGAAAAGGAGGAGGGAGAAAACTTGTTCACCTTTGCCTCTAAGGATAGAACAAGAAGCAATGGGCTTAAACTGCAGCAAGGGAGGTCTAGGTTGGACATTAGGAAAAAGTTCCTAACTGTCAGGGTGGTTAAACACTGGAATAAATTGCCTAGGGAGGTTGTGGAATCTCCATCTCTGGAGATATTTAAGAGTAGGTTAGATAAATGTCTATCAGGGATGGTCTAGACAGTATTTGGTCCTGCCATGCGGGCAGGGGACTGGACTCGATGACCTCTCGAGGTCCCTTCCAGTCCTAGAATCTATGAATCTCTGCTCACTTTGGCTAAACAGAAATGTGTCCCTTTGCAAAATCAAACACGGACAAATAAGAAAGCATGACACTGTATGATTTCTAGAGCTGATATAGGGCAATTTGTTCAGCAGAGTGATGTAAGCTTTGTTATGATTGCATCATCCATGACTTCTAGGAATAACATGATGCAATTCATATCATGTATGATGCAATACCAGCTTTAGATTGCATCATTCATTGTTTTGCCTAAAAAGCAAGTACTGTCCAAACCCAGTTATAGATTTATTCATAGATCCAGTCAAAGATGTATTTTAGTCATTTCTGGTTTAAATTGAGATCCCTTCCCTTTATAACTCACTTATCCTCCGCCATTCCCAAGTCAAGGGTCATATATACTGACCCAATAGCATATCTTGAAAACTAGAGCCAATCAAGAATTTTAAGCATCATTTTCGTTCTCAGTGACCCAGTAAAGTTTGACTACATTTATTTCAGAAGCATTTTGGCTGTAGAGCAGTGTTATCAGTGAATCACAGTCAAGCTGGAAGGTCATATCAAGTGGGGTCTCGCAGGGATCAGTTCTGGGTTTGGTTCTGTTCAATATTTTCCTCAATGATTTAGTTAATGCCATAGAGAGTACACTTATAAAGTTTGTGGGTGAAACCAAGCTGGGAGGGGTTGCAGGTGCTCTGGAGGATAGGATTAAAATTCGAAATGATCTGGACAAGCTGGAGAAATAGTCTGAAGTAAATAGGATTCAATTCATTAAGGAGAATGCAAAATATTCCACTTAGGAAGGAACAATTAGTTACACACATAGAAAACGGGAAATGACTGCCCAGGAAGGTGTACTGCAGAAAGGGATCTGGGGGTCATAGTGGATCATAAGCTAAATATGAGTCAACAGTGTAACACATTTGCAAAACAAAGCAAATATAATTCCGCAGTCTATTAGCAGAAGTGTTGCAAGCAAGACACAAGAAGTATTTCTTCCGCTCTACTCCGTGCTGATATGGCTTCAACTGGAGTATTGTGTCCAATTCTGGACACCACATTTCAGGAAAGATGTGGGCAAATTGGAGAAAATCCAGAGAAGGGTAACAAAAATGATTCAATGTCTAGAAAACACGACCTGTGAGGGAAGATTGAAAAAATTGGGTATGTTTTGTCTGGAGAAGAGAAGACGGAGAGGGGACACGATAACAATATTCAAATAAAAGAATAAAAGATTGTTACGAGGAGGAGAGAGAATTTTTTTTTCTTCTTAACTTGTGAGGATAGAACAAGAAGTAATTGGCTTAAATTGCAGCAAGGGTGGTTTAGGTTGGACATTAGGAAAAAACTTCCTAACTATCAGGGTGGTTAAGCACTGGAACAAATTGCCTAGGTAAACTGTGAAATCTCCATTGTCTAACCTGCTCTTAAAGTCTCTAAACAACTGTCAGGGATAGTCTATATAATACTTAGGCCTGCCATGAGTGCAGGGACTGGACTAGATGATCTCTCAAGGTCCCTTCCGGTCCTATGATTCCATGACAATAAAATCTGCATTAGGATGTTTATTAATAACTAAATTTTAATGTAAAGCCAAAAATAAGAATTTATACACACCCACACACACTGCAATTGTAATATCCATCATGTAGCAGTAATTTTGATAATAATTTAAAGGTCCAGCAAGGGACATTTAACTTCAACAGGAATGCTCAGTAAGCAGGAATTACTTCATGTGATGAGGAATTTACATATGACATCATAAACTCAATGGAATTTTATGCTCCAGATTTATGCAAAATATAATTGAATCTAGACCTTGGTCCAGACAAAGATGTGAGTTCTGGTTATCATTAAATCCATGTTACAGAGGGGGGAAGACAACTTGCACAAGGTCACAGGTAGACCTGGGAAAAGAACCCACAACACCAGACTCCCAAGCCAGATCACTACCCCCTGATTTACAAAGAAATTAGTTCCAGCAGCTGGGGCACTGGGTTGGAAGTCAGGTGAGCTGCGTGCTATTTTCAGTTGGGCTAGTGACTTTGTCCCAGCTGCACAGAAGATATTTAGGCTCCTGAGTCTCAGTTTTAGGCATCACTGCAATCCACAAAACTTGTGCTTGGCTGCTGCCTTACCCTGTAGGCACCTAAACTCACTCCATGCCTAAAATTTTACTGTAAGAGCTCCCTAGGTGCCTAGGTTTCTGCCTCGCTCTAGGCATATAGATTCCCATCTCCTACCTAAGCACCAGCATGATCAATGGGCATGGGCAACACAGGCATCCTAGTGCTTATCTTCCAAACACACACCATTCCTTGGTAGGTGTGCTCAGGGCATGCCTACTGTATTGGGTTCCATTCAAAATCTGGCTGCTGGAAGAAGTGGTGCTTTCTCCCTTACAACATTTAGCCCAGTGATTAGAGCACTTACCTGGGATGTAGTGGACTAGGGATCAGCAACCTTTGGCATGCGGCTCGCCAGGGTAAGCACCCTGGCAGGCTGGGCCGGTTTGTTTACCTGCCGCGTACGCAGGTTCGGCTGATCCTCAGTTCACCGTCCCAGGCCAATAGGGGCTGTGGGAAGCGGCGCGGGCCGAGGCCAGTGGGAGCCATGATCGGCCGAACCTGCAGACAAACAAACTGGCCCGGCCCGCCTTGCCGATCCCTGTAATAGACCCTGGTTTATTACCCTCCCCCGAGCCGCAGGGGCTAAAGTATTTGAATGGGAGTCTCCCACCCCTGAGGAGAGTGTTTCAGTCACTGAGCCAGGATTGTCACCAAGTATGTTTGTACAGCACCAAGCACAACCACCACCTCATCTTAATTGTGTGTTCCATGCATTAGGGTAATACAAATAACTCACGCTACCATTTATTCACTGTTAACTTTAGCCCAGAAAGTTTTCCCAAATTATTCTAGGCTTAATTTAGCCCATACATTTTACATAGAGCAAGCATGTAATGCTGGGAATTGACAAACATTTTTGGTATACTGCCATGCATTATAAGTGACATAAAAAACACTATCATGTTGTGTATTGGCACACATCTACAATTGTCCAAAACAAGGAAGCTCTTTTAGAGGACTACTACATATTGTTATTCTTATTAATATTTTTTCCTCAGACTGTTAGTATAGCTGGAGAAATCTGAGTTATTGATACCATTTATTTCTTACTTGCATGGTTTGTTTTTAATTTATTTTCTAAATTGCTTTGGAAATATAATAATATTATTGGCACGTTTGAAAATATGAAGTACTGGGTTTTAGGAGAATTATCTTAATTCCCAGAAAGTTATTTAATAAAAATGGATTTTTTTCTACTTCTAGTAGTAATATGAACTAACACAGTTTTGTAAGTATTGGATTTAGCAATGTTCTTAAAATAACTACCAAAGCTCCTTTTAGCTAATAAAGAAAGCGATGTTAAAAAAATCCACATTTAGTCAGTATGGCTCTTTCTTCATTTTTATACAATGCAGCTACTATTAATAAAACAAAAACCATAAATATAATTATTCAAATTCATCCCTGGGAATTATACCAGGAATCAATTTGATTTAGTGTGTTCTATACGTGATTTTTACTATGTTATAGTAAGAGATACATTATTGTAAAGTGTGCTTGTCTACTAGACTGTGATTGTTCAAAGACTTACACATAGGCATAACTTAATGCACATTGACTACTTTCATTGAAGTCAGTGGGATTCACAGATGCATAATTCTTTAATTATTTAGCCCAAGTGGAACAGTTTCAGCAAGAGAGAGTGACTGAGACCCCTGTTCCCATCAGAATACTCTGTAGCTGTACTATCTAGTGTAACAGTCAGTAACAAACCATAGCTGAAGATTAGAAAAGTCATTAACTCAGTAGAAAGTCTTAAGAACCGGGTTGCCTCAGAAGAGTGAAATCAAATATTCTTGTATGTATCACTTGTCCATGCACACCTAGTAAATGTCAAAATTTTGAAGGCCTGATTCATTACTGTATTATACCAGTTTCATGATTCCATAAGACTAAGTCATTGGATATACTGATATAAAAATCAGTGTGAGACTGGTGAATCAGTCTCTGAATTCCTAAAGGCTACACTAAGAATGAGAACTTATGGCTTGTTCTTGAGAAACACTGATTACCCACAACCCCCGCCATGTCTTACTTTCTCATGCAGACCCTGTCAGGATTGAGACCTTAAAGTTTTCTAGGTATATAGTAATTTTGTAGGACAGACCTATCCTCACTCTTTTTTTTTATAGCCATATGTTTAGGGAAGGAAAAGGAGCTGTATCTCGGATGATGTGGCGACTTTCAGTCTCTCTCTCTGTTTTTGGCATTCAGATGTTCCTTTTTCTCTTTTCCAGCTATTATCACCAGGCAGAAAAATTGCTACATGGTGATGTTGCTTCTTCCAAAGCCTATTAAAATGTCATTTACTCAGGTTGCTATGTTGCAGATCCTTTACCCCCCCTCCCCCCGCCCCCCACTGAGTGTCACTCACAGTATCAGACCATTGGGCCTGCTCTGGCAACCCTAACATGTGAGTAAATCCTATTCACATTAATTGCCCCATTGATTTTAAACACAGGTAAGGTTATGTGACCAGGCTAATAATTTTATGCCCTTTAGAGCCCAGTAAGTAGAACTCCTGGACTTTTCTCAAGTCTTTTCTCAAAGTTGTATTGTGACACAGCAGGGCTTCCTGCCAGTTGATCAAGCATTCACTTTTTTCCTTAACAAGCATCCCACTCACCTTTAAGTGAAGCCAATTAAAGGGATGAAGGTTTATTTCTCCAAATGTAAGCAGATAACAGACAGAAACGCTCCTCAGATGACTTCTTGTCCTAGGGTTTCACAGCCTCTCTCTCCAAGGGTCTCTGGTAATCCTGCTTCTTGAAGCTTCCCAGCCCCAAACAGTTCCCTTCTCACAGCCATCTCCCATTCCTCCTCTGAAACACCAGCCTCAGGGCTACCTCCCTGAGGCCCTAGCTCCAAGGACCTACCACCAGAGTTAGCACTACTCCTCTGTGGTGGTTCTTGTTCTTCTTCTTCTTCTTCTTCTTCCCAGTACTACCTCTCCCTCTTCCTCCCCCTCTGACAGGCTTTTATAGCCTCAGGTGTAGCCTTGCCCCCTTTGATTGGCTCAACTGGTCCCACTTGCTCTAACACAGGGGCACTTGGCCTGGTGTACTCACAGGGACCAGCTACCCTGTGACATATATACTTTTTTTTTTTTACTATACATATCTCTGCACCCACTATCTGTATATTTCCAGAATGAAATATGTTATCAAAAGATTTAATATCTTGCTTGCCTAGCCAGATTTCAAAAGTAATATTGCAATTAAGCTCAGTGAGGAACATTATGGGGAGAGGAAAGAAATTGCCGGGCTCAAAGAAGAGAAGGTTTGGCAATCCTCAAAAAAACTAGAAAGGCCAGAAATAAATGTCTTGTTATAAGTGTTCCTTTATTATTTTTTTCCAGTGCTATTATTAAGCATCCAAGGGTGATAGTACTCAGAATGAGTGGCAGCTGGTCTTATTAGGCAGCCACAAAACAAATTGTATTTTACAACATTAATTATTATTTAGATGTTATTAACTAGCATGAGTTCTATGGTAATGAGTAGTGGTACACTCCAGACATGCAGATAAGGGTGTTTTTCCCTACCCCAGGACCAAGATGCTGTGCTGAAGAGTTTGTACTCAGAGGGAAAAGGATAGGATTACTGAGATAAAGCAAAGTCATACATTGCAGTCATTGGTGGGGATCGGGGATGCTAAATTTAGTTTAAATGAATCTGGTTAGAACAGAGTGTACCAGCCCCCCCACCCCCCCACCCCTCCAGCCCAAACCAAAACAACTCTGAGTGTGTCAGGATTAATAACAGCTGGAAATGGGAACAGAGCTGACTTTCCATTTCTAATGCTCAGTTCGGCATTGAAAGTGGCAAGATGCTGAGTTTATCCCTTATTTATCAAGATTTCTCTTCATATCCCAGCATCCCTCTCAGATTCTGGCTGTGGCACTGATGATGCAGAGAGTACAAGGTGCTGAATGATAAAGTAACTTGTTACTTCTGAAACATTGGTGCAGGGTGAAATCTTTCAATAAATTGGGTCAGGCTTCTCAACTCCCTGAGAAATAATTGAGAGGCAGTGATCAAATGAAAACAGCAAAAACTCCAAACCTGGGAACATTCTCTAAAAGAAAGATAATCCAAACTCTGTAAAATTAGGGTACAGTAACCTTCCAGGCCAGGCATATAACTAAAAACAAAACAAACAAATAACAAATGTAGTGCTTGTGAAAGATGCCAACTTTCAATAATCCTAGAAAATTAAGTCCTTTATATAGCCACACAACAGGTGCAAAAGGGGAGTGCAACTATGATTAACTCTACTTTGCCTGAAAGCAGGGTTTGAATCCCCAACTTTCAATGCTAAAACACATTTCTTTTTCTTGAACTAATGGCATAATTTCTATAGTTGGTAGCTATAGTAGGTTCTTATCTTATTGTGCACCAGCCAGTAGAGGCAAAGACCCACACTACTCCTAGTGTAGATTATACACACTCAAGGGAAGCACCTGAAGTCTCTCAAAGTACAAGTCCCATCCTAGCACACCACTTTTTATAACAATCTCTTGTTTGGGTTGCCAGTGCTAAAAGCATAAACTTCTGCTGCATGAGTTAAAGGAATCATAGTTAGCAGCTTTTGTTCTATTATATGAACTATATAGAGTTCATATAATAGAGTGGGACAAAGATTCACACTCTCCTAGCATGGCTTACAAAAGTTTCCCCATGCTGCTTGGCCAGCATGCCTCTGACTATTCAACAGGGACCACCAATGTAGTAAAATATAGCATTCCTCTATAACAGTTCTTTTCATCTGTGGATCTTACTATTATTCCTATTTTACAAAGAGAAACTGAGGCACACAGTGGGAAAGTGGTTTTGCCCAAGGTGGCACACTGAGTCAGTGGCAGAGCCATGGACAGACCCCCAAGTGTATCAATTCCTAGATCAGTGCCCTGTCCACCAAACCATGTTCCTGTAAGTGCATTCTGTTGGCACTGCACTGATGTCATCCATTAAACCCCCCCCCTCCCTAAAACTTTTATTCCAAATAATGAGAAAGTATGAAAATAAAACAAAACATATCATGCCTGTCAAACTGGAACTGCATAAAAATGGGGTGCCAGCAAAGATGGTGGATTTTGTGACCTGAACTAGACACTTATCAGTAGATTCACAGAAAGGACTTAGACTTAGCGTTTACAATCCAGTTTTTCTACTGTGGAAGCAAAGATGTCTGAAAGACAAGTCACAATTCCAGAAAGTAACTTAATTAAAAGAAATAATCCTAACCTAGGGAAAAATTATTCTATTATTAAGAATTTTAAATTTCAGCCAATGGTGAGAACTGGTTTAAAACAAAATTTGCAATTGATTACATAAGCTATGAAAAAATGTTGAAAGAATCTGATGTGTGCCAAAGTGACTCTTGGCTTTCTGCCAAAGGCAACTCATGTCAAACCACGAGAAAGTTGACATTTTACTAATTAAGTGTTAGGACTATTTCAGCTAATCAGAAACTAGCTCATACATTAAATCACACTTTTAAGAATAGACCAGGTTCTGATTAGCCAGAGTACACAACAGGATGTTCGGTCATTACTAAGCAATGAGAATATAGTTTATTCCAATAATACTGCAGAGAAAGAATATTCATCACTCCATTATACCAATGCCTTATCATCAGTGTAATGGAGAAAAAAAAGTCACTGGAATTGAAGGTCATCACAAGATAAATTTCTCCCACTTTTATAACTATCTGGGCTTGTTTGTCCTTTATGCTTTATCCCCCAGCAAACCTTGGCTTTGGCAGTCACATAGCAACAGATGACCATGATAGCCCATGATAACAGTTGATTCTACTGATCACCTTTGTTAAGTATATTTGGGTGGGCCACAATTCGTTTGTCAGATTCATAGTTAAGTGAGTTGGGTCTGGACCAGTGTAAACAGTGCCACATCAGTCCATGCTGGGTGAGGGAGAAAATACACACAAAGATCCTAAAAGTACAGTCTGGGTTAAATAGCACTATAGTCTTTCATCCAATGCTAAGGTGGGAGAACTATACTATGGAAGGCCTCATATCAGCTGAGCAGGTGGGTAAATAATGCCATATCACAACATGCATGGCAAGAATCTGCACTAAGATCCTAAGGTGATGAACCACATGCATGGGGAGGTGGGATCTATAAATGTCTCAAGGGTGTAGGTGAGGGGTAAATAAAGCTACATCATGACATATTAGGATGGGCTAAATAATGTTTCATTGTGAGATGCAGGAATAGGGGCATCCAAAGGCCTTGAAACTGTGGATGGAGGCATAAAAATCCCAAACAAAGCCTCTGTCTCACCATATATTTTGCAATCACCAGAAGATACAGGGGAAAAAAAGTGTTAGAGGAGGGAAGAAAACAGGTCACACCTGGGAGAGAGAAGTGATTGAACACTGAGAGGCAGGAAGAGGCGATGGGGCCTCCTATGGTGTGTGTGTGGGGAGTGTTGGTGGTTTCCATGTTTCCCCCCTTGAGCAGGACAGCAAAAAGTTCCCCACCCCTTGGCTCCCTGCAAGCTTGTGGGGGTTGCATTTACCTAGGGGTTGCCCGGTGGGTTGAAGTAGTGGGGATTTCCCTGGCTCCCTTGGCTGCAGGGAGTTCCCCATCCCAGTGCCTTATCATCTATGTTCTCCTGGTCGCTGATGTGCTGCAGATTGCAGCCCGTGTCCTCATGGCTCAGCTCGGGCTTGGGGCAATAGGATTCCAGCTGGGAGTGGACATTCCTGCGCACCCTGGTGCTGGAGGATACACAGCAGGAGCTGGTGTTCCCCATCTTCCTTCACTACCTAGCTCCAACACTAGCCACGGCTGCTTGGCCTGACATGGGAGGATGCGGGGGAGCCCGACACCGGCGGCGGCGAGAAGCCATGGGCAGCAGCAAAGAAAACAACAAGCAGGAGAGGAAGAGGCATTGGCGGCAGCTGCTCCTTTCAGCCACGCTCACTGGCTGATCCCCTCACTGGCTCATCCAAGACACCTTGCCCCAAACTTGGCCAGCCCAGCCAGCAGAGCAGAGGCACAGCAGCTAAATCATCCTGCCCTAGCATCATGAGATTTTTCCATGGGACCCCAAATTGGCTGGGGCCCCTGGCCATGGGCCCCATGGATCTGTGTGTTATTCCACCACTGGCTAGGTGCCTGGGCATCAGGATGTGGTGGATTTGTACGCAGCTCTGGCAGATTTGTTGGCACCATGGCGACTTTACCACTGGAAACAGGCACCTAAGGAATTTAGGCATCTACAGGGTTACACAGCAACTGAGCAGGGGTTTAGAGGATCTAAATTTTAGATTCAGGAGACTAAAGTGGCAGCTAGCCACCTAAATCCCTTTATGGATCTAGTCCTTATTCACTAGGAATGATACCAAGACAATCTATTCATTTAAAATAGTCATCAGATGTTAACGTGTATGAGTTAGAGATGGAAGGCTCTGTATCCTGTGAGTCATGCACCCTCTCTGCATGCTATCATTTCTATTCGGGCTAATGGGAATTATGTGTGGCTACCATGAAGAGAATAAACCCTGAAAATTGTTTTGGAATAAAAACAGTAGGTGACTGGTGAACTCTCACCCCCAAATTTGATATTACAGAGAGTTTTCTTTCAAGTCAAATCACATTCTGTAATGAGGTACAACACCAAATGAGAAAAGGTCAAAGAAAAACTGATTATAAAACTCAAGATTATCTTTGAAAAGAGAGGAGAGTGGAAAGATACAATAGGATGGGCTGTCAGTATCATTGCTAGCCAGTTCAAGGCAAAAAGCCTGCTTCTTACCTTGATAAACTGTTAGCAATAGGTCACAGTCAGCTGCTTCTCTTATCAGCACCAGGAGCTTAAATGTCAACGATTAAGTGTTTCCATGGAGATCCCTCTGAGTTTCACAAATGTGGGCACATTATTTACGCCCACACTCTGTAGGATAAGTGATAATGACAGTGTGTTTTGTTGTGCCCTATCGTATCTGAAGCAAGCAGTGCAGCTGGACTATGAAATGCTTATATCAGAGTACAGTGCCAGATCTCTATGATGGGAAGCACACCTGTTCATTCTGATTTCCACAAACAATGTCTGGGAGAAAAAAGGCCAGCTTTGTTACAATATATTTCAGGAAGACGACTCCAAGACAGGGAACAGTCACAGCTGCTGAGTATTAACAAATACATTCTTTCCAGGGAATGAACTAGGTAGCACATCACCCGTGACCTACATAGAATGCACACTATTTGGTGGCCAGTACATTTCAGTGTTGATTGGGGTATCTTGTCTTTTCCAAATTAGCTCTACATACAATTCTATTAGTTAACTCATGCAACAGAGAATTTGTATATTTAGAAGCACTTTGGATTGGGGAAAATATTGCAAATTTTTTTTCTGGTAACTACCTGTTCCACTATTTAAATATAATTACTTCAGCCATCTTTTTGTGTTCATTTCCCACAAATTATGTCAACAAATTATGCCAATATCAATGTTAAATAGTAAGTGGTTCAAAAGTATTTGCAGGATAGTTTTTGAGTTTGTACAAATGGGTATTTGTGCCAGAAGCATTTTAGTTTTTGAGTTTGTACAAATGGGTATTTGTGCCAGAAGCATTTGCCTGATCTTCCAGTGAGGGCGAAGGAAAAATACAAACAATCAAGTGACTTCTCAGACCAGTCACAACTTGGCATTGCAGCTCAAATGGAATATGGAATACTCACAGACAGTATTTATACCTGCTCCTGTATTTTTTACTTCATACATCCGATGAAGTGGGTTCTAGCCCACGAAAGCTTATGCCCAAATAAATTTTTTAGTCTCTAAGGTGCCACAAGGACTCCTCGGGTTTTTTTTGCTGATACAGACTAACACGGCTACCACTGAAACCTGTCACAGACAGCTGTTTGCAATCCATATTGTTTTAAAAATGCAAAATGTTTATCAAACAACTCTGAACAACAAAGAAATCTGAGGAAATTGCAATTGGCTCACATATATGTTGCGAATGGAAAGAGGCTAGATTTGTCGGCTAACTATACACTCAGCTCACATAGTTACAACCACATGCATCAAGATGGAAATACAGAACTTAATCTCTGAATATTAGGTAAACGCTTGCGCTGTTAGGGTCCTTCCAGGAGCTGCACTTCCCTTCCTCTACTACAGACAGAAAACTGAAGCCTACTCTTCGGCCATGTCTACACTAGCACTTATGTCGGCAAAACTTTTGTTGCTCGGGGGTGTGAAAAAGACTCGTTGAACTGGTTTTATTATGTCAGCGGGAGAACTCTCTTCTGTCAGCATAACGCAGCTACACAAACACTCTTACAGAGGCACAGCACTGGAGCCTTCCCCTTGCCTCTTGGGCACCACACATAAGGGGTGTAGGAAACAGCAGTCCCTGATTTGGGCAGCGTAGGGATTGTTGCCAGACTATACTATCTGAAAGGATGGAACAGTTTACACAGTCTTCCTGTACACTCGGAAGCTGTGGGCGGGAACATGCCTATTGAGGCCCAATTCCTCCCCAAGGTTCCACTGTGGTGTGCATTTTTCCTTATTCAGGGTAGTGTCTAAATCTAGACACGACTCTTTACTTAACAGCTGGGCTGTAGCCATGTTTTGCAATATAATTCCTGGAAGTACCACGCTGTATGATGGCATTTCTGGGAATGGTAGCACAGCACCATAAACTCTGATTTAGTGTGCAGCTTAAATTAAATCCTTCCTGGAAGTATGGTTTATCCACAGAAAGATGTGGCTATTTAAGTATTCAAAAATCTCACCCATATGACATCTGTTAAAGCTATTTGTTTACAGTTTTAAAAGAGACAATTCTCTAGTGAGGACAGCTTACTGAATCTAACCATCATGATATTTATATGCATTAAGAAACATATACAGCCAGATTAAATACATAATAGATTTGGCTTACGTTTTGTTGTATCTTATCAAGGCCTCAAGCATTTTTTGGCAGTGCTTAAGCAAATGCCAGACAGAGTATTTCTTAAGATTTAGGATTATGCTGACTAAGGACAGACCACTTGTGTCACCAGTGCTGATAACAAGGTTGCATGGAACTGAAGTAAGACCACATATCCCTTTCAGTACCATAACGAAAATAATTTAGACTTTAAGATTAGGGTTATGGAAATCTGGGTGTGGTGATATGGGAAAATCTGCATTGCTGCTACCTAATTCGTACCTGTTTGATGAATACGTAACCTGCATTTCATATATCCCTCTGTGCTTAATCCACAGAGGATGTGAATCTGCTCAAACCATAGCAACCCACGTTTCCGTTCTGAAGGTCTAGAGTTCAGACACTGAGGATGACCAAGGTGATGCTCACTGCAGAAAAATTACTTCAATCCTGCAACCCTCTATAGAACCCTTACACTCAGTGTCGATGCTGAGGCTCAATGGAGAGTTACATGGAGCATTTCGACCCCTCAAAACAAACAGCTCATCACTGACCCTGCTGAGGGACCACTGGCTCTTGATTTATGCTGGAAAAACTGGTGCAGATTGAATCGCATCAGGACAACACATGGGAGATGTGGACAAATCCTCTTTAAATGGAAAATGAGGCGAACACCTGTGTGCGACTGTGGTCACCAGGCACAAATGATGGAGCACGTCATATCTGAGTGTCCCCTTCGTTCTTTTGCCAGGAGCCTGAAGGACATTCACCAGCTCACTGCTGCAGCAATGTGCTGGCTATCAAACTTAGATATACATTTGTAGCTGTTGTTAGCTACCCAAGCCATACGAAAGAAGAAGAAGACTTCAATATCAGAAACTGCTGCTTTTCAGTGAATAGTGAATTCACTTAAAATGATTAAATAAGAAAAAATGTATATAAAAATAGTTATCTGATCCTAAGGATTTCCATTTATGTATAAGAATTACAAACAATGTTTAATGTGTATTTTAATTTTGAGTTTCTATCTTTATGAAACACAATCAGATTTATTAAAAATGACTTTGTTTGCAAAGTTTGGACTCTTGCAAGGTTTGATAACCAGGCATATTTTAAACCAAATCAAATCTCAGTGTTTTGGCTGTTGGTAGAACCTTATTTCTAAGAAATAATTCAGTATTAAAAAGTTCAATATTGTCATGTCCTGCTCCTCTTAAAACAAATACTGATGAATGGGTTGGCCTCTCAGAGGCCCAGAAGCAATCAAAGAGATTCCAATCTGATGCTGGATTGTGCTTCATTGTATGATATTCTTCAGAGTACTACAGAGCTTCCTGGAATTGGTATGTCATTCTTCATTAAGATCCAGGAGTGATCCAACTTCATCTTCACTTTCAACTTGTAAATCTATATATCAGGCAGTTAAAAAGTTAGAGATGAATGTCTGACACTCTTTTCAGACCCAGAATGAAAACTAGTCCCTATAGATATAATATATGCCTTACAAAATGGCAAACCATTCACATCTAATTTACACAGAGCAAGCATGGATGTAGCCCTTGGTATTGTGTTGCTTTTAAGGAGAAGGACCCATGCACTATGATTTAAGAGGTTAAGATTATATATGTATACTTATATATTTTCAACTATGGAAGCAACTTTTCCATGGTATTGCCATGATTGTTTTATGTAATACTTTGTATTGTGCATTTTGTCTTATATTGCACTTTTGTCAAGTATGGTAGGTTATATTACAATGTCAAGAGATTTAAAATGCAACCTAATCTTTAAAACTCTGTGGTGGAAGGACAGATTGTAGCTGTTAATCCATTTCAGGAGATAGTTTATTTGTAGCTTCTAGCATTTAATGGACCAACTTTTACAGTATGAACACAGCAATACAGGGGTTTCCATACAGACCAAATGATTAATGCATGTAGTTCAATAGTCTGACTGCAGCGATGGCTATGATCATTTAGAGAAAGGAGTCCTTCTTCTCCACACACACACACACACACACACTCTTTATAATGCACCTAGACAATTGTACAATGTTAAATTTTGGAAGAAGAAGATAAAACTTGTTTCTGAAACAGTAGGTAAAAAATTTATGCCTGGAGATATGTGGGCTCATATAGCTTGTAATTTTTAATACCAGCTTAGGATGGTAGTTCCAGATTTTTTAAAATTGTGTATATATTCAGCCTTCTCAACTCTTTACCTTAATCACTTCCATGTGTTTGTGAATTCCTACAGTAATGAAACTGAGAAAAATGCCTACAACACTGTATATAAAATAAGCATTTCCTTTATAGTAACAGGCAGTCCCTGTCTTGAAAAGCTTGCCATATGAATGCAAGGCAAAAGAGTGATGACCAGTGCTGCTTTGTGGGCATAGAGGAGTTATGCTCAACAAGGGACATGTGACTAGGCACCTCATTTGGAGCTGAAGATCACACTTCTCCTTGGATACACATTGTCTCCTTGGATAGTCATTTTTTTCTCACACTGAACAACTTTTTGCTCTTAAGAATAAGAGAGCAGGCAGGCAGTGCACTGGAGACTTCCACTCAGTACAGAAGAATTCATATGGTGCTTCTGCTTGTGCCCATATGTTGCCTCTGCTCACACTTGTGCTGAAGTGCAAGAGTCTTGCACCTTGCTGCACATCATGCAAGATAGGATTGAAGCCAAGGTGCCCCCTTGGTCTTGTATTTTGGACCAGATTGAAAAGGAAACCCTGACTTCCAATATATCACAAACTGGGCCAGACCCTCAGTCTCACTCTGTCCTCTATGCACTGTTCTGGCAATGCAAAAGTAATACAGCTGGCTTAAACAGCTAGCTAGTAATCCCCCTGGTGTAGGAGAATCCATGGGTGGTACAAAGTTGCCATCAATATTTCCACAATTTATTGTTAAGCAAATAGGTCAAAGTCTTTGATGGAAGGTGTTTAGTTTCCGGCCCTGACTCAGAGTCCATTCCGGATGCAAGCAATCTTCTGTTACAAGTTTCTGGATTACCAGAGTATTTCATAGGAACATTTACTAATCACTATATAAGCAAATGCCACTTCTGTTTGATTCAGCCTGTGCAATAAAAAAATCACCCCTAAAAACAAGCTGAGTGAGCTTCTTGGCAACAGTCTGTTTCTTGGTGTCTGTCTAATATTGCATGTTGTGTAGATTATGCTGTCCCCTTTAGCTAATATTGAAATCGCATCATCACACCATGCAAAATAAAGGTGGATCTTGCCTCGCTTGGGTGATCTTTTTCCCTTGTATTTTCAAGACTTCTTCATGCTAGTTGGTGAATTATCTGTCTGCTCAATTTATTTTCCATATTTGGATGTGAGCTTGTTCACAAGTTATGTACTTGTCTATAGAACTTAGTGGTGTTAGCTTGGGTTTTCTGAGCATTCTCAGTCTCGTCTCTTTCATGCCTATTACTAATATATCATAAATTAGTTCATCTTCTAAGATCTGGTAATTGCATGAATTGCACTCATTTTGCAGTTTGGTAACATACTGGTCTATTGTTTCTCCAGATTCTTTATTACACTTGCTGAAAGATGCCATTCATATAGGACATTTTTTGCGGGTTGAAAATGCTTTTCTAGGCACTTCTTGGGTTTTACACGGACCTTTCTGTCTACTGTGACATATTCTGATCCTGTTGGAGCATGTAGCAGCCTTTGCCCATTATAGCTAAGTGTGGCTGCTTTTGTTTTGTTATATCCAGCCCAATTGCAATTCTGCAGTTTTCACACTGAGATCTAAAGAATGTTCCTTTGCTGAACACATCCCCTTTCATGTCCATCTGCCTGGGGACAGGAGTCTAGTACACTGTCAGGGTTGTTTTCTCTCTTTTTGAATATTCTCGGTTTCTAATTTCACATATCTGCAGGAAAAAACTCATTTCAGATACCCTGCTCAGTGTTTAAGCAGCAAAGGTATGTCTACACTGGAATAAAAGACCTGCGGCACGGCCATGGCTGGCCATAGTTAGATGACTCAGGCTCACAGGGCTAAGGCTGTGGGGCTAAAAATTGCTGTGTGGACATTCAGGCTCGGGTAGGACCCTCCGCTCCCGTGGGTCCCAGAGCTCAGATTCCTCCAGCCTGAGCATCTACACAGCAGTTTTACAGCCCCAAAGCCTGAGTCCTGCGGCCCTGAGTTAGCTGACCCTGGCCAGCCGCATCTGTTTAATTGCTATGTAGATGAACCCAAAGAGAAAGCCAAGGAAGTGCAACATTTCTTACTCCACATATCCTATCCTCTCTCGGAGAGCTCTACTTTCAGGAAGTTCTTGGTAAGTTCCCAGTCATTATTCATATTAGCATACCATAAGACCTCATGGGAAAGTTATCCATTGTAACACTGGCAGATCTGGAACACCACATCTTTTTGGAATGCTTTTGCTTTTATTAGTTACATTAGGATAATTATTCCCATTGATTTCAATTCTGCTTCAGCAGAGGTAGGATTAGATGACTGCTCCCTTATAGCACTTCTATGGCTATGACCCACTGCAAAAGGGACAAAAAAGAGAGGCAAGGAGAAAATAGGACTCTGTTCCTCAGCAGAACTGGGCATATGCAGAGAGGACCTGAGCTGCACAGTCTTCACTTGTAAAGCAAGGATCCTGTCTACCCAAACCTCCTGATGGTATTGTGCCTCCCTAGCCCACAGTCCTTCCACAACTCCGTGTACACAGATAAGGCTCCAAACTGCTCTCAAACAAGGCAAGTGCCTCATGGACCAGACTGAGCCCCGTAAGAAATAATGAATGTGAACAGTGTCCCAGGTAAAGTGACTGGCTATTTATTATTTGTGCAGTTACAGATGCGACTGGAGGGCAAAATTATCTGCTGATATGCTCCATGACTTCAATGGAGTTACACCAGCAAAGGATTTGGCCTAATATTTGTCTAGAAAAAGTAGAGGTAAGCAAATCATTGATTTTTTGTTTTGTTTTGATGGCTGGACCAAAAAAAGTGTGTGTGTGGGGCGGGGGAGGGAGATGGAGGTGGAGGTGGAGGGAGGATGCTGGAATCATTAAGTTTCAAACCAAAACTGATTTTTTTTCTGTTTCTTGACAAAATAAAGAACAGAAAGAGTGTTGGGTTGAAACAAAAATGTTTCATTTGTCAATTCAAATTGACATTTTGTATAAGAAAATATACTATTTACTGAAAATGTCACTAGTTCTAATAAAGAGCAACCTCTACAAAGACTCAGAAAGACAGATAATTAGACAACCTTTGTCTGGACTTTTTTTAAACTTACATTTAACATTCCCACAAATTTTTAATTTACTTGTAAAGGGTCAGTCAACCACTAATGCCAACCAGGAGGTTTTTTCTGCTGTGTATGCCCATGAAAAGGAATATACAGTAGCATTGCTTTTATTTTTAGAGATTATATTAGCATGAAATCATTGATCGATCAATGTGAATTTTTTACCTCTCAATGCAGTTTAATTTTCTAATTCATTGCTCCAGCCAGTCTCTTTATTCATTTGCTGATGAAGAGTAATGTTTCTGTTAAAATGAAATATTATTAGCTGTATATTCATATACTTATGAATGTGAAAGTTTGGATCTGCTCCGAGAGCAAAGCTGGCAAAAAATAATAAAAATGTTTTAATGGAAACTTGTGAACTGTTCACTAATTCATTCCTCTTGATTTTACACACCCTGAAAGTTTAAGTTACACAAGATGTCAGGGAGGTTCAGGGAAGCATGACAAAGCTCAGAAATCCATTTTAGCTTGAGAATTTATACTAGATGATGGCGGTGGAGATCCTCTGAAAAACCGCATGGTCTAGCAGAGCCTGAAAAAGTGGAGAGACGGGAGGTCCAGAGTTTTACATAAATGTCCAAATGTACGAAGGCCAGTGATGGGCAGAGATACTAGACCTAGAACTAAGCAAATAATTGATATTTCAGTGTGGTATTCAACATAAAGTTCTGAAAAACAGTGAGGCTCAGTTTGAACTGAAACTGATTTTTTTTTTTTGGTTTCTCAACTAAACAAACCCCCCCCAAAAATTTGATTCAGGTAGAATGAAAGGTTCCAAGTGTTGATTCAGAACCACATTTCCAAAACAGTTTATTTCAAAAATGTCAAAACAAACCAGTTTAACTTAAAAAAAAACAACAACTCATTTTTTTATTTGGCTGAAACTATTCATTAAATTTGACCTGAATTCACAAATTGCTTTGTTGCCCCAAAACTGCATTTTTGGCAATTTTACTATTTGCTGAAAAATTTCACCCAGCTCTAACTAGAATTCAGAATCTTTTGGCTCCACCCTTGTGCTTCAAGGGACTCCAACTTGGAGAGTGGGGGTGGAGGACGGGACAAAAATCACATTTCTGTCTGGCCAGCAGGGACAATTATGATAATCTAGTCTGACCTCCTGCATAACACACAGTTACACAAGTTACACCTCAGATTAATATAACTGAAAGTAACCAAAGGGGGGAAAGTTCCATTTTTCTACTTTATTTGGGTTTAGCTGTGTAACTTCTGTCCACCCTCAACCCCAAGTCCTTTCTGCATTGGTGGTGCTCTGTGAATAGTCCGTGTCACTGTTCTCTCTGTAGGTTCCATTAGGTCTGAAGCCTGATCCTGTAACAATCCACATGGGTAAACCCTTACATCTCTGTAGAGCACCACAGGCTTCAACAGGAATCCATGTTGGCATATGGATGTATCCATGTGGCTCTGATTGCAGTAAGGTCAGGGCCTTAGTTGAATTCTCCCTTGCTGAAAATACTTATAAATATCTTGAGAATCCTCGTTACTTTTTATTTATAAGGATATTAAGGAAAATTCTGGACATCCTCTTCTAAAGGTGCTCTATCAGTAGTTGGACCCCTTTTAAATTAGTCAATTAAAAAAAATTAAAATAAAAAAATAAAAACTGACAATAGCGCTTTCACCTACTGCAGCCTGTAGTCATTTTGGAAGCAACTACTCCTGAAATTCTTCTTTCAAAATTTGAAAGTGAGAATTTCTAAGCAAAAGTAACCTTTCAGTGGCTCATAAATAATCAGATTGTAGAAAATGCAGAAAAATTGATAAAGATTTTGAATTTTCATAAAATGATTCCAAATTTAAACACAAAAAAACTTCAACAACACATTTTTACTCATATTTTGCCCAACTAACAGTTACTGGCTGGGTGTTTGGGGTAAATTTGTGAAAAGGGAGTAACAGAGCTGCTTAATAAATGCCAAATACAGATGTCTTTTTTTTTTTTTTTATAAATACTCTTCAAGCTCACAGGAGATGTCAATAAGAAAGTTAAACCCACAGCCCCAGTTGCTCCCTCATTCTTATTCAGAAAAGCCATGCAAAGAAACAGTGAACCAGAGTAGTAGATGTGACCAGGAAAGACATAGGCTACACTCGCTTTCTGCTATTTCTCTACTGATGAAAAAAGCTACAGCATGACTGTAATATCTGAAGTATAGAGAGGAAAGTACGGTGAAGGAGTAGATCTGAAAATTAAATGGAAGAAGCTTCCATTTGGGCAATAGCAACCTAACAGTCTTCTCTGATCCCTCACACCTTTAGTGATTCAAGCACAAACCTGCCTAAAGACTGGCAGCCTACGCCTGTATCCTCGCATTCATCTTGAGGGAGACCATAACAACAGAACAAATATAGAATAAATTATGGCCTACAACAACATTCTCCTTCCTACTCTTTGTCAGCAGTGGATAGATGTATCTATTAACTAGGCATTTATGTCATGATTTCCTTGCATTGCATCACTCAGGACTAATTCCATTTTAAATCAGAGTTTTTCAAAGAATCCTAAGTCATTTGCTTTCTATTACTTCCCCCCCCACTCCTTTCAGAATTTATTTCCATGACTGTATAAGTGAATCACTAGATGGCCAAGTAAAGTGATTGATGCAAGGAAGATTATTCCCCTCTTGATATAATGTATAATAGGAACACCATTAAGGAGTTTCTTCCTGCCGCTGAACAGTTGGTTACTGTAATTTGCTCAAGTCTTGCTGTATTTTTTTCCCCAAGGCTCTTATTCATGCCCCAGATTCTTCTTGCTTCTTTGATTTGAAGTAGTAACAGAGAAGCTTCCAAACAATGGGTTTTTTAATGTGTTGCTAATTTTCTCTCTTTGAAATTATGTTCTGCAATCTGCTTTCGTACAAAGCATTTTTCTTCTTAATTGCTCATAGCATTAGTAAATGATCAAATGTCTCCAAATAATTTAGGCAAATAAGAATTTTTTTTAAAGAGTAGAATTTTCCACTGTATTTTAGAACAAGCAAAAGCAGCAGGAGGAAAGTAAAATCTACATGGCTAAGTTAACAATAAAAAGTATAGCAAAGGTAGCACATTTGAAAGTAAATGCAGATGCACACATTTTTAATTAAATGTTGAGGATGTAAGGGTACGTCCAGACTACCCGCCGATTCGGCGGGTAGTAATCGATCTATCGGGGATCGATATATTGTGTCTTGTCTAGACGCGATATATCGATCCCCGAACGCATTCCTGTCGACTCCGGAACTCCACCAGGGCGAGCGGCAGTAGCAGAGTCGACGGGTGGTGTGAGGACGGGAGGTAAGTCGAAATAAGATACGTCAACTTCAGCTACGCTATTCCCGTAGCTGAAGTTGCGTATCTTACATTGACCCACCCCCCCCAGGGTAGACCAGCCCTTAGATATTAAAATGCTGAATTGGAAACAATATCCAACAGCTACACCATGCATGGATCTGAAGAGTGTAAACATTGAAGAAACAGAATAATTGTTTAATGAGGTCAAGGTCAGAAAGAAAGTGAACCCAAAAATGTAGGCTAAATAAGGAAAACTATCACCACTGAAGTCTAAGAGCCTGTAAAAATCTGGAAGTGGATATTTCATCATTTGAAGCATTTAAAATGAGACCTGACACTGCTAGTCTGCAAAACATATCTGTGTTAATCCAATAACTGAAATCTCATAGTACTGTATGAGGAGAAGGGCTACATTGGAGTCCACAGGACTTGCTCTGTTACTGTGGGCCTGAAGTACCTGGGAATAAAGTATTGGTATAGACTCCTCATGGATACAATGAACAACTGGATACCCTTGCCATGCACCAAGCTTGCCCAGTTTTGGGATGTACTGACTGATTCTGGGCACCCAGAGCAGGTAGGTAAGTGGTTTATGCAGCAGATACATCTTTCAGCTGATTTTCTGATACCAGGAATCTGTGGCTTAATGTCATCAACTTCTTCTAGCAGAACCCTTTGAGTATATCTATACCTATGTCTCATTGTCTTACTCTCCATTTAGATTATAAACTCCATGAGACAGGAACTGTGTCTTCCTTTATGTTTTGTATGGAGATGAATACACCTGAGGTGGTAAATAATCATAATAATCTAACCCAAATGAGAAAATTCTTTGAACTCTTCTTTGTCCATGGCTCAAGATGTTGTGTAGGAATAGGAACAGTACTTCCTGGTTACTGGCTCTATTTTAGGTATCTACTAATATGACTCCCCTCACTGTAGTACTCAAGCAACTCACAAACATTAAAGTATTTATCCACATTGTAATGGGGCTGGCCGACTCCCATGCGTCTCTTCTTGGCCACAAGTGACCATGCGGTGGCTTGCCTCTATGTTCCCCCTTCTTCAGGGCTTCTTCCAAAACAAAAAACTTGTAACAATCAAAGGAAATTAAAAAAATATTCCTCACCTGGAGTGCAATTTATTCAGCTCTCAAGTACATGCAGACCCTTCAGGACCCAACCCTACTTCAGTATCTCTCTCTTTAGCTGGAAGGTTTCCACTCTTTTTTCTTAGAGCTGGGTCACAGTTCAGTGTCTCTGTGAGAGCCAAACCAGCTACATCTCCTCAGGATTCTGTTTCCTTAGTACCCCACACCCCTCACTGCAGCCCTCTGCTGCCCTTTATAGGCAATTACCTGATCCCACTCAGGTGGGGGCTCATCCTGTAATCACTGATGGCTTAGCCCCAGGCTTTCCAACCCATGGGGCAAGCCACCCTGTTACAATCACTATGTCCCTTGAAGAATGGAAGACAGCTAATGTTAAAAAGGGTAAATGGGATTATCTGAGTCATTATAAGCCTGTAGTGTGACATTGATCCTGGGAAATATAATGGAGTGCTGAAATGGGACTTGATTAAGAATTAAAGGATGCTAATATAATTAATGCCAATCTAAATGGGTTTATGGAAAATAGATCCTGTCAGACTAATTTGATAACTTTCTTTTGATGAGATTACTGGTTTGGTTGATGTAATATACTTAAAAGTCTGTAAAACATTTGACTTGGTACCACACAACAGCGTTTTGATTGCAAAACTAGAATGATAGAAAATCAACATGACACATTAAATGGATTAAAAACTGACTAACTGATAGGTCTCAAAATGTAATTGTAAATGCAAAATCATTGAATGGGTGTGTTTCTAATTGGATCCTGTAGGATTCGGTTCTTGGCCCTATGCTATTTAACATTTATATCAATGACCTGGAAAAAAACAAGATCTCTGATAAAGTTTTCAGATAACAAAAAATCAGGGGAGAGGTAAATAATGAAGAGGACAGGTCACTGCTACCTAGAGATCTGGATCACTTGGTAAACTGGGTGCAAGTAAACAATGTGTTTTAATATGGCTGATTGTACATGTCCATGTCTAGGAAAAAGAGTAGGCCATACATAGAAGATGGGAGACTCTATCCTGGGAAGCAGTGACTCCCAGGAGTGATTCAAAAGATTTGGGAATGATGATGGAGAATCAGCTGAACATGAACTCCCAGTGCAATGCTGTGACCAAAAAGGTTAATGTGATCCTTGGAATAATAAACAGGGGACTCTCACATTGGAGTAGAGAATTTATTTTCCTTCTGAGTTTGGCTCTGGTGCGATCGCTGCTGGAATACTGTGTCCAATTCTGGTGTTCTCAATTCAAGAAGGATTTTGATAAATTAGAGAGGGTTCAGACCGGAGCCCCGAGAATGATAAAAGGATTAGAAAACATGCTTTATAGTGATGTTATGTTGATGACAAGATCAGCGCTGGTGAAAATAGTGCTGCTGTATTGATTGTGTGGTCTTTTGATAGCCAAGTTCATCCTGCGTATCCATGGGTGGTGGGTGTTGATCCCTGGAGGCTTAACACCTGGCAGTTGTAATTAGTGCAGATTTTGGCTATGAGGTCTTGTTTGGCACCCAAGAGCTCTTTGAAATCTGCTGACATTATTGTCAGCACCAGCCCTGATGAGGAGCCTTTTAAATGGCACTGGCAACTGCATCAACCTTCAGATAGAGTCAGTCGGTTATGCTGAGAACTGTGTCAATCTGCAGGCATAGACACATTCTTTCGTTATAGCGTAGTGGTGGATGTCTGGCAGGCTTCTCAGATTCAGAGAAGAAGACAGGTGCCCTGAGATGCATGCTCTAGCTACCCCCATCCAGGACCGATAATAATGGCATTGAAGTCCTGACTGTAGATACTGGTGGCATTTCCATCACATTTGTCTACAAACCATCATGCAAACAATTCAAGTTCACTACTCCACATGACCTCAAACATGACAAAATGCAGATGATCACTGGTGACTTTAACAGTCACAGTATCAAATGTGGTGTAGCATAACTGATGAAAATGGTGAACTAATTCAGTCATGGGCAGATGCACTTCACTTGAGCTTTATTCACAACCCTAAGCTTCCCATTTCCTTCAACAGCAGCCAACAGAAAACAGGGCTACAAGCCTGATTTGGCATTTGTCAGCAGCAACATAGCTGGTTAGTGTAACAAGCTTAGTTTGGGTCCAATTCCACATTTGTAGCAGGTACATTTCGTACCACAAAAGCTTATGTTCAAATAAATTTGTTAGTCTCTAAGGTGCCACAAGTACTCCTGTTTTTTTTTACATTCGTAGCACTGGCCCATTGTCATCCAGATCAATGCAGCCTAACACTGAACTCAGTACCATTCCAGCGCTGCTTTAATTTAAAAAAAGCAGAATGGAAAGGCTTCACCAATGACCTTGCTGCTGTTGTAAGAAAGATCAAGCCAATACCAGAAAATTATGATCAGTTTGTCAACAAAGTGCACGCTGTCTTGAAGAAGCATATTCCACGGAGTTGCAGAACAAATTATGTGCCCTGACTAACATTTGAGTTGTCAGATTGGTATGCACAATACAAGCAGAAGTTCAAAGCAAATCCATTTGTTGAGGATAACATGGCAGCTGGTGAAGAACTGGTCTCTGCACTAAAGGAGGAAAAATGTAAGTCATGGCAGAATCTCACTGATAGTGTGGGTATGACCCACAGAGTAAAAAAGCATGGATAAGCATCTGAAAGCTTAACGATGACCTAGGGAACACAGAGTGACACGACAATATTACTGTAGACCAGGTTGCATACCAACTCTTAGAAAATTGCGGGGTACTGAATAAACAACTCAAGATATGGCTTAAATGACAAGTCTAGGAGACTTTTAATTTTGGGGCACAATGACTGAATTAACCTCTGGAATTAACACCCTCTAGAATGGCAAAGCCACCTATTTACACATTTGTACAGAACAAATTAAACATTTTGGACCAACAATAAAGAACTGGTTACTCAGGTTGTTGAACACATGCTCAGCCATGTACAAGTATCCAAGATCTGGTGATGAGCACATTTTGTGGCACTCCTGAGGCCAGGAAAGGATGCAACGGAGCCAAAGAACTTCAGGCCGATATCACTACTATGTCATTTCTACGTATTGTACGAGAGTCTCGTCCTAAATTGCTTTGACCACTCATTGAAAATACACCTAGTTCCAGAGCAAGCTGGATTCTGCCCAGGCAAGTCATGCACCGGTCAAGTGCTGAACATTACTTAATATACCAAAGATGGCTTTGAAAAGGGTATGGTAACAGGAGCCATGTTTGTTGACCTATCAGCAGCATGCAACTCAGTAAATCACTGAAGGATTCCCACTAAAATATACAAAATGACAAAAGATCATGACTTTGTATGATTGATACAATCTCTACTAGAGAACTGACGTTTTTACATTGAACTATGAATGAAGCAGAGCCAATAGTGGCAACAGAAAGATGCCCCCCACAAGGGAGCATACTCTCACAAATACTTTTCAATATCTATACCAGTGATCAGCTGATCCATCTCAGCCCAAGTAGTTTTACCTATGCCGACAACATATGCATCACTGCCTCGATTAAAGCTACACTAACATTAGCACTGTTTGGGCTCTCAGTCAATTACACCAAGAACAAATTGTGTGCCAACCCAGCCAATGCAAAAGTGAATCTCTCCATTTTAGGAATTCTGAGGCCAACAGCCAGCCATCTGGAATGGGGATCACTTGCCCATTGCTGGAATTCTGTCTATCTTGGAGTAACGCGAAAGCACACACTCTCCTTTAAGGCACATGTGGAGAAGACAAAAGGCAAAGTTAGCACCTAGAACATACTCAGGAAGCTTGCACATTCAAAATGGAGAACCAACCCAGCAACACTAAGAGCCACTGCACTAGCACTTTGCTGTTTGATAGCTGAATGTTTATGTCTGCCGTCGGAAAGATTGGCTCACACAAAGAAGCTGGGCCCTGTGCTGAATGACAGCTGCTGCTACATCCCAGGATGTCTAAAATGAACAAACGTGAACAGCTTTTATGTGCTTGCCCGAATCACCCCACCGGATATCAGGAGAGCAGTCACAAGCAAAATGGAATGATTTCAACAGGTCAGAGATACCAAACGTCTGCAGTGGGGCCACACCACTGATCTTTGTTGCATGAAATCATGGAGGAGCATCCTAGCTTTAACAGAATTGCTTAAAAAAACCCACCAATAGCTATAGGACTGGAAATGTGTCACACAGATAGAAATACTCGAAGATGTTAAAATGCACATAGACATTACCAAACAACTTTCCGCAGGTGCAGAGAAGGATTGGTTGACCTGGAGGTGTTATAATTGACTCCAAATAAGAGCTGGCAGGTCAAAAGTCAATATGTGGAAGTGGGGTTATTCCAATGATCCAGATAGACACATATAACTGGTGAAACACAGACCGTGGAACATGTGTTGGTGTGCTGAACCCTGGAAGATATCACACCATGGAAGATCTCACCAAGGCTACAGACCGGGCCATATCTTGTGTCCAACACCGGAAAAACCTATGATTATTGTGGAAGGACAGAAGAGGAAGTAGTACTTCCATGGGGAACAAATATTTAATAATGAGGTCTTCAGTCGAGCAGAGAAAGGCATAACATGAGCCAACGGCCGGAAGTTGAAGTTAGACACATTCAGTTAAGAAATAAGGTGTAAATGTTATCAGTGAGAGTAATTAACCATCGGAACAACTTACCAAGGGTCATGGGGATTCTCCATGACTGGTAATTAAAAAAAAAATTGATTCTTTCCAAAAGCTGTGCTCTAGGAATTATTTTGGGGAAGTTTTGTGGCCTGTGTTACACAGGAGGTCAGACTAGATGATCACAATGGTCCCTACTGATTTTGGCACTTTGAATCTATGAATTATTATCTCCATTTTCAGATGGAGAATTGAGGCATAGTAAGAGTAAGGATAAAATTTTCAAAAGCCTTCTACTATTAAGAGGTCAATGGGACTTAGGCTCCAGAGTCATTAGGTGCTTTTGAAAATTTTACCCTAAGGGCTAGATTCACAAAAGAGCTTACCTGCCTAGCTGCAATTTTCTGCACCTAACTCCCAGAATCAGACCCACTGGGATACATAAAAACCCCATTCAGCTGTCCCTTGAGTCTTGTTGTCACCGACATTGCTCAGTGCCTAAATTTCTGCAGTAACAGTTCCCTATACATCTGTGTGTCTGCCTCTATGCATATGCACTGCAGCCTCGTGCCAGGCGCCTGGATGCTTAAACCCCAGAGGAATTTTGTTTTTTGAATGTGACCGTCTGTAAATTTCCCAAGGATAAGATTTGGTGACTAAATTCCCCCCACACTCTCTCTCCTCTCTTTTGATCTGACTCAGACAGGAAACTAAGCTTACAGGATTTTGGCAGTGGTTATTTTAAACTAATGGCTTTTCAAAATATGTAAGTTATAGTTATTGGTAATTGTGATTACAGAAATGCTGTGAACTATAAACTGTCATGTCCTGCATAAAAAGAATCTTAATGCTGAACTTAATTCTAGCTGCGTTCAAAAGCTCTATAAATCACATCTATAAATAGAACTGAGTTAGTGCCATGGGGGAAGCCTTTGAATTTTCATAAGCCTCTCTTCTCTTATTCTGTCATCAAAATAAGTCTTGAAATCATATGCAGTTTGCATTCTCTGAATCAGTGGCTAAGTAACGGCATTATGATAACAAAAATACATCACTGTGATAAACCACCGATATGTGCAGATCATCCATTTCGTCCTTGCAGAGTGAAAGCCATTTATTCAAATGGCATAAATGGCTACTTTGATTAATACCATTATTTGCCCTTGATGAGATGCTGTTTTCCAAGGAAACCTAGATGCTAAATTACATTCATGATATTGGGAAATGAAAAAAAAAGATTAGGTTTATTTTATTTCCTGTGCACATATTATTAAGTTATTAATTGTATTGTTGTTATTATTATTATTATTATTATTATTATTATTATTATTATTATTCATTAATTTCATGGCACCATAGAGGTGAGTGATGCATTACAAAAATAAAGATGAAGCCCTTGCCCTGCAGGTCTTACCATTTAAAGGACTCAATTCTGCCTTTACATGCACCTATGTAACTCTCAGTGACTGGAGTGGAAGTCACAAATGCAAATGAGGGCAGATTTTGCCCCTAATTTAAGATACAACAAGAGAGATGACAGCACACTGGGAGTTTAGAGAAGGAGGACAAATATTTATAAGCAGGGTAATCATGCAACATTCAGGAGGAAAACAATTGCTAATTGCCTAGAGTTTTAAAACAAATGTTTGTTTGAGACAAATGCATTTTCCAGTTATAGTGCCACGTGCAGCATAGAGAAGCAGTTGAATACTGCAAAAGAGTTTGTGACCATTCATTAGAATTTTGAACCACTGTTTGATTCAACCATGTAAAACTTCATTGGAGCATACCAATGGGTCAGTGTGGGGAAGCTGGCACTACTGCCTCCTGTGTCGCCCCATTCTGTGGATTTGTAGAGAATGATATCCTCCAAGGTTGTCAGACAGGCATCTTTCATTAGCTGTTTTACTCTTAAAAAAATCACTATGGAAAAAAGGAAGCTTCTTGCTGAAGAGACTGATGTCTAGTGTGTGTTCAGAGTCATGTTTGCTCATTTTGGTGGCAGTTAAATGCTTATTGCTCTTCATTCTGTTGGCGCTGACGGTCCATGACTGCTATTCTTTCCTGTACAACACCCACAGAACTGATTACTAAATTCCAGCCAGTTACCCATCAAAGGCATTACTGAGGGCAAAATTTGAAGACGGTGGGGTGCTCATAGGAGTTACTGAGAACCTATTGTGGCCTGCAAAACCATTGCTACAAGTGATGATGCTGGAGAAGGAAAGAATCCAGCCTTGTAGGTTAATTTTTTCAGGGATGGCAGGAAACGCCCCCCCCCCCCCCATTTTTACTTGTTAGCTGAGTATTTTTGAGCCGGTATCACTGAGAACTGGTAGCCATGGAATCATAGGGATCCATTTTTACAGAGACTTTTCAGAGCAAAACCACAGTTAACAACTCCCACTTCCCCAACATTTATTCCTCAGTAATAAGTTAAAATCTATTTCTAAATCCACATGTATATGGAAAAGTGTGAAATCCAGACAAAAACAGTATATGTGGTGCAAAAGAAAACCCGCATAGTTTTAAATGCATGAAATACATAAAAATCTATAAAATCTAACAAAGTTAGAGAATTATTGTGCAAACATAGAGAAAATTACATATTAAATTATTTTTGGGCGGTTGGGGGAGGGAAACAAGTCCCACTTGTGTTTTTCAAAATCAGCATTTAATGCTGAGTGAATAACTTCCCAGGACTCCTCTTTTCAGGTAGTTTCTGAATGCAGTGTTTCCCTAGCGACGTAATATCATCACTCCTATATACGATGTTGAAATGCTGTAGACAAAAATCATAATTATCCCTGCTAACTGCTGGAAACTGATGCCCATTTTAAAGGGAGGGGCAGAAATCTGTGCAATACACATTGTATCATACATTGGTTCTCAACCTTTTTCTTTCTAAGGACCCCCCTCCCCAACATGCTATAAAAACTCCATGGCCCACGTGTGCCACAACAACTGTGTGTCTGCATATAAAAGCTAGAGCCCGTGTTAGGGGGTAGCAATCAGGACAATTGCCTGGGGCCCCACACCACAAGGGGCCCCATGCAGCTAAGTTGCTCAGGCTTCAGCCCCGGGTGGCAGGGTCAGAGCCCTGGGCTTCAGCCCCATGGGGGGGAAAGGTGGCTTCAGCTTTCTGCCCTGGGGCCCAGCAAGTCTAATGCCGGCCCTTGACAGACCCCCGGAAACCTGCTCATGGCCCCCAGGGAGCTCCGGACCCCTGATTGAGACCCACTGATATAATACACACAAACTGCAGCAAAATTAGAGCAAAAAAGTTAGAAGACAGCCCTTGATAACTAGACATGGGGCCAGTTCAAACACCACAGATCTGAACCACCATAGAATTTATCTTCAAATTCAGATTCTGAACCCAGACTCACACATGAATTTTTGTGGAGTGCTCCCCTTGCTGTACTGAGCCAAAATCATTAGCAAAAGGCACTGGTCTGAGGCTCAGCATAGTTGGGTTCAGTTCTGAATCCTGCCACAGACTTGACCTAGGCTAAATCTGTTTCAGTTCTCCATCACAAAGCAGGGATAATAACACTGCTGTGCTTCACAGGGTCCTTGTGTAGTGAAGTGTATTAATGTGTAAACTGCCTGGATTCTCCAGTGACAGGGGCCTGGATTCTCCAGTGACAGGGACATGTCAGTACACTCAAAACCCAATATCCTTGATCCAAGCACTCTCTAACTTGGCACGTCAGGGTGCAGAACTCCATACAACCAGAGGTGCTGCCGCATCCCCTGGCTTGAAGTAGTTTCCATCATATACAGGGTTTAGAGTTTGGTTCAATGGCTCTAAGCAGCCCCATTATACAAATTGGTCCAGAACCCCTGTATGCAATTATAAAAATATGGACCTGACTCCTCTATGTAAAAATGCACAGTACATATTAACACTTTGGAGCTGTTTGTGATAGGCCTTTACACAAGTGCATGGGGTACATTGGAGAACTCCCAGGGAACTTCACATCTTTGGATGAATGATTGCCCAAAGGAGAATATTAAAGGACAGTACAACCCAGGGTGACCAGATGTCCCAACTTTATAGGGACAGTCCCAATATTTGGGGCTTTTTCTTATATAGGTGCCTATTAACTCCCAGCGCCTGTCCCGATTTCTCACACTTGCTATCTGGTCACCATGACTTTAATAGAAGATAAGCTCATTGGACAAGCTTTTCAAAAGCAAAATGGTTATGCCTCTCTTGAGCACAGGCTGCCAGCTATTCTAATTATATTTCACAGTTTTACTGTTCAACGGGGACTGAGGTGCTTTTGAAGCACCATCTGGACCAGAATTGTGATTCCATGGGTGAAAGGACAATAGTTTAAGATAAACTATTGCCATTAAGAGAAGCATTTAATTAGTCTTAATACTTGCATAAGAAAAAAATGCAGTATTTTAATATGGTTACTGTGTGGTCAAAAAGTCTCAGTTATTTGAGGGGAAAGAGCTTTCTTTCTTCATTTGCCCCTGGCCCTAGATTCCCACTTCCCTGCAGCAGTGACTAAGGATCATAGATTGTGGATAAAAATAGTTGAACTGATTCAGGTGCAGCAAGAACTGACTTGAACCTTCTCCCCAATCACAAAGCAGATCTGAGCATCGTTTTGAAAAAAGCATGGTTAGCTTTAAAAACAAAAACAATGCCTCCGCAATTCCTGTGGTTTGACACGCTGTGATTAGAGGGTCAGAAATCCCACAAGGCAGACTGTTCTTGTGTTTTTTCTGGCCAAGTCAAAACCAGGAAGTAGTGGACATTTTTCAAGAAAGTCTGTTTTTTTAAACATGCCCAGCTCATTACAAATTTAGATAATCATCTCAACTTTTAGACACGACTGGTTCCCAATGTCTCCATTTTTAAAGGAGATGAGCCCAAACAAAAACAGTGCAGTGTAGATACCAATACCATAAAAAAATCTTTTGGAAGGGAGGTGATTTTTTTAAACTAATATTTTAAAACAGTGAATTATAACTCTTGCCTTGCTTCTTTAGGTCATGAGTCTGGAAAGAAAAGATCACTAGCCAAGATAAGATCAGTTTATGATCCAAAGCATCACATGCTACAGATAGCTCTACTAAAATCTGAACTGGATGTAGCCCAGCACAGTTAATCATGACAAGGTTATGAGATCTAGGACTGGGTGAATTCCTTTTATAAGAAACATTTTTGGGGTTTGGGTCAATCAAAACATTTCATAAACATATGTTGATTTGAAGGCAGAGTTTCCACCCTCTAGGTTAAATATCTAACCCTAACCCCCATCAACTGTTCCGCTTCATGTAAATAATTAAATATTCACTGGCCAGACAGAAAGTGAGAGACTGATTATAACCTGGTGGTTTGGGCACTCACCTCAGAGGCAGAAGATGTGGGTTTGAGTCCCCGCTCCAGATTGGGATTTTGACACTCTACCTCCCACGGGAGTGCTCTCAATATAAGGGGGTGCTGCCTCTTCCATTTTGTGAATCTAGCCCTTTGGTTCCTGTGTGTTTAAAACAGTGTTTTATTTCTGGTTGAAAGGGATTTTTTTTCCAAATGTTGATTTGCCAAAGGTTCAGTTTTGGGTTAACCTGAATCTTTTTTTTTTTTTTTTGAACAGCCAGTAAACAAACAAAAAACACATTCACCCACCTTATTCATACAGCTCTAATTGTACCCCTTTATGAATGGTAGTGGGCAATGAGGGTGGAGCAGAGAATTTAATTTGGGCTGCCATATTTATTTACAGCTCAAAAACCACCACCAAGAAAATAACTTCAAACAGGTGGACAGGCTGCAGTGAAGAAAAGGAAAATAATAGCCACTTTCTCTCAGCAGACTGCCTCCATTTTGATATTCAAACCCAGAGGTATCTCACCCTATCCAAAGACTAATAAATTTGTTTATAAAATTTCAAGGCTTGTTGCTCCAGGCAATCTCCTGTAAGAGGAAATACAGAACTTGAAGAAAGATCAAGGACTCCTTGCAAATGTACCCCGCTTTGGTGTGCCAGCTGAGTTGATCCCTACCATGTAGGAAAAGGGCATTCACTCCTCTGGTGCCCTCACAAAAGCTCAACCTCACCAAGGGGAATTTAACACCTGCTGCCAGGACACATGACCACAGATGCAGCTAGCCTTGTGCTTCGCTAACAAACCTCACCAGCAAGTCTTACAATCAGTTCTCAGTCCCAAATACTTTGTACAAACTAAATTTAGTGGTCCCACATCTGACGGGTAAACACTATCTACATGAAATACTCCTCAGAGAGTTCTGCACCACTGTGTATGCGCAGAATTTATGGCCCCGCAGATTTCTTTGCTTCCCTGCAGAAAAACAACTTTATGATGGGGAAACAAAGGGAAGCCACAAGAGCAGTCATGTGACCCGCTCCAGCAGTATGTTATGCGTGCTCAGGGCAGCTGACAGAGAGGTAAATCGCTGTGGGGCAGAAGGCAGGAAGGGAGAAGACCCAGCTGGTGGGTGGGACTGGGGAAGACCTGGCTGGTGGCTTCTACCCTGCGCCGGGCTCAGCTGCTAGTCCAAGCTGGGCCGAGGAGGATGGGGCTTCCTCTTCCCTTCCACGGCATCCAGGGCCATGTCAGACCCACCCCCAGATTTCTCCCCCGCATGTAGGAAGCTCGGCAAACTCCTCCCACCCCCACTTGTGCTTCCTGCACCCATTCTTCCTTAGCTGCAGGGGGAGGGATCACTGTACAGGGAGCTGTCCCCCATCCACCCAACCTACATGCATCCAGACCCCATAATGCCCAGACCCTCCTGCAGAGCCTCAACCCCTGTACCCAGACCCCCCTCTGACAAGCCCCACTCTCCCTGCACCCGAACCACCCCGACGAGCCACCCGCACCTGGATCCCCACCATACCGAGCCCCAAAGAGCTGCGCCTGGATCCCCATCCCACTGAGCCCCACTCCCCCAGCATCTGGACCCCCCCACTATATCCCCCACACCCAGACCTCCTGCTGAGCTCTGTCCCCTCCACACACACACTCCGCTGAGCCCCAACTACCTTCACCTGGACCCCCCTGCGAGTCCCATTATCATTGCACCCAGAACCCCACAACGAGCCCCTGTGCATCCGGATACCCCCTGCACCTGGATCCCCTATTGAGCCGCCTGCACCCAGATTGCCTGACACAGAACCCTCTCAACCCACACCTGGATCTCCCCACACTGAGTCTGCCTGCCCACACCTGGTGCAACTGGTACAGTGGGACAGGGCCCTGAGGTGTTTCTGGGGCAGGCCCAGTTCTTTCACTGTGTCAGGGTTGGGTGCAGCCTCACCGCTGAGTCAGTGTCCGGCTGGGGCACTGCACAGTGATCTCCCACCTCTGTGCAGCCAGTGGCCTGTGCTCCCCAATGCCGTGCTGGAGCCTCCATATTTAATTGACAAATAAAATTTGCAGAATTTTAAAATGTTGTGTGGCGAATTTTTAAGTTTTTGGTACAGAGTGCCTTTAGGAGTAATGAAAGAGGCCAGGGCATAGTTAAGCCACTCTCTTCCAGCATTTAGTCCTCAGAAGGATGGTGCAAGACTCATTACATAGTAAACTTTTTTTCCACAAACAAACAAGATTGACAGGGTGTTATCTTTATCCTTGGAGTGATGGGTACTAATTAAAAAACTATTAATAGTCTGTATTTCCATATCACCTTCCATCCTAGACCATGAAAGTGTTTTATAAACATTAATGAATTAAGCCTCACAGCGCTGTGTATTATCATCTCCACTATGCTATCTTTGCAGTCAGTATCTCCTACTGTGAATTCTTAGAACAAAGACTAACAAGAACAGAAAATAATCCTCAAAATCAATTCTGCTAAAAGGTTTTAAGGCAATAGTTGTAGCCTTAGATCTTTCTTGAATGCCATATCTGTGTGCTCTGCATCTTCAGTGTACTTTCACTTTTATTATGTCATTTTGACAACAATCATTATATTCACCCAAAAAGCACTCCCAAAAGAACAGCAGAGAGAGTAAAAACTTGACTCTGGAGTTATGCAATTTCATTTACTATCCTTAGAAGAAAAAGTTTTGTAATCAAAGGATTAGAAATGCCATTTAAAGCAAACTTCTGATCAGGAAGCCATATGCTGCTCAGTAGACCCCTGGGGGATTAATGAATATATTGTAGATAAAGTGGAAAGTGTTGCATGGAAAAACTAGAGCTGGGCAAAAAATGTTTAGACAAACAGTTTATTTACCAAAAAAATGCAGATTCAGATCAACGAACTGAATTTGTGAATTATCTGAGTAGCTTCAGATTTTTTTTCAGACTAGATTCACAAGGAGACTTAGGCGCCATTTAAAAAAATCAAGGATGCAACAGATCAGTGATTGGAGTACTTACCTGGGATGTGAGAGATAAAGGTCAGAATCTGCACTCTGAAGCAGGGATTTGAAGCCTGGTTTCCCCCTTTCTTAGCATATGCACAACGTGCCTCAGGCAGTATGTGACTGGGATTCATCACCAAATTTGGTCCACTGGTTGGATCATTAGCTTCCCTGGCCTGGGCTGGGCACTAACAGGGAGTGCAATGTGAACGTCTTCTCCCTTTTAGATGAGTATTCTAACTGCTGGATTATTGGTATAAGGAGACCAATACCCCCTCTCCTGTTGTGACTCTAGCTCTTCATTTCCTTTGCTTTTATTTTTAAAAAAGTTTAAAATTTCCAGAAATTAAACATTTCAATTTGGATCAAACTAAATATTTCATTTGATCTGAAACAATTTTTGTCAACTTTTTCAATTTGCCAAACATTCTGAAAAATTTCATTTTTGGTTTGGGTCGAACTTAATTGTTGCAGGGAAAGGCAGGATTTGAAAAATATCTTGTAAGCAGACAGTGTAAAGAGAAATGTGGAAAACTTGTAATAAAGTAAACAGAATAATATCATGAAGGGAAGACTATAACCTCTTTCCTCTTCTCGGTAACACTTACATATCTTAAAGAAAAATATTTTCCACACTATAAATAACAGATCTCTTATTCCTCCCAGATTATGCAACAATGGCAGGAAATAATGCTGCCACCTATATGGGTGATAAGTTCAGGTCCTGCGTTGGGCCTATTTACGATGAGAGGTACAGAAATGATAAAAAGCAGTGTTGGTTGATGAAATTCCAGGCCCCTCACCTGAATTCTTGGAGGAATTTGACTTGGTACCGCAATTTGATTGAAAAACTAGAATAATATAAAAACGAACATGGCACACATTAATAAAATAAAAACTGGCTAAGTGATTAGTCTCAAAATGTAATTGTAAATAGAGAAGCAGGTGTGTTTTGAGTGGCATCCAATGGTTTTTGGCAATATGCTATTTAATGTATTCATAGAATATCAGAAGGGACCTCAAGAGGTCATCTAGTCCAACCCCCTGCTTAAAGCAGGGCCAATCCCCAGACAGATTTTTACCCCAGTTCCCTAAATAGCCCCCTCAAGGATTGAACTCACAACCCTGGGTTTTGCAGGCCAATGCTCAAAGAATTGAGCTATCCCTCCCCTTTCTCAATGACCTGGAAGAAAACATAAAATCAATGATAAAGTTTGTGGACAACATGAAAAATTGGGGATGTGGTAAATAAGAGGCCCGGTCTCTGATTCATAGCAATCTGAATCACTTGGTAAACTGGATGCAAACAAACAATACCTATTTCAATACGGTTAAATATAATTGTATACATCTAGGAACAAAGAGTGTAGGCCATACTTACAGGCTGATTAAGGTGACCATATTTCTCAAAGTGAAAATGGGTGACTGCGTACAGTTCACCCGAGCCCCGTCCCCCAGACCCCTGGGCTGGTGTCACTGCTTGCTGAAGTTCCCCCATACATACACATAAGGGTCTCAGCTGAGTCCCACCCCTCACACGGGGCTGGCGTCACTGCTTGGTGTTGCCACCCCCCCCACACACATCCTCCTGGCCTGAGCTGCATGCCCCAGCCCCTGTATGGGGCTGGTATTGATATTTGTTCCCCCCAAACATTCTTCCGCACACTACTGGGGGGGGGGGGCATTTTTTTGGCAAAACTGGGCATTTGTCCCATTTGGTTTTGCCAACTGTAGAACTCTGCATACTTGAGATCCTCTAAAGATGAATCTTAAACTTTCACACCTCCTACTTTGGCCTCAATCAGCTTTGTCATCAGTCTATTCAAACATTAAAAAACACAGATGAGAGAATACATCCCTGGTGTACCCCTGATTCTACTGAAAGCCAGTCTGTAATACAATTGTTGAGCCTCAGACAGCTAAACGTATTGAGGTACAGTTCCTCCACTATGCACACTAAGTCCTCAGGAACCCCATACTAGTGTAGCATTACCCGCAGTGTTGATCATTGCAGCCACTTTTGACTCATTGCAAAGTCTATAAATGCAGTGTTAACTTTCTTTTGTTGCTCTAGCGAGATAAGGGGGGTGAGAATCTCTTATTGGACTGACTTCTCTTGGGGAGACAGGCACGCTTTCAAATTTATACAGAGGCTGAGCTCTACTTCAGGTCTGGGAAAGGTACTCCAAGCATCACAGCTAAATGCAAGTGGAACAGATTGTTTAGCATAACATCTCTTTAATATCCTGCGACCAATAGGGCTACAATTACACTCCGTACAATTTTGTTGCTCTAGTCTTTATTCAACAAGATTTCACAGAGCATATATAGCATGGATTATAGATCGACTTGTGTGGAAACCACATGGGTTGTCTCTCATTTTTGGGCTGAGACAGTATTTCAGTTGGTTCATAGTTTTATCATAAACATCTTCCCTAGGACTGACATCAGTGTTATTCTCCTATAATTTGAATAAGCTGATTGCTTCCTTTTTGAAAAAAAAAGGGATGATGCAGCCCTTTCCAATCTTCTGGAATGTGACCACTTTCCTGAACTTTTAAGACAACTCCATGAAGCCAGTGAACTAATTCCAGGCTTCCACTATTTAGCTGTTCTGATAAATTATTGTCAAGACTTTGTGCTTTATCATCTATCTCTCTGAATACAAGCATAATTTCCTCTAATGTTACTAACCTGTTGTTTGCTGAATGCATTTTTGGATTAAGTTTAGTTTACACGTTGATGGGGATCTGTTCTTTAATACTTAAAAATGCTCTCCCCAAAGCTCAAGTTGTACATCAATATCCTGGCAGTATTCTCTATTTTTGTCCTTAATTGGAGGAAGTCATGAGAAAGAACATCCAATTAGGATCTTCAAAGTCTCAAATAAGCATTTCTGGTCATGTCTTTCAGAGACTTCCTCAATGCATTACATTGATAATGGAATGACACATAATACAGTGATAGGCTTATACATTAAAATGTTGCAGACATCACAAAGAGAGGTCTGAAATTAGACTCTGATTCTTGAATGAGTTGAGTACACATTGACAAGCTGTAGACTTCAATAGTTTTCTGCATCTTGCAACATCAGGCTGTTAATGTATGAAAGGTCACAACAAGATTCTGGGTTTGGCATTGCACAGCTGATAAAATAGGGGGTATTTTTTACATTTTTCAGCATCCTTAAGTGATGTCACAAAGCAGACGTTTCCTAACATTTTGGCACTTGTATATGGCACCTTCAGTCTGTGCTCCCATGGTTATCAGTTCTGTATTCCTATGCCACCAGTGTGTAGTTCTGATGAGGAGAAGAACAAAGCTGATGGGCTGATGTGCAAGGGAAGATAGGTGAGAAAAACATTTCCCCTCCCTCATTTAAGCCTACTTTTACTTGTACATCTCCTGATTAATGCCTAAACTGTAGGGATATGATCTAAATAAAAAAATGGTGATTAATTTTTAGACACTGCTTACACTTCACAGAGTACAGCGTCCGTGCTGTAGAAAGGTTAAAATGGTCCTCTGGGAATGTAGGACTAAGTCACTATAAGTGTAATATGTTTTTTGTATTCAGGAATGAAGTTCTAAGGGAAGTTTAGCACTTGTCTGTGACACTGGCAGACCAAATACCAGCTCATGCCGAAGCCACAGGTCAATTCACTTGTGTACTAGTATAGATCAAAGTAATTGTTAAATGTATAAGAGTGTATTTGGTATTTAAACTTCATGAAAACAAATGGGATGTAGCTTGCATTGTTTTCACTTATCTGTGTCCTATTATAATGTAATAGCAAACATTTACACTGTGTATACTCATGTAACTAAATAACCTATCAAATGAGCCATCAAACAAGAACGAAGCCTTGTGAAATGCAAACGCAGAACTTTAACAGAAAAGTGCTAATTTCAATGCCAATGGTCATTGTCTGTGATGATCGAAGATCTAAGACTCAAGTGCATTCTTCATTCTTTGTCATCAAAGGAAAAGCCCATGTGGGCAGTGACAGTGTCAGCTTGTTTTCTGTGAGCAGAAGCTATAAGAATGGAATGGATCGTTTGGACTTTTACAGGGAAGTGTACCAGATGCAAAGCAGAAATCCCCAGAGACAATCTGGATACCCTGGAAAGACTTTTGGGAAACTGTCAGTTTATTACACCACTGCCACCATTTGGAATTACAAACTGTGACTCACCTGTGCATATATTTTACTTGCTTTAACTCAATGACTCATTTCCTTTTCTTAGCTAATAAGTCTGTAGTTAGTTTACTATAGAATTGGCTGCCAGCATTCTTTGGTGTAAGATCTAGAGTACCAATTGTTCTAGAGTAAGTGACTGTTCTCTTGGGACTGGAAGCAATCTAAATGTGATTTGATTTTTGGTTTCAGTGGACATTTATCACTAAGTCCAGTCTGAAAAATAATAAACCATGTGGGGTTTGTCTGGCTGGGGATTCCGTTATTGAAGTTTCAAGTGGCTTTAGTCAACACACTTGAAAAAACAGAGCATACCGAGAACTTCTCTCACACACAGACACAAAGCTTGACACTTGCGCTAAGCAGACAGAAGCTGGCCAACATGTGGACTGAATCCAGAACCATGGCATTAGCAGAACTACTAATAGCCAGTCACTCTTGTCATAATACAGGTTCATGTCAACTGAGAAATCTAGTAACTCTGTTGACATTTGCACAAATATTTTATGATGTATATCTTATGATGCAAAGATATACAGGCACAAGAGAAAATGTTATGTCTGTCTTCATTTTTCTTGTCTCTCCATTTATTTATGCTATCATTTTGTAATTTTTAAATGTACATCTGAGAGGCAAAGTTTACAAGGCTTGGCTCTGAGTCACTTTATTTACTTCAGAGTAGCAGCCGCATTAGTCTGTATCCGCAAAAAGAACAGGAGTACTTGTGGCACCTTAATTTGTTAGTCTCAAAGGTGCCACAAGTACTCCTGTTCTTTTTATTTACTTCCAGATAAATGCTCTTCCTGCTGTTTTTAATACAGAACACTACTGACACCTAATGGCCAAATATATAAAGCACGGGTGGGCATAATGCCATCCTCATTTGAATACTGCCCCAGAATTCAGATAGCTATTACCTGTTTATTTTACACAAAGTTCAGCAAATCCATTTGGACTCCATTAATCTTCATCAGAGCTAGTATGTACCTTTCCCCCTACTATAATACTTGTTTCCTGCCTGCAAGTGTTCATTTTTCCAGACAGGGAATATTTCTTCCTCTCATCTTTTTCATGTTTACTGTGATTTACATGGTCATTAGCTAAAACACACATTTTACTTCAGTCTGCAACTTGAAGAATTTTTGTGGGCCTTCCTTCTGGGTATAGGAGTTTCACAAATAAATCATTGTCTTCTGGAGAAAGCAACAAATATTGCTAACAGCTGGATGAAATTTAAGAAGTGCTAGGAGGACAGTCATGGAAAGACAGATTATATATCCAGCTTTACGTACTGAAATACCCAGTGCTTAACACAGACAGATGCTTCACTGAAAATGCCTCCTACGTGTCATCTTTGCCTTTCATTTTCCAGACATTAACTTGTAAGAAACTTTTGGTTATTTTCTTTTGGCTTCCGCTTTGAAAGATGGGTAAGATTTCCAATTAAGAAATGGTTTGCATAATCATTAGAGATCCATCTGAATCCAGATCAGAATTTGACCAAAGCTCAGGGCTATGCGGAGCCATAGATTTGGTTGGTCCACTAGTGAGAGATATACCAGCTCTGACATTTGAGACCTGATCTCACCAATGTTTGGTACTTTTGATTTCAGACCATCTCTGATTAGGTTGCTAATTATTTAGGGGAAATTATTTTTGTAACTCATTTTTTAAAAAATAGACAGAAATAAGGAATATATATGTTTACTAAAACTGCCATTAATTAGTAATTTTTTAAAGGGTGTATATTTAGAAGGCATAGATGGTAATGAACCTCTGTGGGGTCTATATAATCAGAGTAATCCTTATCAATACAACAAAACATTAGAAACATTACCATGTCAAAGGATTAAAATGCCATTGTAAAGTAAACAGCACATTGCCAAAACATTCCATTGTATTTTTTATTGATTCACTAGGTTTTGTTGCCAATTCCCTGATCCAAGGGGATGAAAGTGCTGATCTCTCTCTTAAAATAAGTGAACTCCACCTCTAGTCCTTACCACACCCCACAACCCAGGAAAGCCAGAGAGAGCAGGATGTCCTTTACACTATGCTAGGGATCGGCAATCTTTGGCCCGCGGCCCATCAGGGAAATCCACTAGCGGGCCGGGATGGTTTGTTTACCTGCAGCGTCTGCAGGTTCAGCCGATCACAGCTCCCACTGGCTGCAGTTCACTATTCCAGGCCATTGGGGGCTCCGGGAAGCGGCGTGGACTGAGGGATGTGCTGGCCGCTGCTTCCCGCAGCCCCCATTGGCCTGGAATGGCAAACCATGACCAGTGGGAGCTGCAATCAGCCGAACCTGCGGATGCTGCAGGTAAACAAACCGTCCCGGCCCATCATCGGATTTCCCTGCTGGGCCGCGGGCCAAAGGTTGCCGATCCCTGCACTATGCCCTGAGACCAACAGCAACCTGTGTTGGACACACTAGGAAGCAAACTTAAAAGGGTTTAATGGGAAGGCCATTTTTTAGGTAAAAGGGAGAGGGGGGAAATGGGCTGATTGCCCAAAGACTAAGTACCTAACAAGCAGATTTCAGTCCTGTGGCCCAACTGTTAACTTCATACTTTGTGATACACTGAGGCTATGGCTACACTGGCGCTTTACAGCGCTGAAACTTTCTCGCTCAGGGGTGTGAAAAAACAGTGTCCCAGTGTTGGGAGCGCGGCTCCTAGCACTGTAAGCAAATCCCCTCGGGGAGGTGGAGTACCTGCAGCGCTGGGAGAGCTCTCTCCCAGCACTGGCGCCGTGACCACACTTGCACTTCAAAGTACTGCCACGGGAGCGCTCCCGCGGCAGTGCTTTGGAGTTTCGAGTGTAGCCATGCCCTAAGTACCACTGTATCTATGGAACCCCCACCGTGGAGTTCGGGAATAGACTGGTCAACAGAAGGAGTGGGAACAAAAGGACTGGGAGTGGCAGGGAGAGGAGGCAAATTTTACCCCTCACCACCCGCTCATGTCAAAAAGTCATCAGAGAGACAAATTAATCTCTTCTGCAGCCGCTTCATGCCAGGGAACCCCCTTCTCCCCAGGTGTCCTGGGTAAAGAGGTTTCAGTAGAGCTGCAATGTCAAGGAATGCGAGAGATCCTTAGGATGGCATACACCCAGTGTGGAGGACTGTGGCCTCTTGTGAATTCCAGGGGAATCTACTAACTTTGGGGACTAACATCTACTGATAGCACAGGGGTCAGGGTGTGTGTGAGTGTGTGTGTGAAATCTATTCTTTTTCTTTCCTCTTGAAAAATGATTCTGTGAAAACTCTGCAAAAGGCTCTTGGAGTTTTTATTTCTCCCAAGACCTCTCTTGTGGGCATTTCCTGAGAAGGATGAAATCTATCAAAGTCTTCTATTTTCAGACTCTATAGGATAGACATTAAGTCTTGGGATGACTGTCTAGATTTATATTATTTTATTAGCTGATATGGACACAGAAAGAGAATCCCCCTCAGTTACTAATACTTGTAGGCGTAATTTGAATTCAGTGGAATTAAGGTCTGGACAACTGCACACTAAGAATCTGAAGCATCTTGAACAATATTAGAGGAGATGACTACAAATGTTAGCTAGCCAATGCGACTAAATGTGACAACATCATCATGGCCTAATTTGCATAGCTGTTGTGGATCTACAATTCCTATCAGAGTCGCAGAAGCTGCAATTGCCTTGAAAGTTAAGCCATTAGTTTTTAACTAAATATTGATGAAAAACGTTAGCACTTAAGATGTTTGTAAGGACATAGGCTTAAGTACACTGCTACCTCGATATAACGCGACCCGATGTAACACGAATTCGGATATAACTCGGTAAAGCAGTGCTGGGGGGGGGGCTGTGCATTCCGGTGGATCAAAGCAAGTTCAATATAACGCGATTTCACCTATAACGCAGTAAGATTTTTTGGCTCCCAAGGACAGCATTATATCGAGGTAGAGGTGTATTAGATGAGCCACAGAGTTCTGATCTAAATCCAAATTCTCCACAAGTTTAAGGCTGTTCAAAGCCAAGTTTTAGTTTGGCCTCATCTCTAGAAAGGGAACACCCAATTTTATTTTATTCAGTTTTCTCTTAGCCTAAATTATCTTGAAGCTTGATCCTCAGTTGATGTAAATTGATAAAGCTGCATTAACTGCCATGGAGATAGGCCACTTTACACCAGCTGAGGATCTGTCCTGCCTTATAATCTGGACTGTTTTTCTGGGGCATTATAATAGAGTAGCCTTGTGAAATAAACTTTCCCCTCAGACAAATTAACAGTAATGTTTTGAGTGTGATCATCACTACAGGTCCAAAGAAAAATGATAAAAAAATAACAAAAAAATAGAACATTTTTGGAATTTGTTTGTCAAATACTCACAATTTCCACAGAAGCCCTTTATTAAGAAGTCAAGAACGTCTTAAACACTGACACTTTTGTATGTGAGTAATTTGTATGGATTTGGAAGATAATAACAGCAAGTCAGCAAAACCAAAAGGAGTGTCAAAGCTGTGTCAGGTTTTCAGCTTTCAGGGCTTGACAAATAACATTTCTTATTATATGGAGGAAAATGAATGAGTGACACTGTTAAGAAATTATCTTATTTCCATGGACAGATTCCTTTTCATGGCTCTGGAGGGAGACACGGATCTGACACCTGTTTCTTATTCCCCGTGGAAGTCACCATTTCAAGCTGCAGCACTAGCCCTATTGGATTCAGTTACTCCAAAGAGATTCAGGGAATGCAACGTTGTTTTACATGAATTTTTCAGAACCCAGATCACATTGGGAACTAGGCAATGGATGGTTGGTTCAGCAAGAGGCATAGTTAGCTCAGCAAAGCATCATTATTATTTAGACAAAGTTCTGAAGCCAACCTAATACAAAATCTTAAGACTTGGGGCTAAATTCGTTCTGCATTGATTCGCAGCCATGTAACATCAAATTTGCCCCATAGTCTTAATAGAGCTATAACTTACACCTATATGGAATCTACGGGATCAATTTTACAGCTTTTTATTAACATGTCGTTACTTGAATTTATGAATTCTAATTTGGAGCTTGTAATTTTATTTAGGTGGTTCAACTTGTTAGTATGCCTTATCCTGTAGCAGAGGACAGAAAACATTAGTGCAGGCAACATCCAGATATAAGAGAGGCTCTAAGCTGTAGTCCTGGAACACTAACCACCTTGATCTGGATCAACTATTAACTATTTGGTAATAGGCTGTACTACAAAAAGGTATTTTATTATTGATATCATCCTCCTCTGATGCTAGGGAGAGCAAGAGACCCAGATCTGCGGAGCAATAAACAGATGCCTTTTGCTCACCAAAGCACTAAGTATGAAATCCTGACACCAGTGAGGTCAGTGAGAGTTTTACCACTGACTTCAATGGAGTGAGGATTTCACCCCACGTTCTTTTCAGTAGCAGAATGTGGAGGAAGAGCTACCAGAGGAGAAGAACTAAAAAAGAGAGCAAGAAGGGTAAAAAAAGGAAACAAAAAAGATACAGAAAAAGAAGCAAATCTGAGCAGGAAAAAAGAGCTGCAAAAGAAAAAGGAAAGAAATCAAAAATAATTCTATTACAAGTTGATGAGGCCGACCTAACTGTGTCAGAGCAGGGAATTGAAACCAGGTCTCTCGAGTCTCAGACACCTGCTTAAGCTGAACTTTCATCCTTCTTCCCTCACTCTGTTTAGTATAGATAACCCAAAGTAACTTCTGCAATAAATGTATTATATGGAATACTCTGACAACTTTGAAGAGACTGAAACCTGTTTTCTGATGAGAGGTGGCAAAAAAGGATAGCGTGACCTCTTGGTAACTGGCTATCAGTAAGAGGGAGACTGTTTCAAAGTGGTGCTGCTGGAAAACTTGAGGCTATTGCAGGGGAGATGGGCATAACTGGTAGAAAGTACCATCAGAGCACTGTAATATATGTACTCACAATCAATCTCAATCACATCTTCAAGTCATTGCCTGCTTATTGCAGAGATCATGAAGAAGTGCCACTTCTCAAATACAGCATTACACAAAGAGCTAGATACTAAAGTCAAGCTTTCGTTACCAGCTGAAATAAATAACTAAACAGGGGTGAAGAATGACTGCCTCTGGTGTAAAAAGGAACTGGTTAGTACACCAAACGTGCTGGGCTGATCCATCATGCCAAATCTTATGTTCCTGAATAACCATGGTTCTTGCCTTTAGAGTTATGAAGAAATCTGTACATAGTCATAGGTAACTTACTACTTTCTAACTATTTTGTAGCTCACTCTTGTTATTTATACCTTACATATATGAACAGATACTGTGTCTTCATTTTTTAACCTTTCCTTTTCCCCCGACCAGCTCCACTGATTTTGAAATGCTCAGCTGCACCTTCACTTGAAAGATGAAAATAGAGGCCCATTACAGGAGCTAGTGCGGCATTTATTCTAGTAGATATAATATCTATGGATCAAACTAGTGAGAACTTGTGCCATTTTTGTTTTCAAGTATGTCCTGCAGATTGCTATATTCATATGAGGGGAGGGGGCGGATGTGCAATGTCCACTGTTAAAATCATAGCAGCTGCAATCTGTTATATAAGATTTTGTCTTTTCACTATCAAACATTTCTTTCAAGTCTTGAATTTGCTAGTAGACACTCCATGGCTGTGAAGCATGTTGTGCATACAGTGAGAACCTTCGAGCCATGTACCCAGTTCCATGTATGCACCTATGTTCTAAGCTCTGATAGGGTTAACCTAATGATATACTTTGATTATCGTGAAGTAGATAGCTCTTGTGTTTTTCTGTCTTTGCTACAGTGTACAGTGGATCTAAGCATACTTTGCATATGGATATTGGAAAATGTATCCCTTTGAGAGCTGCAAGGGAAGATATCACAAAGAACCTGTAGAAATGGTGTCAGTTATGGGTTTTTAATTCAATTCTCTGGCCTGGGAAGGAAAGAAAGGCAGTGTGATAGATACTTCAGCAAGTCAAAGAATGTTCCCACACGAAAGTCAATTTCTACTATATTTATATTTCATATTTCAGCAATAAAAGCTTTCTGCAGATCGGATCAGGCACTGGATTCTCAGACCTGTGCTTTCTTCTTTTCCAGAGCCTAAGTGCTCATGCGAGAACTTGTGAGATGCTTCCCCCACCTGCTATTAGATGCTGAATAATAATAAATAGAGATATAGAACTGGAAGGTCATTGAGTCCAGCCCCCTGCCTTCACTAGCAAGAGCAAGTAGTGACTTTGCCCTAGATTCCTAAGTGTCCCTCTCAAGAATTGAGCTCACAACCCTGGGTTTAGCAAGCCAATGTTCAAACCACTGAGCTATCCCTCTCCCCTGTATAGTACACTATGCTTTATGATACGTCTTAAGTATATGGAGTAGGCTTGAATCCAAAGGTTGTATTGCTCTGTGTTTTCAGGGAGCCAGTGCTGGGGGGAAAGCATATATCCCTGATGCACTGAGAGAGTTAAATGCCCTGAAAAGGATGGGACATAAAGTAAACAACAGTATGAATATCAATGTCCCTCACGTGAGCTTAGGAACTGGAAGCATTCCTACACCTGGGCTGTGTTCAGATATTAGCATTCAGAGTACGGATCCTGTCCAGAAGAATAAGATATACTGTGTAGGAAAAACTGACGAGTATGTTCTTCTCCAGCTGAAATGATTTATTTCTATGCAGATCTTCCACTCCTGGAGTAAACCAATGAACTTTGTCGGGTCTGGGAATAAATCTGGGTTCTGAGATGTATTAGCACTAAACTGGATGAATCTTTGAAATGGAGATTTAAGGAAGTGATTGAAGCAGATGACAAAAAGATTGAAGCTGGCACACCAGCTGTGGGGGCTACTTAAGCAGCTACTGTTTCACTGGGATAGGATTAAAGAGGGCCCAGCTAGGGCCACCCTTCCCACCCCCACAACCACACAGACCCATGTAGTGGAGACTAGGACCAGGACCCACATGGTGTTCTCTGAACCCCCCCGGGCAAGAAACTGCAGGAAAAAGCCAGCCAGAGACTGAAGTTGGCACAGCTGTTGCAGAAGCAGCTTAAGAAGGGACCAATCAAAATCAATAAAATTTTCTATGGTTTTGCCTGGATTTCTCTGCCTTGTGCCGATTGACTGTTTGCTCAAACACCCTCCTTTCCCCTTTTCTCTTCTCCTCAGCCTCACTCCACACCTGCCCCTCATCCTTTGCTCCCTCCCATCTCCTCTGACCTGTTTTGTCCGTCTTCCCCCTCCCTTCCCTTGTCTTCCTATTTAGTTAACCCCATCCCTAGTTGTGGAACTAAAATGACGTCTGCTCTCTGCTGCCATCATAATGTTTCCTCTGCTTTTATGTTGTATCCCTCCGCTCTACTCTTTGCCTTTCAGGTCTATTTAGAATGTAAATTGTTATGGTTGGGACAATCTATTACTCTATGTTTGTACAGTGCCTACCACAATAGGGCCCTGCTCTTGGTTGGTCTGTTGGCACTACTGTAATAAACATAATATTAGAATAGAACGCCTTCTTCCCCTTGCCAATGAGACTGAATTGTTCTGAACTAGTTTGCCAGCTACTGATCTGGCTAATCCTACCTGTAACTATCAGTTTTAACAAAAACACAGTACTCCCTCACTTGTTGTTTAGACAAAGCAAAACCAATCACAGGAGACCGAACAGGATATTTAAAAGGAAACAGAAAATACGCCATTGTCTTCAAAAATTGGAACCTGAGGATTGAAGTGGTTACAGACAAGCACATGCGTGTCTCACATGTGACACCAGCAATGAAATCACACAGCCAATCACTCAAATAATAAAAGCACTCAAGCCCTTCCCAGCCACAGAAACAATCTATGCCATGTTTGAAATTAAAAAAAATAGAAAAATAATTATTCTGCTTTTATAGTTTTGTCAATCAGCACCCTCTGAAACAAAAATACGGTAGTACTTTGGTCTAATTTTGGTTGTTGGGTTTAGTGTGCAGGTGGGTGTAGTGTGTTGGCCTGTGATATACAGGAGGTCAGACTAGATGATGTGGTGGTCATCTGGTCTTAAACTTTGTGACTATGAAAAAAATCAATCCATCAAAGTACCATGCACTTCTCTGACCGATATACACCTGGCTGAGTGCATCAGGCTGGTTGCTTCTAACTGCATACAAATAGTGAGGGGAAAAAACAGACAATATGCAGTGTTCAAACAAACATTAATATTTGGTAAGTAGCCAATAACATGCATAATTGATTACACTGTCTCAGCTCATTAATGCTGCATGGTAGATCTCAAGTGTTATGCTGGCCCAATTAAGGTTGCCATGGAGAAAATGTCAGAAACTCTGCCCTAAACCTTAGATTTTATTACACCTCCCAACCCACTCACTCCCCACCAAATTCTATGCCTTCCCATAAACAAGACTGGCTTGTGGCAGTGAGCACTCGTATTATAGACTTGGTTTTGGTGATAATGCAATGCAAATTTAACTCTAAGGACTGGAGCTGGGGCCACCCCAATTAACTTTTTCATCCATTAAAGACTGTCAAAAGGAGAATATTAATGTTTTAACACTAGCTAGGAAAACATAAGAATATTTCTGAAATAAGGCTATCCTATATTGGTTCTTATACTGAGCTCATCACTGTAGTATCTGAATGTTTTTCAGTAGTGCATTAAGCAACATTACTACACATATGACAGGTTTGTTCTCTCATCCTCCCCTCAGGGGGAGAAGTGCATGCAGTGGAGTGTGATGTTTTGGAAGCTTTGATTTTTTTTTTTATAAATAAACCTGTAACTATGTGATTATGTTAGAGAAGATAACATCAAAGAAATACTTCTTGCACTTGGAGTAGAAAGTGGTGAGGTTTGCATTCTCAGGGGAGGCATTCCACAGGTCTTGGAAGAGCCCCTGGAGAAAGTTTTGTTCCCTGCACAGATGAGTTCCCTGCACAGTGCCTGAAGAGCAGAGTTGTTGACCATGGTCTTCATCCTAGAGCAGGGGTCAGCAACCTTTCAGATGTGGTGTGCCGAGTCTTCATTTATTCACTCTAATTTAAGGTTTTGCATGCTAGTAATACATTTTAAAGTTTTTAGAAGGTCTCTTTCTATAAGTCTATAATATATAACTAAACTACTGTTGTATGTAAAGTAAATAAGGTTTTTTAAATGTTTAAGAAGCTTCATTTAAAAATAAATTAAAATGCAGAGCCCCCCGGACAGGTGGCCAGGACCCAGGCAGTGAGAGTGCCACTGAAAATCAGCTTGCTTGCCGCCTTCGGCACGTGTGCCATAGGTTGCCTACCCCTCGCCTAGAGCTTTGGATGGTCTTTTAGGTATCCTGGGCCCAAGCCGTGGAGTTCTTTGAAGACAAGGACTGAGACCTTGAACTTGAATTGATATCATACAGGAAACCAGTGTAGAGAGCAGGGGACAGGTCTTATGTGTTTACCATGTCCTGCCACTTTGTTGAATGGCCAACCTTTGGGAGGTATTGATTATTTGTTCTTGTTGAAGTAGATGTTATCAGATTGTTTTCTGTTGCATAATTAGTCACAACTTTTATGTTCTTCAGTTTAATTGTTTATTTACTAGGGGGTCGAGGCATGTAGAAAGAGCAACAATGGAGAAACGCTATCAGGGCAAATGGAGCCCATCAATGCTTGCAGACTATTGCTGGACAGTGACAAGAGATGCTCCATTTAATGAATACAAGAGACAAGCCAAGAAGCGCCGAGTAGACACTGAATAGGACTAAACTATGTACAGAATAGTTTTTTGCCTTTTGTTTCATAATAAATTTTATTTATATAACCCTTTTGCTGATTTGTAAAGTGTTACATAAACAGGACAGGTGAAATATTATCATGTAAAGCAACCATAAACACATGAAAAGACCTAGGTTTACAATTTATGATTAAAACTCTACTATCTACACAATATACATAGACATAAAATGTAAAAACTTAAATATCTTAGAAACAGTAGCCAATCAGTTGTTTTAATTGTCATATTTGAATTCAGCACATCAAAATACATAATAAGTAGCACATTTTATCTCTGAAGCAGACGACTTCTCAAAAATTGTAGACCAGTGTAATTTATATATGTGTTCTTAGTGATATCATTTGTAATTCCTTCTACCTTCTGGGAGTTTGCTAAAATTAAAGATATATATCAATATAACTTATTTGATTGACAAAATAAGAATATTCATTATGCCTCATGGAGTCAAAGTTGTGATGAGTTTGGTTTCAATGATACTGGTCCATTTCTCACTTCAATGGAGCATATTTTAGAAATGATTGAAACAAATTTTAGTCAGTTTAATGCTTCTGGAAGGTTCCAGATTGAAAATAAGAGAGAAGACCTCTTCAGACACATATGATATGGGCAGCAATGTGAAGCTTCTTCCACTCTATTGTGCTGGGGACTAAACAATTTTACAGGAGGGAACAAATCTAGGGGACAGAGAGAAGCTAAGCCTCCAGGGCCACTTAATTTTAAACTCTCTATAGTGTAATCACGAAGTTCTTCACCTGTGATGGGGTCATTAGAAAGCCCTTTATATTACTAATATCAGTTAAGAAGCTTGGGCATCAATATCACAGTGGAACTCAACCAGAATGATTGATCTTGAAAGTGTTAGGGGGAAAAAAACCCAAATCTTGGAAAATGTTTAACAGGGTAAATATTAAAAGAATGCTTTCTCTTGTGAACATCCCTGGTTAGTTTCTTAAAATTATTTTTCACAAAGAACAAAAATACAAAAAGGTTAATGACTTACAGCTTGTATCTGTCACCAAATATCACATATTTCACAGGATATCCAAAAAGATGATGCAATTACACATGTAAGCAGGATCTGAATGAATTCTTCCCTGACAGCTAGCTGGGAGGGAGAGAGACTTTAGGTGTGTTCATGTAAATACAGTTTGCTCCTGCTCTGCTTAGATATCCAGCAGATAGAGTGGTGTGTTGCTCAAATTGATCAACTTAGGCTGGTGTTGTGTTACAAATCACTTTAGTACTGAATGCAGGGGTAGTGAAATGCTGTTACCAATGTTGTCATTATTGTCTGAATAAAGGGGAGCAGAACTGTGCTTAACCTGTCCCAAAGGAGGGGGTCACCTGCAGCTGAAAGGAACTTGTTAAGGCAGGGGCTCGAATGCTAGAGCCTTGTGAAAACAAGAGGGGTGGGGATAAATATCCCAGTCAGGAAGTGTGGTCCTTTCCCAGACTGGTTTAACCTTGTTTCCCCACTCCACACACCCACACCTCCCGGTTCAAAGAAAGAGCTAAATAGGCTTCATTAGGAGCCTTTTTGTAATTTTAAATGCTTAATCAGAGTTGCAATCACTTGAGAGGGGATAGTGTTTCTGCCTTGCCTCCAGAAAGCTGAAAATTACTAAGAGACTGATGCATAGAGACATAGGTGCCCACCGGTAGCTCCCCGCCCCGCCTCCCCTGCTCCAGCTTACCTCCGGCTCTGCCTCCTCTGTGAGCGCACCACTGCATCCTACTTCCCCCCCTCCCTCCCAGCGCTTGTGCTGTGAAACAGCTGATTCACAGGGCAGGGAGGGAGGAGGAAGAGGGGGAACGCTGTGCACTGGGGGAAGAGGCGGGGCCGGGGCAGGGATTTGGGGAAGGGATCCAATGGGGCAGGGAGGGGGTGGAGTTAGAGTGGGGACTTTGGGGATGGGTTTGGAATGGGGGAAGGGGCGGGGAAAGGGTGAGTCGGGGCAGGACCGGGGCAGTGAAAGGGGTAGGGGGGCGCGGGTACCCACCAGCGCTGAAGAAAGTTGGCGCCTATGCATCGAGGTCGAGGCAGGTGGCAGCAGAAGATGACTGACAGTCAGCTGGCAAACGAGTGGCTGCTGAGGAAGTGAGCAGAACGCGTGGCTGGTGAGGCAGTGAGGAACTGCGGCTGGTGGGATGGCCAGCAGAGGAGAACCATGGGTAGTCAGGTGGTGAGGAACAGTGGCTGGCAGAGAGGCGCGGCAAGCAAGGCAGCTGATGGAGAATCATGGCAATTGGCCAGCAAAGCTGCTGGCAGAGAGGGGTGGCGAGCAAGTGCCTAAGCAGCAGAGTGAGTAAGGTGCCTCCTTACCCCCGCTCCATCAAAGGTGGGAGGTGAACTCTGCAGATGCACCTTGGAACTATTGATCTGCACTGACCAAGGACAGCAACTGTGAGTGGGGTGCAGAGAATGGTCGAGCATGTGAAAGGGACTTTTGGGTTGCTGGACTTAGAAACCTGAGGGGAAAAGGACACTGCCCAACCTACTTCGGGGTGTGTCTTTTACTCATGGTTTATGTTTATGAACCCTATTTGTGGTGTTTTCCCAAATTAACGCCGAGTTATTCCCTCCTTTTATTAAAAGTTTTTTTTCTGCACTCAGACTCTGTGCTCGCGAGTGGGGAAGTATTGACTCTCAGAGGTGCCAAGGGTTGGTGTGTAATTTTCCCAGGCTCTTGGGTGGGGGATTGAGCCGGTTCTATGTTGTATCGATGGAAAGGAGCCCCTACATATTGAACCCAGCCCTGGTTGCTGCTGGGTTCACCTGGCAGAAGGGTTACATACAACTTTGCAACTTGTCAAAGCTGCAAGACCAGACAATACAAATTGAGACATAACATGTTAGGGTTGGGGTAACAATTAAAAATAATAAAAAAACCCATACACAAATAGGCAAAAAAGGGAAGAGAGGACCGGGGCACAGGAAAAATGGAGAGATCAGGCGGTATGGAAGTCTGGCATTAATAGGCTATCTCAGCATTCTTTATCCAAATATATCAAGAAACGGGGTCAAAATGTATTTTAATTCATATAATTGCTCTTTACTTCGATTATTTTAACAGAAGTAGAAGATAGATGGTGTTGGGCAGTAATTAGGGAGAAGTCTGAGAAAAATATAAAAAATATTTTATTCTATGGGGATAAAACTTCAATTCCATTAATCCATTGGATGCCAGAGAAACATGGTGCTGCCAAGTGCCTTGCAAGAAAACTACTCCATGATAATGAATAAACCTCAGTATTGTTCTACCCTAGAACTGGAAACAGATGTTTAGGAAAATATTAAAAGATACAGAAACATTCAGCCAGCAATGTCATCTAGTCAGGTGAGGAGACCAGGAATGGAGGGAATCTGCTATATGGATACTACTGAGAAGGATACCATTTACTCCAAAATGTGGTGCTGGTTACTGTGTGGCAGACGTCTTGCCATTAGGAACTGAACTGTGATCACTAACTTATTCCACACAGGTGACTGAACAGCTATTGGATAGCAGTGGCTTTCAATTGCTTCTGCCCAAGGCCAAATTCAAAGAAAGAAAAATAAGCTATAGTTTTGGCTTTGGTGGGAGAGGGGTTCCATGGCATTGGATATGTAACCCTTAAGCCAGGTGGAGCCAGCAGCAACCAGGGCTGGGTTCAATATCTAGGGGTTCCTTTGCAATGATACAACACAGAACCGGCTCGAGCCCCCACCCAGTAACCTGGGAAAATTACACACCACCCCGGACATCTCTGAGAAGCAATACTTCCGCACTCAAAAGCACAGAGTCTGAGTGTAGAAAAGAAACCTTTTAACAAAAGGAGGGAAGTAACTTGGCATTAATTTGGGAAAACACCACAAATAGGATTCATTAGCATAAACCATGAGTAAAAGACCCACCCTGAAGTAGGTTGGGCAGTGTCCTTTTCCCCTCAGGTTCAGCTAGAGTAGTTGATACTTAGTTTAGTGACTCTATAATATCTCAGGGAGCTGTAGACTGGTAGCTGAGTTATTGTAGCCACTAAAAATGACACTAACAGGACCTTAATTTGTGTCTCAGTGTTCTTGGGGTAAATGTGGATACATAGTGGTGAAGGGAATAGGCTGTAACTTCAGTGGCATCTCTCAGGATCAAAGCTACACAGCCAATCATAGGTTTGCTAACATTACAAAGCAGAGATTTTTATTTAAATATTAGGATTTTAAAAAAAATCAAAATAGAATGAAAACAAAATTGAGGCGTGATAGTTTAAGCTCTCAGTAGTTAGGCAAGACACAAGATAACTGTGAAAAGAAGAACAGGAGTACTTGTGGCACCTTAGAGACTAACAAATTTATTAGAGCATAAGCTTTCGTGGACTACAGCTCACTTCTTCAGATGTAGTCCACGAAAGCTTATGCTCTAATAAATTTGTTAGTCTCTAAGGTGCCACAAGTACTCCTGTTCTTCTTTTTGCGGATACAGACTAACACGGCTGCTACTCTGAAAGATAACTGTGATATCATTATGTATGCTTTGCAACATGTACAGCATTTTTCTCATTGCCTATTGTCATTGCAAACTGCTTGCTACACAGCTCAGAGCTGCTTATGTAGTAACCCTCACCCTGACTGCATCAGTGAGATGGCAATTCGAGATTGGAGATTGGAGGGGCCTCAGAATTTGCCCAAAGGGGGCAGTGGAAAGGCAGTTACAGAAGAAGGAGGTGAAAAGAGACAGTGCTGAGGTGGAAAGGGGATTGGCCAGAGGAAGCTGGACAGTGAAGGGCTGTGTGCATGAAGCCTGGCCATGAGGGGCACAGAGCATATGACCGGTGAGGTTGAGCACTGGCACACTGACAGAGGGAACACAGTTCGGATGGCTGGGAAATGGATGTGGCCCTCTGGGTGAGGAGAGCTCATTCGGGGGTGGTCCTGCTGGAAAGAAGCCTCAAAGCTAAAGAGCATCGCAAGCTGGAAAGAGGCGAAGGTGGGACAACAGGGTTCACCCTGTTTGAAGCCAGGGAGAGGAGGAATTGATTCCCTCTTGGGGTGACACAGGATGTTGTTGAAAATACTTCTATAATTGTGATAGTAATTTATATATTAATTATATTATATTATATTATATTAATTGGCCAGATTTCTGGATTTTTCCTTTATAAAGTTAAAATTAGTAGGCATGGCCTAGCCAAGGGCTGGATCCCTGCACTTACCTTAATCATCACTCTACGTGTCATGTGAATTATTCATGAAAGAGACACTCAGTGAAGGCTGAGAATTAAGGCCCTAGTGGAAATGGTAAAACTGCTACCCAACCAAAACTAACATTAGCAATCTTGTAATGTGTTATACATTGAACTAAGCCCACGGAAGCCAATAGAAAGGATTTTGGAATAGATTACCAAAGGAGGTTGTGGAATCCTGATCACTGGAGGTTTTTAAGAACAGGTTAGACATCTGTCAGGATGATCTAGAGAAACCAGGTGGGTGAAGTAATATCTTTTACTGGCCTAACTTCTGTTGGTGAGAGAGACAAGTGTTCAAGCTTACACAGAGCTCTTCTTCAGGTCTGGTCTAGATGCATTTGGTCCTGCCTCCGTACGGGGGGATAGACTAGATGACCTTTTTTAGGTTCCTTCTAGCCCCACATTTCTATGGTTCTATCTTCTTCTCTTTGCCAGATAGTCCAAATCATGTTTCATATTTCCCTATGTATATGAAATGCCACAGCACAATTTTACTAAGTGAAATTTAACATGATGAAAGTCCATTGAAATCTGTAGAGCTGGTTGAAAGAAAAACAAAGATGGTAAATGTGAACATTTTTGAAAATTTGTATGTATTTTTCAAAAACTGATTTTTTTTTTCGAAAATTAAACAAAAAAAATTTCAACCCAATCTAGTGTTCAGTCTCTAGGTCTGGGATAACAAGGTCCATTTAAATATAGTATGAAGAGTTGAGAAAAAAAAAACATTTTTTATACTTTTGTGTCAATCAGTTTGAGCCTTCAACTCTGAAAAGTGATTATGTAAAAATGACTAATTCAATTGATTTGTTGATGTCTACCCCCTTACATTAATGACAAAATAGTTTTCATTGCTTTTTTACTCCTCCTATCTTTGCAGAACCAACACAGTTCAGACAGTCTATCCCGTTTTATCCATTGTAGGCAGAATTGTTTATTAAGTTGTAATCCATTACAGGTGTGCAACCTCACTCAAAGCAATGGGTTGCATTGGTGTGATTGTAAGTATAATTTAGCCTTCTCAATCTTTGTTATCTTTTAGGCAGCAGATGAAAAGAACCCAGGTTGACTCTCAGAACCATGATTGAGTTTGCAAAAATGGCAGTTAGAAAAACAAATATACTGGAAAATGAACACATTTGATATAGAAATTATTAAGAGACAGTAAAGATGAAAGCTGAGGATACCAATTTCACAGGGTCACTTTTCAGAGTAAAATTGTATTTTAAAGGGTTTTGTTTGAACATATTATTCCTGATTTGAATTATTCATACCTGTTCTTGACCCATATTCTCATATTAGCTGATTATATAGCCTATCATACCAAGTAATTATGCTATATCATAACAACCTATAGGAAACTGGTCTCTGAACTCTGGGGAGAGACTTAGTAAAATTTCCCCTTTTAGATAATACAGAGAATTTATGGGTGCAACATTTTTGAGTATTTTTATTTTTCAGTTTAAAAAAATGGCACCACAGTTTTGAGTGACATTGTGCCTCAAAGTATTGCTTGGGGCTTCTTGTCTCCAAAGTAAATTATGTTCTGTAATCACTGTTGTAGTAAACAAGGTTCTAATGGTCTTAGCTCTTGAAGTAACTGTGCTGGAAAACAAACCAAATCTGTCATTGCAACAGCATTTAAGAAGCTGTATATATACTAGTAACATTCCTAGTTGAGCACCATTTTTGTTTTTAGGAGGAAAAACAAGAATTGAGAAGAACATTTAGTCATTTTGCAAGACAGTTTACTCAATTGTTTGACTAGTTGGGATTACCGTAACAAATTGAACTTCACCAATATCTTTAATAGACTGAGGCATATTTAAAAACTTGCCTTCCAGAAATTGAAGTGCTATAGCCCAGGGACTATAATGAGAACAAACATTTAAATAAACATCATTGCTTTCAAAGACAGTTCGCAAATAAATTATCAAAATTCACACTGTGTAATTAAATTATGTCTGTAGATTATTTGCAGGTATCTTCAAATTCTCTATTCGTAGGTATTCTGGCAGATATGTAAATAGAATTTGCAGCCCTTTTCAAAAAATAAATCAGTCTTCTTAAAATTACACTGAAATAGAGTAGATATAAAAGTCATGGACTGAAAATGAGACATGCTTTTTAAGGTATCACCAAGAACAGCAGAATATTTGCAAGCATTTTTGCTACTGTCAGATTAGGTTTCCTTCAGAGTTCTGTGGGTTTATTTTTTTCATTTTGTATCAAGAGCTGTTTTTGTCTCTCTAATAATATGCATCGTAGTGCCATCTAGTGTAAGAAAAGAAGGCAGTAAAGATGATCAGAAGAAAATGGATGGCATGAGCCTTATTTTATAGTGGAGTAAAGTCAGTGACAGCAATATTCAGTCCTGTTGTATTAATTTAGATGAAATATATGGGCTAAAGGTGTTAACATAACCTAGTCACTGTTCACCATTAAACAGTGTTAAACAAGGTTTGGGGTTTGGTATGCACAGACATTAGTTTGCTTAATATTATGGCAAATGCATTATTAAACATTTATTTTTTACTTTTTGTTAAAGATAAAAAAAGGAGAACAATTAAAGCAGTTTGAAATTTAAAGTAGTAAGGCTTTTATTTTAACCTTTTTTTAAGCTGGAGAGAGTTTTCAGAAGGAAAACTCTTGTTTGACAGTTTTTTCAGATGGTATTAAAGATGGTTTGGGGGGGGGGATATGTAAAGAAATTAGTTGAGACGGGCTGGAGCTATTGTTGTTGCTGTTGTTTAAGTTTGATTTTATTTTAATTTAGGTGGTTCTTGGGATTTAGCTGGAGCCAGTAGAGGTGGAGATGGTATCTGGATCCTTTGTTTTTGGCCCAGCAGGACATTTTTTAGGTTAAAATGATGAAGGCCCAGGGTTTTAGGAAAAGGGGAGGGAGTGGCAGCCATAAAGGGGAAGCTTGCTTTAGTAGCTTTTGTTTGTTTGTTTTTATTTTATTTTAAGATTTTTATTTTAAAGACTTAAAAAGGGAGTGATGGGTGGAATAGCCCAATTTTTATTATTTGGTTTGGTTAGTATTTGATACGCTAATTTTGGTTTGTTATTTTTTTTGGTTTTGCATTTTTTAGTTCTATGAAGCATGATTTTGGATGATGTTGTGATTACAGGGCCTAAAAGTTTACCTTAATGATAAATTCACCTGTAAAATGTATGAGAAAGTTCATAACATGTCACAATAACCTGTAACTTTTTTCCGGCTTGGGAATTAACTATGAAAAATAGGTCTTTTTTTCAATAATGAATGTTATGAACAAGGAATTTCTGGGGCACAGGGAAGGCCTGGCAAGTCCCCCTTTTCTTGGCCAGGACCCCTCTGCAGGCTGCAGGAAGAGAAGGTAGGCACCGTTAAGGTGACTGTGCTGGAGGATCCGTGTTCCATGACCAGCTCCACCAGCTTTATGGATGCTTTGTGCTGGTGGTGTGACACAAAGTTGCCCAATATCTCAGTCACAGTATTTATGTATAAACCATTTGCTGTAAGCAATCTTTTCTTTTTTCTACCCTTCCTTATTCTGGGGCCAGCAGGGGGCCAAACTGGCACCTGGAGCAAGTTACAAAAGCCACTGCGGTGCCTAGTTTATAGAAACGACAACAGTCCTTTAGGGACTGCCCATGTTTCCCTGAAATACCTTCTTCTTGCATCCAGCTATCATATTCACACCCCTTTAGCATTGCCAGACCCCCAGGATGTCTCCAGGAATTAAAGATTAATTTTTAATTAAAGATTTATGTCGTGGGATGAAACCTCCAGGAACACGGCCAACCAAAATTGGTAACCCCTCCGCCCTTTGCATGGGTTTCCAAGGGGGTTTGGCATAAAGCCATTGTTGTTGGGCCATGCAGGGGAATCCTCAACTGTCCCTCTAGAGCAGTTTTAAATTCCCTTTGTACTGCTGTGGTGATGCAGATGACTTTAGCTAGGCCAAAGACGAAAATAAGGATATACTTTCTTTCTTTCTTTCTTTCTTTCTTTCTTTCTTTCTTTCTTTCTTTCTTTCTTTCTTTCTTTCTTTCCCCCCTCATCTTTTTCTCCACATTTTCAGTAAGTAGCAGTGAGAAGTAGGGGGATGGAGAAATCAGCCCTACCTTTGCACTTCAAGCCCTGGACTCACATCATCCAATTTATGTTCTTCCCAATACATTATTGTAGATTTACCAAAGCTACATAATGCCACCAGTCAGCACTGATGACTCAAATGACATTTTGGTATTACTGCTTTGGTGGCAGAGAAAAAAAAATACAGAATTGGGGGAAAATAACTTTTTTGGGGGGAGGGGTGATACCAGTCAGCTCTGTGTTCTTGGGGAACCAGGTTGCAGTATCTAGCCTGTCTGACTCATGAAAGACACCCCCACCCCTCCCCACCTGTCTCTGCTTGAACCAGAGCTGATCAGAGAAAAGACTTGTAGAGAGCAGTGAATGGCATTGGGATACATACCTAGACCCCTCCTGACGAGGGTGACAAGATTAAGGCATCTCCATTAGCATACAGAATGGAGAACAGAGAACCGCACTGAACTCTGAGACCAGAAAAGCAGGGAAGCACTGCATCATGGGGGATCTCTGCTCTAGATGTTAATGAACCTAAGCCTGCACACACCCAGCTCAGCAGTTATCAGACTAATTCTAGTAATGAATTGATATCCAAAATACTGAAGCAGCCTAATTGCATTGTGAGCTCCCTGGAAGCAAACACCACCCATAGCCAAGAGTGATCAGCTCCTATTGTCTAGCCTAAAAAAACCCTTTGAGTTATCAGTTTACCCATAAAGAAATCTAGTGTTTTCTCTTGAACCACTGTTGTTTCTCTACAAACCCCCCTACCTATGTTCAAGTAAGTGTTCTGATGCATGGACCCAAACACTGCATCAGTTCCACTGGGATTTCATCTTCTTCTGACTGATTGTGCTTGGGGCTCTGCCAGTCTCCAGCACTCAGAACCCTGATCTACCATCATCACCTGGGAACCCCGACCAGTTCAAGCTTCAGGGAGCGGTGAGATCCTTCTTTCTCTCTCTCTGTTTTCTTTTCTACCTCAGGTATTAACCTTTAATAATGTAATTGTTCTGTTGGTTTAGGCTCTCCTTGTGTAGTTATCACTATTATTCAATAAATAACTTTTATGGTTAAGCTGGTTGCTTCTCTCTCTCTCTCTCTTGTGTTTTTAGCTTCCCATTTACTCTGCAACAACGCTTCTTTTACCTAAGCTAAAGATCCCTGTAGTGCCCAAAAATACTGTGGGGTTTGCTCATCAAGTGGGTTACTATCCAATTGTGATGTGAAAGTGGGGATAGGGACTTGCTGAACCTGTGACATACGAGGGTGGCAGCTTGAAAGTGCTGCTTGACCCAGCCTATGAGCCCAGGGACATATAAGGGGTCAGCTTGAAAGTGCTGATTGATCTGGTCCGCTCAGACTTGCTCTGTTAATGTATGTTTGTTCATCTGGTTCTGGGGCTGGAGGACCCAGCCCTGGGGAACCTAGGTCCTGCAGGATAGCTCCATTGGGAGGGGACTTGCATAAGGGAGAAGTAGAGCTCCATATGAAAACACACGTGAGACAAGCAGTACATTGATAGAATTACAGAACCGCCCCCCCCACAGAAAAGTAACCCTAATAAATGTGCATACCCCAAAGTAATGGGCAAATCTGGTAACAGTGGGGGCGGGTAGGGAGAGAATGTGACATTTACTAGAATAACTTTTTTTACAATCTTAGATGGTCCAATCCTGAAGTCACTATTCAGGACAGCAATGCACTCCAACCTCCAGGCAGGTACAGCACTGAGTAAGGAGCAGTGGAAGAGCCACACCACCCCGGGAAGAACTAATCGCTCCCTGATCTCTCAGGTGCACGGAGGGGATGATCAACTAGCCTTTAGGACAGTGCAGCAGGTGCAGACGCAGTGTAGTGATGACCCAGCTTTTGACCTACACTTTTCAGTGTAATGTCAGACCCTGGGGACACATGGAGGGAGTAGTCTGTGCATCCCCTAGTGCAGAGGCTGTGATTGTGACTGACCCTTGTGCAAAGTGTGCAAGGTGGGGAAGGCTTCTCCCACTCCCAGAGACCCCACACAAAGACCAGTTACAATCTGGCCCCAAATGACTTCAGTTTTAGTACAGTCCTATAGATTCTAAGTTTTCATTTATTCAAAACCCTCACTGAAGTCAAGAATTAGTAAAAACTTAGGGCAACACCATAGGCCAATTAAACCCAGTCACACAGTGTATGAGTAGCGAGGGAGTAAGAAGTCTCACCCCACTTCTGCACAGCCCAAATAAGGGAACCTAGATAGCAATCCCTGTGCTTGGGGTGCCTCCTGGCTGCTACTAAATTGATCCTCCTGAGAACAACCCTCCAAATAATGGACATGTCAATGGTGACTAGGAGGAGTCAACGCTCGGTCCTTTCCTCCCTCCCCACTGGCAGTGACCACAGATGGCTGATTACCCATGGAGAAAGATGCTACACCCCTTAAACAGTGAAGCAAATTATTCTTCCTACTGTACAACTGAATTATTCTAAGAACCACAGTGCCTACCTAAGCCACAATGCATCCCGATGCTCCTTCTGGCATGTTATGGAGTCTCTCCCGAACCTTCCAACAAGTGGTGCCTTACAGGCACCATATAGCTTTAAGTATTTCAGGATTTGGCCCAGAGGTTGAAATCCAAGCTTCACTGAAGTCAATGGCAAAACACCCATTGACTTCAGTGGGACCAGAATTTCACCTATAATCTTTATTTAGGGATATTTTGAAGCTGTTAGAAAATATAAATATGCCAAATTGAAATTTGTTAATTTCCTTACTATTTTGCTAGAGTTCAATGGTAAGAGTTTTACCTATTGATGTATTTTAAGCCCACTGTAAGAAAGCACCAGCCATTTCTTAATTCATTGCAAACTCCCATTCTGCCTACATGGCTTTCTTTATCCTATCAGCCCACAGATGTTCCAGGTCTTCAACATGATCTTCTTGGGATGTTTGTTCAGGGTAAACTGCAGTTGCTAACCAAGATTAAATTATTTTTAAATGCTTTTATTATAACAAGTTTAGTTGTCAGAATAAGAACAAATCTTGAGAATTGAGAGATGACAAAAATGAAGATTTATTTTGAGAGCACAAGGTGTTAATATTTCCAAATGCTTCTCAAGCACCTGCAAATTGAAGAAAGAGATTTCTATCAAAAATTCCAGACGAGAAGTGGCTCTGTGAAGAGCTACATTTTTTTTATCCTTGCTTCTGTCAGCTTAAGTATGACAGCAAGGACTTTTTGTTTTTTAGATCCATATCAACTTGAAAGGTTTTAGAGGAGGAAAAAAAAAAACAATCACACAAGATCCTTTATCTGAAATGCTATCTGGATTAAAAGATGATTCTTAGGATTTAAAGTGATAATAGAAAGGTATGATTAGTTTTATTTTTAATATTAAAAGATTTAGTTTATGTGATTTTTAACCCTTATCTAATCCAGGGACTGGTTTAGAATTTTCTTGTTCATATTGAAATTGATATATGATATTTATTGATTAAACTTTGTTTATGAAGCTTCTATTGTTTATATTTACAAGAAACTTATTTTACTCTCTTATGGCTGTATTTTCACCAATGTCAAAATTGATATGGTTTTGTTTCTAGGGCTGGATAGAAAACATTGGCTTACACTGAAGTGAAAGTTTTTTTGTAAAATGTAGAAAAGTGTAACTTTTTCATCCAAAAATAAGAACCAAAACATTTTCAGTTTTGTTCAATTAAATGTCAAAATTTTCTCTGAGACTCCCCATCCCTCATTTTCCAACCAGCTTACACGTTGACTCCATGTTTCTAGAGTAGAGCACACATTATCATAGAATTTAGGTCCCATTCATTTCAGTCTTACTGAAGTTTCAGGCAGCTGTTTTTCATTCTTATACTTTTTTCCTTCAGATAACTAGGGCACACGGTGCTCTGGTGCCAACAGGGAACAACCATCTAGGTGCCATGTTCCCGGTGATGTCTCTTGAGCCTATAGCATCACCTGGCTTCCTCTAGTGGTTGATGAAGGGGCTAGATGGAGGTTGGCTAGGCTCAGTCCTTTTGGGCCTCTGCATGTCAGTTCTCTTGGAAAGAAGTAGTAGCTGTCCAGATGTGCCTAAAATATTTGTCAAACATTTGTTTAATAATTCAGATATTTTTACAGATCATTAAGTTTGCAGATAATTCAAGAAAAGAAAAAAGGACTAAATTTGTTGGATAAATTGCTTGCTATGCCCAGCTGTCCAGAAATCACTAAGGGCTGATCATCAGTGTGATATCCAGCCCTTAGTAAGAGGAAGCACATTATTTCAGTGTCCCTGTAGCATGCCAGGAGGGACAGAGATAGTGATTCCCTTCTGGTTTCTCTGATGCTCTAGGGAGGGAATAAACTGTGACATGAGTCGTGTACAGGGCTGGCTCCAGGCACCAGCGAAGGAAGCAGGTGCCTGGGGTGGCCAATAGAAAGGGGTGGCACTCCGTCCATTATTGGGGCAGCACGTCCGGGTCTTCGGCAGCGGGTCCTTCACTCCCTCTCTTCCTCTTTGGCGGCACTTCAGCGGCAGATCAATCGGGTTTTTCTTTTTTTTTTCTTCGTCACTTGTTTAATGTGTGTGTGTGTCCCTCCAATCAGCAGTGGTTTGAGCATTGGCCTGCTAAATCCAGGGTTGTGAGTTCAATCCTTGAGGGGGCCATTTAGGGATCGGTGCAAAAATCTGTCTGGGGATTGGTCCTGCTTTGAGGTCCCTTCCAACCCTGATATTCTATGAACTACATCACATTGTTCAATTTGTGAGCCATTATAACCCTCAGATCCTTTTCAGCAGTATTACCACCTAACCAGTTAGTCACCATTTTGTATGATTTTTCCTTCTTGAGAATGTCCCTTACTTTAGGACTTCTATAGCTTCTTCTCAGACTCTGGAGCCATTAAATACACTTATGTCATATCCATTTCTGTGAAAACTTGCAAAATCATTGCAGAATAATTCTGTTATACTTTCTGCAGTCTTTCCCCTAAGATGGAGGTTGTTTTTGGAATATATGGTAACACCCCTCTTAGAGTTTGGTACCATGCTGTTTTTCATGAAATTCTTGCTCCTTTTAGCAGCTGCGGGTTTTTTTTTTTTTTTTTTGTAATAACATATTTATAAAATTCTTCATTTTCTTCTTTGTTTCAGTAGGGTTTTTTCTTATGCTTTAGTAACTTCTGCAGCTGTGAAATTCTCTGTTGGTTTAACTAAAGTTAGGTCTGGATCTCTTAAGCAGCCTGTTATTTCTTGAAGGTTCTGTTAGATTTCTAAAACTCATAAGTTTTACTTTTAGTTTGAAGCTGTTAAATATTGTTATAAAATATTTAGCCTTCTAGTTAGACCCACACAGCAGGGGGGGAAAAATGGGGATGGAGAAGTATACAGCTCTCAGAACTATTTTTTCAGGCTCTCTGCAGATACGGGAAGCATCAACCTTTCAGTTGGTGATTATTTTATAATTTTTTTCTAGAGAACCATAACAGCTAGACATTTACTTTGTTTTAAAATGAAATTTGAGATTCTTCAGATCAATGTGGTAGCCTCAAAAAAGCACTTTGTCCTGGCCTGCTGTGTCCCTCCCCAACTGAAGCCCTGGGCACAATGGAAAAATGGATGTGTACCTTTAATAGGTTGCATTCCTTCTTGGGGTACAGTATTCATCATAATTCTGTAAAACCACATCTTGATCATTTCTTTTAATGTTGTTTTCAAAGGTAAATGTGTTATAATTTTTTTCACCACCAAGTGTTGTTACTGTTGCTTTACTTGAGTAGCTAAAATGAATAATTAAAAAAGTGCAGCTGGCGGAATGGAAGTCTAGGCCAAGGTGTGGGGGTGTTAGAATTTGATATCAAGCTGCTACTTAGAAGAAGGGGTGAGCTAGCTGCACAGCATACTAATATTATAATTTTAAATAATTGGCAGGGCACTTGGAGCTTGTGTATGGATGCTTTTTGGTCTGCAACAAAATATATATATTTCTATTGCTGTTTCTTCAAGCACACATAAAAATAAAGAGTTCTCAAATGCAATCATGAAATATATGATTTTTAAAATCCTATGTCCATGAAATTGACCACAATGGACCATGAATTTGGTAGGGCCCTAGACGTAGCCAGGGCAGTGGGCATGAGGACTGCCTGACACTGCTGGTACAGAAGGACTCTGAAAACCTCCCCTGGAAGGGGAAATCACAGTGTGATCCGGCCAGGGGGCTGAGTCATGAAGTGGCCATTCTGTGACTCTGTGGGTGGAAAGAGAGCTGCAACAGTGGAAGACCAGAAAAGGGCTGCTGAACTGGGCATAGCTAATCCCCAGAATCGCCAGAAAGAGATGCCATCCAGTGGTGAGTCACAGGGCTGGATTAAACTTTTGTAGGTCCAGCACCAAACATATTTGTGGGCCCCCATGGGACACTACAGCAGAAGCACCAGAACCTCCCATGCCCTGCCCTCACAACACTTCTAACCCCCAAGGTCCCGCCGCTCACTGCTCTCCCTCCTTGCCCTTCCCCATCACTCAATCCTCTCCACCTAGTGAATGAAGTCCCTGTATGCTTTGCATTTATATGTCCAAACAAGAAATCTTAATCACATGCACCAACTATCCACTTCTGAGAAATGCAGGCATAAACAACATGCATGAAACTTTTCCCCATAAATGAGCCTAGTTTGGTTCTTCATAACCCCATACAATTTTTGACCACTCAGTGCCAGGCACTTTCTAAAGCCAGACCTTAATTACATTTATTTCTAAATAATGTGATTAATTAATCTGATAAATAAGAGTATGTTTAATTACTTTGGCATCCTAAAATCGAAGACTTATGGACATGGTAACAAACAAACAAATAATATCTGCACAGAGGCTAAAATGCACAACTTCCAGTAACAACAATAGAAGAGTAAATGTCCATTGCTCTTCTCGCTGCATGGAGTAGGCTGGTTTGGTGGTGTTGGTTTTTTTGCCTTCATCTATCGCTATTCCTGAGCTGTCTTCCTCTCTACTCACAAACACTGAGCTATTTTTCTTTAGTTTTAAAGTACATAAATCATTAATGATACTTTTACTAAAACATCCCCTCTCCTTAAAATGATCTGATAAAAATGATTCCCAGTTATGAACATAACCCACAATTCATTGTAGTCAATGGAAAGATTTCTGTAGGATTTGGATTAAATCTAAAAATAAATCAGATTTATTTTCAAACTCTACAGAATACAGACCCTATTCTCCTCTGATTTACACCAATGTAACTCAGTAGCACTAAGAATGAGTAAAATTGCACACATACTTTAAAGTTTGCAGATTTGTGGACTACCATGTGGCTATTGTACTATATATAAGTTATTATCATTAAAATGTGTATGGTATATTTTTATTTAGATATGTATATCTCCCTGCATCCCACCAAAATATAGCTGAGCACCTTAAAGACATTAATGCTATTTATATTCACACCATCTGTGTAACTTACGGAAATACTGTTATACCCATTTTAGAGATAGGGATCTAACCAGTGGTGAGCTGGAGTTGGTTCACACCGGTTCATGCGAACCGGTTGTTAAATTTTGAAGCAGTTTTAGAACCGGTTGTTAACTCACTTCCCTGCGAGGGGGCGCTGTGGCTTTGATGGGCTCTGGCCAGGAAGTGATGTAATTCCTCCTCCGGCCACCGGGGGCGCTGCGCTGAGAGAGCCATGTGGGCCACCGCCTGGCCCTGGGCATGGGCCCTGTTGCTGCTGCTGCTCCCCGACCCCTGGCCCTTGGGCTCCCGCTGCTGCCTGGTGGGTCCCCGGCTGCTCTGCTGGGCCTGGGCTGCGTCCTGCTGCTCGGGCTGCTCCGAGCTGCTCTTCCCGTGAGTACCCACCACCCTGACCACAGCCAGCCCGTCTCCAGCCAGCCCTGCACCCCCTGCCTGCAGCCAGCCCGTGCCATACCCCCGCCCTGCCTGCAGCCAACCCCTGCCGCACCCCCCTGCCCGAAGCCAGCCAGCCCCGCACTCCTCTGTCTCCAGCCAGCCCCGCACCTCCTTGCTCTGACTGCAGCCAGGCCCTACCTCCAGTCAGCCCCTGCCCTGCCTCCAGCCAGCCCCAGCACCCCCTTGCCTCCAGCCAACCCTGCACCCTCCTGTCTACAGCCAGCTCCGCACCCCCTGCCCTGCCCGCAGCCAGCCCTGCACCCCCTGCCTCCAGCTAGCCCTGCCCCACGCCCCTATCTGCAGCCAGCCCCTTGTCCACTGGTGCCCTGCAGTTCCCAGGGCAGTAACCCTGCACACCTGCTTCAATGAGGGGGGCAGGGAGCAGCTGGGACCCACACATGTGCACACCCACCCCCAGGGAGTGGCGGGGACCCACACATGTGAAATGGAGCTCGTTTCTAGTTCAGGCCCATCTTTTTAAAAAAGAACTTTAGGTAGGGTTAACATACATCCATATTTTCCCAGACATGTCAGGCTTTTTGGTTCTTAAATCGCTGTCCGGGAAAATATGGACATATGGTAACCCTATTGGTACAAAAATTACATACTGTGGCACATCCCTTAAATCAGAACTTTTTACAGGGAACTGGTTGTTAAGATTTTGGCAGCTCATCACTGGATCTAACACGGGGTGAAATCCTGGCCCCAGTGAAGTCAAGAGGAATTTTGCCACTGGTGTTAGGGGGTCCAGGATTTCCCCAGAGAGATTAAATGATTTACCAAAGGTCACAAAGGAAGTCTGTGGCAGAGCAGTCAGTAAACCCAGATCTCCTGAATCAGTATACTGTCCTAATCACAAGACCACCATTACATATTTTTGCATGGGTTTTTACCAAAATGACATGATCCTGGGCTGGAAGAGTTTACAATATAATATATTATCTAAATTGGAAACTATTAAGGAAGGGAGATATGAGGATTACAATAAGGGCCTGATTCTCCTTTTGAGAATCAAAGTATCTTGGATCAGATTGTTGCAGCTGAGAATAGAATATGGCAAAAGAAAATACATAGACCATATAGGCACACAGCTCAGTAGCCAAGCTAGTGGGAAAAGTGGGTTTTAGAGAGAAATTTGAAGATGGAGGAGGAAAATGTTTGGTGCATAAGTCACTCTAGGTATGGGACCAGCATAAAGAGAGGCACATAACCATGACGGGGAAGGAAAAAAGGAGCATTCAGGCAAGATGAGCGGGCAAAACATGGATATGAGGTGGGAAATAGGCAGAGACCAGAGCTCAATTGTAAGCAGAAGCAGAGTTATGCAGCACCTTGAAAGTGAGGATGGGAAGTATGAATGAGGATAAATGCCTGAAGGTAGGCCAGTTAAAGAGCTGAGTGTTTTATGTTGAACTAAAGTCAAGACAAACAAAAAAAAATTTGCCCTCACATTGAAAAGAACCATTTTTTTAGATTGTGTTCAGGACTGTGATATACGTTCCTACTTTGTCGCTTCATTAATGCAACTGCATAAAGATAATTGAGAGAACTATGTTAGATTTTTCATCAACAAGCAATAAAATGTGATAAATATGTTACACAGAATGGCAAATGTTAGAATTAATAAGCTGAAATGTTGATGAATTACTGTTTGTATACTTGACATGTAATAATTGCTTCATTTATCATCTAAATCTGGAGAATTTAAATAGCAAGCATTTATAATTAATTTTCTCCTTCTGCAAACTGCAATTCTTTCCTCAGTCAAAGGAGTCAGTGTTAATTTCTTTTCTATCAGCCACAGGCCATAAGTTAATGTATTAAAAAATCAGAACATTTAAAATAACAGTCTAATTAAATTATTTCCTCTACTGCTTGAGAAAAACGTGTGATTCTTCAGGAGATAATCAGTCACCACAGTAAACACCATTTAGTTCTCTTCACAAATCTAGCTCTACCCCCTGGCAATTTTAAACTGTCAAAATGAGGAATTCACTTTACTGCACAGATGAAGGATAGTGACCTGAGTCTCATTAGCAACTTTAAATGAGAATGACAATGGGAGTTCATTAAACAATAATATTTTTCAATGTATTAAGTTTTCTTTATCACGAAGAAGATTATGCTGGGCGTAGTGTACAACAGAAACATTAACTTTTGGTCCATTCTTGTAGTATGATAAATGAGAAGATGCCCTGTTCTTCAATTGATTCTGTTTAAATCAAACCAAAGATGGTAGTATCATTAGACACTATCTTTGGTCTTGGATGAGGACTCTGATTTTGCATGGATTATAGCAATTTAAATGAGATGTAAAACAGATTTTAGCTAGGTGGCTCCTGATAGATTCTTCTTTGAGTATCAAGGGCTTGCTGCTGAACCATTGAAGTCAATGAGTGTTTTGCAGGATCAAACCCCAACTGAGGAAGGGGCAAGAAGATGTCATTATTTTACTGGTTGCATCTGAACTTAAATGTTAGAGATATCTTGCTCTAAAACTTTCATTTGAGCCAACTGAAAGCACTAGAAATTTCTACTGGCCTTGGCCAAAAGTGGGATGAGTTCTGGGGGGCTCATTTAAGAATGGCAGAACTTCAGAATGGATCAAGCCGAACGTTTCCTGATCTTTTCTGTGTAAGGGGCAGGTGGAGACTGAGTTAGGGGTCATAGGATCCATGCTTAGGCAGACTTGGTGGTCTAAAAACACTCTAACAGGTGTAACAGATGCTATTACAGTAAATAGGCTATACAGTAAATAGCAGCCATGGAAGAGCATTTTGCACTGCTGGATGTGGAGGGAAGATTAATTTTAGCATTCCTCTCCCTGCAACCACCCAGCCAAAATTCCCGCTTAGTTGACCATACATAGCCAGATTGCTCAGACTAGGCTGTCGGGAGAGTGAATTCCACGTATTGTAGCTTATTGAGAGAGCTTTTTTATTATATGGATATTTATGAATTGTTACCATTGAAAACTAATTAAGTTGGCTTTTCAGCTATTATATGCTCATTTTAATAAATCCAATAATTAAATTATATCAAGTGTCAAGAAATAGAGTACTCTGAATTAAATTGTCACCTCATTATAGTGTAGAAAATCAGTTTATTTTCATGAATTTGTCTCCATTTATATGCCAACAAGAAATTCCCAGTAGGTTACCTTTCTGCATTTGTAGATGCCTCAATATCTTTGAGTGTCTGGTCCTAAGTCACTTTTGAAAATGGGACTTAGGTACTTTTGAAAAATTGTCCCCGGAGCTAGTTTTAACTTTGAAAGTCCTGGTTTACTATTAGATTTCAGTCTTTGTTGACTTCAAGCCACAAAGCTGGACTGTCGAATCCTGACAGCTTTTTTTTGGCTTTTTTTATGGTTCTGGATACATTATAACTCTTAATATCCTGCTATACAGGATATACTAAGGACCATTAACTCAAGAGTTTTCTGTGCATATATTATTAATAAGCAGAATTGTAACAGAAGGATGAAAAATCAGAAATATTTATATATAAATCTTTTATTGGCACTGCAAAACAATTAAGTCAAATTATAAAGGCAAAACAAAGTATAATATTCTTCTCAACACACTTTTTTATTACAGCTCTAAATCTCTTATGGGCCAAATTCTGTGGGGTCTTCATGTGTGGAAATCTAGAATATTAAATGCCATGTTAATTAAGACAAAATAATTTTGTATGAGAAACACATGAAATATAGAATTTAGAAACTGAACACAAATCAAATTGCTGAATTTTTTATTAATCAAAATGTGGATTTCATTAAATTTTAATAGGTGGCAGAGATTTTTCTTTATTATGCATGCTGTAGATTGAATATTTAATTTTACTGGAGTAAAAAGACAGAAAGTAGAAAAATAGACTTAGTTATTATCACAGACAACTAGAGTAGCAATTAGATGTATAAATTGGCAAAAAATGTGAAAGTAATTAGACGCAGCAATGATAATTTAAAATTCAGAACAAAACTGGATTAAGTGTTTAGCATCTTCTGTTCATGTTAACAATTTGTCAAGAGTTAGAAAGTTGAGTTGGTAGCAATGTTAAATTCTTGTCACAAAATAGAGAAATAGGAGAAAGTTTCATTCTTCTTCAAATTAGCGCAGTGTGTTATTCTGCCACAACCTCTAGTATTCTGCTGTAAAAATGGACTAGGTAGTTAATCCTAGAACAATCACACAATCAATGTAGGATGTGTTAATATGTTAATACAGAAGTAATACATCTGAGCCAAGCATGATAGTAACTGGAAAAGTATCAATCTGAATACATGCTTGTGACAAAAGTTGTAACAAATACTGCTATTGTATGAACATAGAACCTGATCCTGTAACTGAGTGAGTGCAGGCAGACTCTTGCACCCATGTTTCAGACTGGGGCCTATTTTTAAAATTCATGATAACATTTTATTGCCCACTGAATTGTAAAAAGCTTCAAAGAAGGAACAAAGTCAAATGAATTACACTAACGGGCAAATATTTTCCATGTATTGTGTCAGAGAATGAAACTACTACATAAATCCACTTTTTTAAATACACTTGTAATACAGATACACTAACTGCAATGTAATTACAATAGTTTTACTTTTTGCTATTTAATTACCATGAATGTACCAACATTATGAATCATAGAATCGTAGGACTGGAAGGGACCTCCAGAGATCATCTAGTCGAGTCCCCTGAACTCATGTCAGGATTAAGTATTATCTAGATCAGGGGTTCCCAAACTTGGTTCATGGCTTTTTCAGGGTAAGCCCCTGGCGGGCTCTGAGACGCTTTGTTTACCTGGCCCGCCAGGGGCTTATCCTGAACAAGCCACGAACCAAGTTTGGGAACCCCTGATCTAGATCATCCCTGACAGGTGCTTGTCTAACCTGCTCTTAAAAATCTCCAATGATGGAGATTCCACAACCTCCCCAGGCAATTTATTCCAGGGCTTAACCACTCTGACAGCTTTTCCTAATGTCCAGCCTAAACCACTCTTGCTGCAATTTAAGCCCATTGCTTCTTGTCCTGTCCTCAGAGGTTAAGAACAATTTTTCTCCCTCCTCCTTGTAACAACCTTTTATGTACTTGAAAGCTGTTATCATGTCCCCTCTCAAACTTCTCTTCTCCAGACTAAACAAACCCATTTGTTTCAGTCTTTCCTTGTAGGTCATGGTTTCTGGACCTTTAATCATTTTTGTTGCTCTGCTCTGGACTATCTCTAATTTGCCCATATCTTTCCTGAAATGTGGCACCCAGAACTGGACAAAATACTCCAGTTGAGGCCATATCAGCATGGAGTAGAGTGGATGAATTACTTCTTGTGTCTCGCTTACAACACTGAGCCATTAAGATGCACCTATTGCAAAAGGAGGTTTACTAGATGAAAACTCACCAATGATTTCTTACACTAATTATTTGTATTCATAATCAGGGTTAATTTTTCTGCATGCATGCTGAGTTACGGAAGAAAGCCACAGAATGTTTATAAGATATGTAGAAAATGCTGTGGGAAATCATGTGTAATACAGTTTCCCAGGACTTCTAAAGCTAGAATTGGACCTATGCCCTGGATCGTAACATTCTATGATCTTTGGAAGCTTCTATAGCAGTGGTGGGCAACCTGCAGCCCGTGGACCACATGCGGCCCATCAGGGTAATCCGATTGTGGGCTGCGAGACATTTTGCTGACATTTGGCAGCCAAGCTGGGCAAGGAGCAGAAGCTGTCTCCTTCCTAGCTTGGCTCGCTCAGGCAGCTGCCAGGTAGGGCTGCAAAGCAGTGACAAGGAGGGGCAGGCATTAAAAGTGGCTCCCTCTTGCTCCCTGCCTGGACTCATGCCTGCCAGGGAGATTGGCAGAATGTGCGGGGGGTGGGGTGGGCGGGGCAGGCACAGTGGGGAGGACAAAGTTCCCCCACCCTGCAGGTAACATGGGGCAGGGAGAGCACGGTGGCCCTGGGCAGGGAGGGGCACGTGACCTGCCCTTTGGATCGGGCCCCCCCACTATGGGGAGGCACCAGTTGTGTATGGAGTGCCCTAATGGGAGGGGGCAGAACAGGGATGGGAAGAGGTGGGGCATTGGTGGACGGGGCCTAGGATGGAGCAGGGGGTCGAGCTCCCCCCGGGAAATCTGGAAGTTGGCGCCTATGCTCCTAGGTGTGGTACCAGCAGCGGCAAAGGCAGATGGGTGGGCATATGGAAGTCCTGGCCATGCCAGAAGAGTGCGCCCAGCAACGCAGCCGGCAGCTCACTGGGCACCAGCGGGGGCCCATTGACTGTTCTGCCCTGGGGCCTGGAATTACTGTCGGCAGGCCTGGATGGGGTGACTCAGCCCACAGTAGATCACTACTCCTGTGCTGCCCAGCATGGCATTTATATACCCCATCACACTGTCCCACGGTTCAAGGTTTCCCAGTTGTTATCCTGTGATCTCTATTCTCTTCCTCACCCCGGTCCTATGAATCTCTTCTTCACACAGTTCCCTGCCTTATGTCATCCTACCCACCTCCGTCAACCACTTTCATTCACTTGAGCTCTCTTTCTCTCAGTTTTCCTTTCCACTTCAGATTTTCACACTCCACTTTTCTTCTGCTGAGCATCTTTTCTCTCTTTTACTGTATCATTTTCCCTTGCTCTGTAAAATGGAACAATGGGTAAGATAATGATTTATGTCATTCCCATGAAAGGGTTCATTCATAAAACCCAGCTCAGAGCAGTTACTAGGTAACTACCTGCAAGATCACCCGACAGTTGATAACAGGTTTATTTTACTATACGTGACAGAGCTGTTTGGCTGTAGATCTGTGACCGCTGATCAGAATTAATTCTAAGCTCCAAATTAGCTAACATTCAGGCTCTGGCCCTTTTGTGCAGCTGAAATTACATTATAATTCAGTAGTTATCTTTCTAATCTAGTTTTGCACAACTGGTGCTAATAATTCTGCATTCAAATCATCTAAGCAATTGTTTCATATACATATATGCATCTGAATGGCCAGCAATTATATATGTCTGATTAAGACAAACAAAATCGGGACCACATTTTCAAATATAGCTTTTGGTTGTATGTGTACAGTTTTTGCACCCTATTGCATACATATACATGCAAACCCCCAATAATGTGCAAATGTTTTGCACACATTCTGCCATTTGCATGCCCAAGCTATAACAGGAGACATATATAAATGCATGCATGCAAGTGATTTAACTGCACAAAAACAGAGACTGGGTTGAGGTTCCTTTGAACATATTAGACACAGGCATATTACCTCACTATGGAAATCCTCCAATGTAGATATGTAGTGATTAATAAGGTATTTCTGCTTCTTCCTGTCATCATAATGGGTGTTACCAGTGTCTCCTTGTCACCAGCCCACCCAGAACAAAGCAGCCTAAGGATCAACCATGCCTTAAAACCTCTAGGTTATACCAAGTCCTCATTGCTTAGAGCCAAGGATTGGGCCTATTAAATCTTTCTGGTAATAAAAGCACGTAATCCATTTTCAATATATTAAGGTGCAATAGTGATAATTTAACTATTTTTATCCAGGGTAAATTCTCTGTCATTGTGGAAGCCACTGATGAAAAAGTAGCTTGGCCTTGTTAAAGTAAACCTCTCACATGGCTCTCAGGATTTCCACCTTCAAAGAGAACGGATTGCATGTTAATAATATAGTTTGGGGGGTTTCTATTTTCCTTTGCTTTCTTGGTTAAGAGTCTTTTAAATACTTCACAGTCAGAGCTGATAGATGTATAAAAGCTTCCTTGTTCAAAGATGTTAGTAATCAAATGCAAAAAAGTCAAAATGAGATTATGTTGCCTATATTTTATTGCTCAGCCTTAAAATCAATGTCCTCTACAGGTATTTAACTTGTTTTTTTTCTAAATGAAACAGAACTCTGTGTCCTCAAAATGTATTACTCTGCTTTGACACAATTTTCTTTATCTTGATATACAAAATATGTTACTTCAATTCTCTTTTTCACATATCTAATTCAAATATTTGGGTAGTGGTAAAAATCCATAGTAACATGAATTCCAATGGGATTTGGGTGCCTAACTTCCTTAGGTTTCTCTGAAAATCTCAGTGACTTAAAATCCTCACAGGTGCCAGCTCTTGCCAAGGCTGTAGGCATCAGCTGAGCACAGACAAATTTATAGCTGGAAACCAGACCAGCTCACCTGTGTGTTAGTACTGTTCGAGATAGGTGTTAGGCTTGTAAAGATGTGTTTAGTGTTTAGAGTCTATAAAATGCTTGTGAGCTGCTGTTGTGTGCATTAATCTTACTTGTAATATCTGTATCCCATGCTGAAAGGTAATATGTAAGTTTTGCTTTATAACTGTAAAAATGCCAGCTCTGAACTTGTGAACCCAGGCAGGAGGAGTGGTTCACCCACCCATCAAGAAGGACTAATTAAGTGGGCCGTTAGGAAACTTCATGGTAGAAAGACTGGGTTAATGGCCCTCTCACACCCGTGAAGATGCTATGTGAAAGGAAGCACGTCCCATCAGCTTGAATTCTGGAAGGAGACAATAAAGATAACTGACATGAAAATTCTTCATCTCTTTGCTGTTTGGACTCTCACAGGGCTGGAGCTCGGAGACAAAAGCAGCGATCTCCAGGGTCAACCTGGATTAGCCATAAAAGACATTTAGTGTTGACAGATTTCTTCAACTTTGAAGTAGAATCCTAGACTGTAACTCATTTGTGTATATTTGTTGCCTGCTTCAACCTGTAAATAATTCTCATGTCTTTGTCCTAGTTAATAAATCCTTAGTTAGTTTCCTATAGGATTACCTATAAGTTGTCTTTGGTGTGAGATCTGAGGTACAAACTGACCTGGTAAGTGACTGGTCTCTTGGGACTGGAAGCAACCTGAATATTTTTGTGATCTTTGGTGTACAGCAACCAACTATCACTGACAGTCTGTGACTCCATGGTAAGACTGTTACAGTGCTTCAGGAGTTCACATTTGTTGCTGGGTTTGTGAAATCTTACTGGTGTGTCTGCCCTGCTTTTTGGCCAGAGGTTGGCACACATGGTTCTGAACCACTTCAGACAGAGTGAAAACTCGTCCACTAATAATATGAATTCCATATTCTCAGCTGTAATATTTAATGGACATTCCTTGAAATACAGTCTCAGAAGTCAGCACTTGGAGGATAAGGTCACAGAAACACCCATTATGTGTTACTGAAGGAGCTGTGTTTTCTCCAGACTTCTGAATTTCCATAGTCAATATTTTCAGGAATGGTGGTTTTCAGAACTGGCTCTACAAACCCAAAATATCTGCAGCCACAAGGGGTGAAGAGGAGTATTGTCAAGCCCCAAAGCTATTGTACATTATATATCTGTCAGAAAACTAAAGTCATAATCAGACATTAGTGTCAACAGTGTGCAATGTATAGAATAATTGTAATTCTTAGAGGCGTGTCTCCATGATTGTGCTTGTCTGCATTAAAACGAAGAGTTAAACCAAGTCAGTTAGAAGATTCAACCAATGAATAATATTCTGTTTGTCTTGTGTCAGATCTGAATAAACCTATAATGGATATGCAATGGGAGAAATTGGAAGACAAACAACATGAAGAAGCAGCATAACAAATAGTATTGTGGTTATTGGCTACACTAGTAGAGTTTTGTGTGGCTACTGCTATTTGCTACATACTAAATATCCTACGACAGATATAGACCTAGATTTGTGAAATGTACAAACCGCCATGACCTTGAAAACTTGATGTGTGGGGCCTTTTTACCAATTTTGTTGCTGGTGTGGTTGCTGAGACTGTTTTGTCTTAGCCTGAAATCACCAGTACTGGTAGGTGTGTTGACAACAGTGTCAACAATATGACATCATATTGTGGTATGGGCCTCCCATTGTGCATTTTAATGTGCGGTTCAGCATCATTTGTGCCAGAACAGTATAACTGAAAGTTACTAATGTTCCAGCTGAAAAGTAACATGATTCTAGATGATTACAGCAAAAATTAATTACTTAACTTGCTAAACAGTGAAGTAATAAAGAGACTCTGGTTAGTTTACTGAAAAATTAAATGGCAGTTATCTGCTTCTCTTGCAAGATAGATGTACAAAATACATGCTACTGAAAGTCAATGATTCTAGTGGCACTCATGGGTGGTGGGTGAAGCTTCCCCCTGTCCCGCCTATTCCAGCCAAGGACCCACTTCTTCTTGCCAAGGCCATACCCCCACTCACTGCTTTCAGCCCCTCCATGGCCCCCGACTGGTGGGGGAGGGGCTGAGAGCTTTGCCCTGGCTGGAGCTCCAAGCCTGGAGCCCCTCCCCCATTCCATCTCTTTCACCTGCGGCCCTGCCTATAGCTTCGCCCCTTCCTCTGAGGCTCCAGCCCTGTTTTGCCCCCACTCTGCCTCTTTTCCCCAAAGCCCCACCCCCTGCTTGCTCCTTCCACCCCACCGCCCACTGCTGCAACTCTGAGACCAGAAAAGCTCTGTGCCCCTACTCTGTCCCCTGTGCCATGGTGGTGCCATGGTGGGGGGAGAATTTTCCGGAGGCCCCAAATCCACCACTGTCTCCCCTGGTGGCACAAGGTTTGGGGAGCCTTAGCCGCCCCCAGCCTCCATTATGGACTGCCCATGCTGGCACTGTAAGAGGTCTAAAAATCCATGTTATCATATATTAGTCTAAAAGTCCTAGATAATGTAAGACCAAGGAGCCCAAAATTAATCAACAATCTTAAGGACATCATGAAAAGAAAAAAGCATTGGTAAGATGCACTTGAATATATTTTGGCTTGCAATGACCTTCCATTCAGAGATAGGGAAGTTTCTTGTTTATCTTAGCCTTAGTCAGGTTGCATTAATGGCTATATTAAACGCCGTTAATTAAATTAATATTCACTACTCGGGAAAAACATGTCTAATATGTCTTAAGAGATTTCATTATATGGAAGGGATCTTAGAGTGTATGTAGCTACAACAGTATGGGGGAGGTGCTATGATTCTGTTTTCTGTACACTCTCCCTTTAAAAGTAAAGAGGTGCCCAGCCCATCTTCTATGTGGTCACTGTAATAGAGTGAGCAACACTCTGTGCTCTCCCCTGAACTCATATTCATATTCAGAGAGCTTTATATTCATTCTCCCCTTCTTTGTTATTTTCCTTAGTTAAACATAAAAAAGAAATAATCCAAACTGGAAGTACTTGTTTCCTTTTTAAGTGTGATAACGAAAACTGTTCTGAAACTGTAATGAAGCTTTTACTGTGATACAAATAATCACCATTTTGGATTGGAATAATTTTTGAGAGGTTGAACATGCCGTTGTATATACTTCACACTGAAGACTGAGAGAGGGGAATCGTGCATTTGCAGTAAACAGAGTAAGTGGGTGTGTCATTTCACCAGGCGAGGAAGGGGAATACATTTCCAAACATTAGTCTTTATAAAGCCCTTTCCTCAGGACTTGGTTTATTAGACCCAAAACAATCACAAAACAAAAGCAAGTCAACTGAAGGACACTGGGCAATAATTCCCATAGGCTTTCCCTGCTGTAGGCAGAGACTAAGGCAAGGATGCACTCTTCTTCTTACTTCCTCTTGGACCCAACTTGCTCTTCTTTTTACACTCTACAATGAACAGCTACTTCACAGGTTATCCCAGGTATAAACTGCAATACCTCTACCTTGTGACAAGGTTTCTGGAGCATTAGATACTACTTTTGATGAGCTCTGTCTACTTTGTATTCTGAATAAACACAATATCATCATGACGGAGTCTCAGGGCCAGTCTTATAGAGGAATGGCAGCAATATAAAGTGGATACTGTGATGCTGGCAGACCAGGTTCCAGCTCTTGCCAAGGCTTTAGGCCTCCGCTGAGCACTGATAAATTCATTGCTTGGAAACCAGTCCATTTCACCTGTGTGTTACGATGGTTAAGTTGGGTATTGAACTTATAACAGTGCAGTTAGTGTTCAGACTTTATGGAATGCTTGTAAGTTGCTGCATGTATTGATTTCGCTAATAATATCTTTTTCACGTGCTACAAGGTAATATTTCAGTTTTTGTTTTGACTGTAAAAAATGTTTGTTCTGAAACGGTGAAGCCAGTCAAGAGTGATCATCTCCTAACCATCAAGAAGACCTATCAAAACTAAATGGGCCATTGTGGGACATTACAATACAAAGACTTTGTTACTTGTCCCTTAAGACCCATGAAGAGGCTATAATGCAAAAGGGCTCGTCCCTTATTTGAATTCTTGAAGAAGGAAATAAAAACAGCAGACAAGAAAATTGTCCATCTATCTTTTGCTGTTTGGACTCTCACAGGGCTGGAGCTAGAGAAGCAGAAGCAGAGATCCCCAGGGTCAGCCTGGGTTAGCCCTAAAAGACATTCAGAGCTGACAGATTACCACAACTCTGTCACCTTTTAAAACCATAGACTGTAAATCATTTGTGTATATATGTCTGCCTGCATTAAACCTTGTAACGATGCTCTAAATTTTTCCCTAGTTAACAAATCTTTAGTTAATTACAGCAGTGGTTATCAAAGCTGGTCCGCCGCTTGTGCAGGGAAAGCCCCTGGCGGGTCGGGCTGGTTTGCTTACCTGCCACGTCCGCAGGTTCGGCCGATTGCAGCTCCCACTGGCCACGGTTCGCCACTCCGAGTCAATGGGGGCTGCAGGCCAAGGGATGTACTGGCCACCACCGTTTCCAGCAGCTCCCATTGGACTGGAACAGCGAACCGCGGCCACTGGGAGCCGCGATCGGCCAAACCTGTGGACGCAGCAGGTAAACAACCCAGCCCGGCCTGCCAGGGGCTTTCTCTGAACAAGCAGTGGACCAGCTTTGATAACCACTGGTATACAGCAACCAACTATCATTAAGGCCAGCTTGCTGGGTGGCAAGGTAGACTGGAATGCCCAAGAGGACTGTCCGGGACTCCATAGTAAGACCATTATAGTGCTTCAGTTCACATTTGTTACTGGGCTGATGAAATCTAATTATGGAACATACCACCAGTTTCAGGTCTCTGCCTTGTTTCTGGACAGTATGCCCTGAGGTTGGCATTCACAGTTGTGAACTACTCCAGACAACATGACAGACACCTTTGCATGTTCAGGGATGTATATATGCCAACTAGCATTTTTAATTTATTTTTAATATCATTTTATTATTAGATTTGAAAGGATTCAATTTTTATTGGTATATGTTGGTAAACGTCTATATCATTTTACACTCACAAACTGAGGAAAGATATATTTCCATCTATAATAAATTAAAATTTACATATAGGCAAAATAAGAAAAATGCTGCTTGAGAACTTATTAGAGTTGATTTAAGGATATTTACTTTGTACATTGTGACGTGACACTGCCAATGTGTTTTATCAGTTATAAAGCTTTAACTTTTTGAATCTCAACATCTATGGCCATCTGACTCCCTCTGTTGTATGACCCTCCATAACTTCCTGCAACTATGAAAATTTAAATCTATAAACATAGAAAAATAATTTTGTGCAATGATTTAAATGGATAAAAAAGTCAAAAATGTGTAAAAATCAACATTGACATTATCTGTCAAAATTATTTTTAAAAATTCAAATTCTGCCAAGACTATTTATGAGGGATGCCAATCTTTTGTGCAAACATGTCAATATTTCAGACCTTGTAGCACAAGGTCATCAGCAGTGCTCAGCACCCCACGACTCCCATTGGAAGCATTGCTGGGAGTCACTAGATGCTGAAGTGTTTTGAATATCTAATCCCAAGTGTGGGTGCTAAGCATGTTTGAAAATCTGCCTTGTAGTAGTGTTTGATATAGCGCCTTCTACAAAAGTGTTCTTTTGTTGGCTAACATAGATGTTATGCTGAACCCCTCTGCAAAGACACTTGATATACCTGTGTCAGAGCCAGACTGTGCTTTCATTGAGCTGCCTGATCATATACAAAATTGAGAGAAAGGTATTCACCCTTTACAAAATACAAAGATTGAAATCCTTTTAAAAGCTTCTAAGTCTACAAATGAACGAGAACGCCCTCTCTGATAAAAAGAAAGATAGTAGAAAATGACATTGTATGTTTCCAGAAATCAGGAGATACAAATGAGACACAAAAGAGATTCCTTCACAGATGAGAAGCCCTACCAAATAAATATACCAATTTAAATTATTCATTATGTCCCAAAGAGACAATTTCCACATATAAAATGTAGTATTTTTCTAAGATGAAATTCACTATTACTTCTGCTCTATGATTTACCAGTTGCTAGTTTCAGACAATGACAATATAATTTAATAGTGTAACTTGAAAATTCTGCTGAGACTAAGGAAAAGTCTTACATAGACATGCAATCAGTGCTGAATATGTTAGGTGTAATTGGGATCACCTGCGTATCATAGGTGTGGCACCTATGAAATTGAAGTGCCAATACGCTGTCAAAGCTTATAATTATTACTTTGGATACACTAGATTTAAATACCAGCCTCATAGAAATCAAATGGAAGTTTTGCCACTGAAGTCAATGGGACCAGAATTTCAACTCTAAAATATCAGTATAGAAGAAACACACTCTCTCTCTCTCTTCATATGGTGGACAACTCCTTTTTATCATGTAGTCTTTTCAATAGTACTGATGCCTTATTTCCTTCCTTACCATTCAATGTTCCAGTTCTGCCATGTAGGACACAATCCCTCTAAATCATGGATAATAAATGGCAACGACTCCACAAGGAAGGATACACTGAAGGATTTAATTTTTCCCTCTGTTGGTAGAATACATGGTGGTATATCATGGAGCAGGGAGGTTGTAATCCCTATTTGTATTTATCTGATGGGATAGCACATGGAATATTCTGAGTACCTCAGTCCCTGAAATATATTACAAAATTTGGAAGGAGTTCTTTGATGAGCAATGAAAGTGATCAGAGGGTGGAGAAATTGACTTATGCCAAAAAAAAAAAAAATGGAGAGGCAAATGTGAATAACTTGGCTAAGCAATGACTAAGTAGACAAATATATCCCTGTCGGCATTTGAAGTGTAAGAGCACCAGATACTTGGTACATTTTTCATTCATTTCATACCTGTGTGATTATATTGACTTCAATAGAGTTACACTATTGCTTAAGTGAAAGAAGAATCAGGTCCCAAGAATAGAGAGCAATTATCTAGGATGGTAAAAACAAGTAGTGTGATGAAAATAAGAGAACATTTATGCTGAAAAACCTCCTGACACTGAATTCTACTTTGATTGTGCAGCTAGATTCTCTGAAGAGATGATTGTAAAATTATAGATTGTTTGAAAAGATGAACTCTGATGGTGTATCTATCAGGGCATTTTTGTGAGAAGTTCCACAGTTTTTAAAAGTTTAAAGAGTTTCTCAAGATAATAAAATTTTATCAAATCCTGCCATGAATAGCCAGGCAATTGAGAGAGCATTTTGTAACACAGAAACTTAATCTTGGAAGGTGAAAGAGAAATATTATTATTTGTTCAATACAAGATTTGCTTCACCCCTGCTATGAGATCTCATTTGCAGAGAGTGGAATCTAAAGCCTAGGATTTTGGATAAAGTGTAAGAGTGTCTGCTTCTGAAAGGGAAGAGCAATATATCATATTGATTGAATGAAGGAATTCTAATAATTGAGAAGTCACTAAGGGTTGGAGGTAATCTTTGCTACTGAAGATTGAATTGCGCTTGCCATTATTCAATCAGGTTAAAAAAATTCACACTTAAATGTTCTCAAAACTTTCTTCTTTACAACTTCTGACTTCAGCTTAATTGAATGGGCAAAATGAAGAACAAGATGTTATACTGATAATGAACTGATATGAATTTCATATAATAATATAACAAAAAGATTGCAGAATTGGCAAATCTATGTTCAAACAAGTGAACCCAGAGATGAACTGGGGCCCACAGAGGCATTGAATAACCCCCTTGCTACCTGTGACTGCAAAGGACAAAACTGATCAACTTAGATTTTATTGCTGGTGTATACAAATACCAAGTAATTTCTATTATTCTGTGGAGAACATAAACCAGGACATATGGTTGTGTGTGCATTCATTTCTGATGAAGAAAATATGTAAGTCTATATAAGAATGATGACCCCCAATTATCCAAAGATGTATGCAGGTGCTTCATTTCAACCACGTGAGTAGTACCATGGACTTTGATTAGACTTGCTCTTAAAGTTAAGCACCTGTGAAAGTCTCTGCATAATCAGTCTCTTTGTGCATCCCTGTGTTTCCTAGGAAGCAGCTGTTGTGGCTCTCAGTGCTGCAAAGCTGAGTACCCTTATGCCCTATTGAAGGTACCAGATACTGCTATATTTGTTCCTATTCAGAATCTTATTTCATGACTAGTCTTGCTGATTCACTTAAAAAGTCCTTGAAAAAAAAAAAAAGAACATAAGAACGGCCATACTGGGTCAGACCAGTCCATCAGCCCAGTATCCTCTCTTCCGACTGTGGCCAATGCCAGGTGCTCCAGAGGGAATGAACAGAACAGGTAATCATCAAGTGATCCATTCCCTGTCGCTTCTTCCCAGCTTCTGGCAAATAGAGGCTAGGGACACCATCCCTGCCCATCCTGGCTAATAGCCATTGATGACCTTATCCTCCATGCACTTTTATAGTTCTTTTTTGAACCCTGTTATAGTCTTGGCCTTCACAACATCCTCTGGCAATGAGTTTCACAGGTTGACTGTGAGTTGTGTGGGAAAATGCTTCCTTTTATTTGATTTAAACCTGCTGCCTATTCATTTCATTTGGTGATCTCTAGTTCTTGTGTTATGAGAAGGAGTAAATAACACTTTCTTATTTATTTTCTCCACACTTGTCATGATTTTATAGACCTCAGTTATATCCCCCTTAGTCGTCTCTTTTCCAAGCTGAAAAGTCCCAGTCTTAATAATCTCTCCTCATATGGCAGCCATTCCATACCCCTAATCATTTTTGTTGCTCTTTTCTGAACATTTTCCATTTCATATATATAAAGAGAGAGAGAAAGAGAGAGATGCAACTACATCTGCACCCAGTATCTAAGATGTGGGCATACCATGGATTTATATAGAGGCTAATAATAATAATTAGATATTAGCCTATCATGCAATTTTACAGAAAAAGATGGCATTTGCTTAACACAAACTAGACAAAACTCTTAGAGCTTGTATGAGAATTTTCCCTGAGGAAAAACAGCAGGACTGAGCTCGTGCTGTACTAAAGTATGGTTCAGTGGCAGCACATTCAAGAGTAGACAAGTGAACCAGAGATATACATTCATATTTGTTTGGTTAGTAATTTCTGATTCCCGCTTAATTAAAAATAATTTCATCTAGTTGCCACTGAAATGCTGCATTTACTACCGTAATGTGCTTGCACCTCTCTGATGCTGCAGCTTTCATCCCCTTTGTCACAAGGGTAGTCAGTAGCAATAGTAACTTGTCCTCCCCACACTAAACAATTCCTTCCTTCTTTCACCCTTCTGAGCCTAAACAGTTTGATAATCCTTTTACAGGACCCACCCTAGTTTTCACTCTGTTGATGTAGGAACTGGAGCACGGTTTCCTTCCCCACTCTTCGGAAGTTCCAGCAATGGGATTTCCTGAGAGGAAGTTAGCAATTGATTCCCATCCCAAGCCTTCAATGTTTCCTTTCCCCATAGCCTCTCCCTGCATTTCTCCATGGGATCTTTCCATATCCTGCTTGTCTCTAGGCCTCCTTCTAGTCCTTCTAGGCTTCTAGGCTACGCCTTGAACAATGGACCCTACGCTGGGGTTCTTACCAGGGCCGGATTAACCTATTGTGGGCCTAGCACCAAACATATTTGTGGGGCCCTTAATGGGGTTCATGCTGTGCCCTTGGGCATTCGGCCCCTGGGCATCCCTCTTCAACGAGTCAGGGACACTTCAGTCTGGTGCAACACCCGTGCCCTTTATTCTCAGAAGGTTTCCCACCACTAGTTCCCAATTATATACAGGCTTCACAGCTACTTTGCCTACAACAGACCTGGCCAGAAACAGACTAGGAGGCCCCCACCTCCTTCTGTGCCTGACCTTTCTCTTTCCCTTCCCCCCAGGCTTTATAGCGCCGGGCTAGTGAGGCTGGCAGGTGCCTGTTACCAGGCAGGCACAGGACTATTCACTCAGCTCCAATCCATTCCCCTTGATTGGGGCTGGAATGGCAAGAACTGATTAAGGGCTTCTCCACCAGCACCCTGCCACAGCACCCAGGGGGGCAACGGAGCATGGTGTGTGGGGGGGGGTCAGTCCCCAGAGCGAGGGGCTGGCCGGGGCATGGCAGGGGCAGCCCCGCCCCGCCGAGTGAGAGGGCACTATTTACAAACCGGCAGTTGCCAGACACACGGTGGCCTGACCGGCTCTGTGCTGCCAGCGTGCCCCTTCCCCTCGGGGGTGGGCCCATTCCGTGCCGCCCCCTCCACCCCCCGCCCAACACCAGAACACCCCTCGGATTCCCAATGGCCAGAGCCCCCTCGGACTTGCTATGCCCAGTGCCTCCCCCAGATCCTGCCACAAATTCACAGCACCCTGCACACCACCACCCCTGCCCAGAGCCCCCTGCTCAGAGCCCCACCACAACTGCCCAGCACCCCAACATAGAACCCCCACTCCCTAGTGTCCCAACACAGAGATTTTCCCTGCCCTCTCACAGCCAGCATCCCCTCCCCAAGCCCTCCAGAGACCTACTCCCCCATGCCCTGCCTCCCGGCCGCACTCACTGGCTCTCTGTGAGGTGACTGTGTCTGCTTGGCTGAGCCGGCAGTGCAGCCAGGGCTGGTCCCTTAGGACCCACTTGTCTGGAGGGGCCCAGCCAAACCCTCCACACTGTTTCCACCCTCCAACTGGCTGAGACCCAAGTGGCTCAACCCTGGGGAGACAGGTGGGCCCCACAGGTGGGGTCTGGCCAGGAGGCAGAGAGAAGCCGCCAGGTGGGGCCAAGGGATGGAGAGGAGCAAATGATGAGTAGGGTTGGGGGGAGCCAGTGGGCTGGCAGGGTCTCAGGGCACAGTGCAAGCAGAGCAGGCCGGGGCCCCTTCTGAGAATGCACCTGGCTTCATGGCGCCACTGGCGCCATTGTAAACCCAGCACTGGTTCTTACCTCTTTGCAGACCTTTTCCCCAGCTTCTCCTAGACTGGTTTTCCAGCTCTCTTAATAGAGAAGCCAATTCCACATCTTGCCTCATCCTTGATGTCTCTAGGCTCAGCAAGAAGCTTTCTTTATATAGTCCCAACCCAATAACCTGGTTCCTGGAATATACCCTCCATCAGTCCCCCCAGACAACCTCCTCTATATTGCACTTATTTAAGGCCAAACCAGACAGTGGCCATGCTTGGCCAGTAACCTTCCTTAAAGGCTACAGGACAGATGTGTTACATCCAGGCTTGATAATTATGAGCTCTATAATGAACCGATGTTATGAAACAATACAAATGGCAGAAATCCACTGGGAATTGCATGCCCTAATATAGTAATATTTAGAGCAACTTTTTTACAATGTACCCAAATTCTCATTTTTAGGGGAACATTGCCTTCCCTATTATGAAGAATTTTCAATGGAGTATTATCTTCTGTAGATTAGCTTTGCACATATGTGCATTTAGGCCTATTATAATAATAACTTTAAAGATGTGAGCAAGGTAAACAATGGCCTTTGCAATTATCCTGTTAGCTTGGGTCACAGTGAGATTTAAGGATGACAAATGTAAATGTTTGAAAGTCAAGCTTTGAAAGATGGTAATTATGACTGAACTTTTTAAGCCTATACTGAACAAGTAATTTGAATGCTGTAGCTTTTGTAGACAGCTTGCATTGTAGAAATGTCACCAGTATAATTAAGAATGTTGACTGATATCTTCTTTTGATATGAAAAGAAAAAAGATCCCATGAGGGTGAGACTAAATCTAGCTTTGTACCCCAGATTATCATACAGCATTGACTTGTAGCCTTAGTATTGCCTTTCATGGAAATTATGACTGATTCCACTGAAAATTAGATCAGTCTATTGACTTTACTGGTGAGAAACATTCAAGTAAATTATCGCGAAAAAACCCCCACACTCAAGCTTCAGGTAATACAACACTTTTCTTAGCAAAGACTTTAGGAGGCACTAATTAAGGCATAGGATAACATCAAATAAATCCAAACAAAATAAAATAAAGCCTAAATTTCACAGAGGCAAACAGACTTTGGTGATTAGTAGGTACTAAGTAATATATATTACGATAATTTTTAAAGGGAGTCATATACTGTGTATTGTAAAAACCAAGTGCTTTCCAAGTAAATTTGATTTGAATGGTGATGCGTCATAAGTTTCCTACTTGTCTCTTTTCTTGCTTATAAAAGGTTGTATAGGAAGCGGTCTGCCTCTTGAACACTCTCTGCTTTCCTTCAAATTGTTCTGGTTATGGTGGGAAATGTCTTTCATAAAGGAGGATCTTGTGCCATTCTCTAAAGTTACTCATATTCTGAATGCAGCTGACCTCCTCTGCAAGTTTGTTCCACAGTTTAACACCATAAAATCACTGCATTTTCTTCTGCTATTACATACTTTGGCCTGGACTTTGAGAGCTATGCTGTCCCCAAGAAATGCAGCTGTATTCTTCACTGGAGCAGACTGAGATGCACATTACCACAATCATCCAATCCCTACAGTGGCTCTCAATCTGACTCTGTTGCCAGGTCAACACCTGATCCTCTTGTGGCTGGCTCCTGACCCAATGATAACTTTGAAGATCAGGATCAAACCTTGGAATAGGCACTGGAAGCAGAATGGGAGCTGATGGAAGGATCAGAGGACAAGAATTGTGTGTACATATAACCCGCTGGTCAGTGTATGTTATGTCTCCTCTACATCTGATTGAGTGAGAGTTACAGCTCTCAGTTTGAAAAGTTAGCTCTTTTGCTCAAGCTGTAGAGACCAATGCTTTTAACTCTGGAGATTCCTAGTGTGGCCACAATGAGAGCTGTCACAAAAGTAAGGGCTTGTCTCCTCCCCCACAAGAGATAGAGGAGCATAAAACCATAATCTGCTCCTAAATGTCTGTAGTTGACAAGCAAGTATTTAAAACAACAGAGTGATAAGCTAGTTCTTGAAAACACCACTAATAGGCTACTGGATTATGCAGCATATTTTAAAAATGAATTTCATTTTGTAGTGTACGGGGATACTAACCTGTTCCTTGTAAACATACTGGTAGAATTTAATAAAAATCCATACATTAATTTCAGTAATTTTATCCATTTGCAGAGACCAACTTGTGTTTTAGCACTCATCCCAGGCACCTGCTTTCTCAGGCTAGTACAGCAACAGAAACAGCAACCAAAATGGAAAGACTGCCACCTTGTGTCTGAGCTGACATTAAATGCTATCCAATCTAGGCTTCTGGTGAAGAGTTATGTACAATTTTCTGCCCCCTATAATACATGCAAATAATTGTCTTAATTTTTTTAACTTGCAGTGTTACAAAATCTTTCATGTATTTAGAATATAGATAATTTAAAAATCTTTAGGCCTTAAACTTCAAAATTGTGGTTGTAAATGGGGTAACTGCAATGCAGGATGTAACCATGTGGCCCACTCCCTTTTGACAGGACAGATGCTCAGTAACTTGTGTCACTCATGTTCACAATGCTGCTGCCCTGCATTGTTATAAAAAGCAATGGATAGCAGTCTGAATTTTTGTTTCTTTGTTTCTTTAAACTTGTGCCTATGTTTTTGTCTGCTATGTTATCAAGTAGGGCCTCTATTCAGCCAGGTGCTTGAGCATGTGCCTAATTTTAAATATGTTAGTTGTCTCACTGAGATCAAAAGGCTATGCACATGCTTGGAGTTAAGTTCATCCTTAAGTGCCTTGCTGAATTAGGATGCTAAGTAGCCTACAGCAGTGGGTTTGTAGAATCACACTTCACTAAGATAGTAGAGACACACAGAAAGACAATATCTGAAAAACAGATGTGGCAAAGTTGTTTACATAGACTGTTGATGTGTAGCTGAGGTTGCATGAAATTAAGCCGCACCCATGGATCTACTTAGGAAAAGAAACTTCTTGTTTAACCCACAGACAGTATTTGTGTGTGTCTGTGTGTATCTGAGCCTAATGTACTTGTTTTATGGTGACAATTTCCCAAAAAGGAACTTTTTAAAGCGTAAACAAAAGTATAAAAATCTTTTCTTTATAGTGATATGTGACTCTGCTGTCCTGACAACTTGTGATCCAGCTCTGAGAATGTTAACTACTAACTAGACTCATCTAGCAGTCCCAGACACAGTAACTAAAAAATCTTAGAAAGACAGGTAAATTGATAGTGAAGATAGACACAATGTTCCTGATTGTCTTCTCCTTTATACCCACTTTTTTAGCAATATGACTCCATTGGGTGTTTTTGCTTTTAGCTTTAGATTTCAATAAGGCTACACTAGTACAAAGCTGGTGTAACAGAGTGAAGAATCAAGCTCAGTAGACAGATGCATATAATGGACCAAATTCAGTCTTGGTACAAATTGGTGCCATTCCATTAGAGTCAATGCAGCTTGTCAGTTTAGGACAATTTTGGACAGGTGTTCTTTACATAAATGCATGTAAGTGTTATAATACATCAGGGTCACTGACGACTTGGGAGCTACCTAGTAGTTTTTGAATCAGAACAGCCTATATGAACATAAAAGGCATTTCAACTGTCTCTGAGGCTCCAGCCCAGCTAAGCAGTTTACTTATACATAGCAGTGAGTAGTCCAATTGAAATCAATATACTTAAGTCCTTTGTTAGATTAACATGATAGAATTTTCTTACACCAGCACTGGGTTTTTACTGCCTTCAGCTCAGTTCAAAAACCTGTGATAGGAAGCCTTCAATCAGATGGTCAGTCAGTAAATCATGAATGGCTCACAGGAAAACCTACTATGTATGACTTTGCGTAAACAAAGGAATCTCAAGTAGGAGCAGACTGGTTTTGATACCTCTTTGTTGGTACTCATGCAACTACTGCTAGAATACTGCAACCAGTTCTGATATCCACAGCTGATAAATTTCAGAGCATTCAGAGAAAAACCATGAGACTGATTCAAGGATTAAGAATATGCCTTATAGTGATAAACTGAAGGAGTTCAATCTATTTATCTTAACAAAGAGAAGGTTAAGGTGTGACTTGATTTCAGTCTATAAGTACTTACTGTGACCAAATCCACCCCTGTATTCATACTCTACACACTATTGTGATAATCTTTGTACAAAATATGCTTTGTGAGGTGTCATTGAAAAACTAATAACTCACTGGTCAATAGTATTCATAGTGAAATGTGCAAAGTGATGAAATTCCTCCTATATAATGTTAAAAGCACATGTTCAACGCATGTAGTTATAGGAAATGTTCAAACTCATGTAGCAGAGAAAAGTATAATGTGATCCAATGGCTGGATATTGAAACTAAACAAATGCAGACAAGAAGTAAGGCATACATTTTTAACAGTGAGGGCAGCAACCCATTGGAACAATTTACCAAGGGGTGCAAGGGATTGTCCATCACTGGCAATTTTTAAGTCAAAATTGGATGTTTTTCTAAAAGCTATGTTCTAGCAATTATTTTGGGGAAATTCTATGGCCTGCATTATACAGGAGGTTGGACTAAATGATCATAATGGACCCTTCTGACCTTAGAGAGACAAGGTGGGTGAGATAATATCTTTTATTGGACCAGCTTCAGTTGGTGAGAGAGACAGGCTTTTGAGCCACACAGAGCGCTTCAGGTCTTGGAGAGGTGCTCCCAGCATCACAGCAAAATGCAAGGTGGAACAGATTGTTTAGCATAAGCAGTTAGCACATATTGTAAGGGACAATTCAATGCAGAGTGTCCTGTTAACACCTCTGCAGTCATAAGACAAAAGAGGAGTTAGTGGGTTACAGAGTTTTGTAATGAACCATAAATCCAGTGTTTCTGTTCAGTGGAGGATTTTCAGTGTCTAGAATAATAATCAATTTAAGCTCCCAAGGCTCATCTTTTGAAAATGTTATGCAGGTTTCCTTTGAGAAAGAGGACTGAGAGGTCAGATAGAGAGTGATCAATTTGTGAAAAGTGTTCACCCACAGGTGACAGGGTGTTTTTGTCTTTTATCATTTTCCTGTGTGAGTTCATTCGAGAGTGAGGTGATGGTCAGATTACACCCACATAGTTATTACTGGGGCATTTAGTGTGCTGGATGAGGTACACCACATATTGTGGAAGGCATGATGTGGGAGCAGGGCTGGTGCGCCCTAGGCGAAACTTCCACCTTGCGCCCCCCCCAGCTCTGCGGCAGCTCCCCGCCCCCCCTGCCCTGAGGCGCCCCTCCCACAGCAGCTCCCGCCTCTTCCCCGAGCACACTGCACCTGCTCTAATTCTCCTCCCCTCCCAGGCTTGTGGCGCCAAACAGCTGTTTGGCGCCGCAAGCCTGGGAAGCGGGAGAAGTGGAGCAGCAATGGCGTGCTGGGGAGGAGGCGTAGCAGAGGTGAGCTGGGGTGGGGAGCCCTGCGGCAGCTCCCCACCCCTCTGGCCTGGGGAGCCGTGTGGCACCACCCCACCCCAGCTCACTTCTGCTCTGCCTCCTCCCAGAGCACGCCACCCCCGCTCTAATTCTCCTCCTAGGCTTGCGGCGCCAAACAGCTGATTGGCGCTGCAAGCCTGGGAGGCGGGAGAAGTAGAGGGGCGACTGTGCACTTGGGGATGAATGCTGTAAAAAAAAATTGTGGGCACCGCTTTCTGGAGCCCCCAAATCTTGGCCCCCTGTGCAACCGCCTAGTTCACCTTAATGGTAGCACCGGCCCTGTGTGGGAGGGCAAGAACTTCAGCTGGGCTCGTCTCCACTGCTGTAGACAGACAGAGCAGGGCATCTAGCCACTCCCAAGAAGTTCCTGATGTAAGGAACATCATTTAATAGCTGTAGTAAGAGATTGTTGCCAGCTATTGGGTCCCAGAAGAAATCAATGAATGGTCACTGTTGGTTTTATCTTTATTCAGAAGCACATCAGCTCATTTCTCAATTGGTTGGAGCTGCCACAAAGAACATAACCCTGTATGTATATGCAGCTAAAATAGACAAACTATATTTCTTGACATGTTATTGGCTAATAAGAAGCTACAGTTCAGGATAAAATGAACACTTGGAACATTTATTTGTCATAGCATCCCTGACAAGTGAAATTTCCCCTTAGACTATAAATAAAGAACAGCTGTGAAAACATAGACAAGTAAGTATGGGCTGAGTTTGAAAATGAAAACAGTATAAAGAACTTTAAGTTGTCTCCATTTGATTTAAAGCCTTGGGACTCCACTTTTATGCCTTTTCTAAAATAAGAAACAGGGTCCTTTTTGTGATAGTGCTGGCTTCAGACCTCAAGCTCCATACAACTTGTATGTGTGTTTGTGTGTGAATAATTTAATACCACTGAAAGAAAAGACAAGAAACAATATGACATATTTTTTATTTTACATCAATGAAGGAATCCAAATATCAGATGGATCATCTCTAGGCCCTTTTGACTATGCTTGTATATCAAGTATGACCCAGTACATTTTTCTTTTTCCAAAAAAGCCAAGTGAGAAAAAAGAACAAGTCAGATGGAGATCTATAAAAATAGTCAAGGACTCTTACTATTTTCATTAAAATGTTTATAATTTGATGACAGTTTATGCCAGGTGCTATACCAATATAATAGAAGACAATCCCTGTCACAAAGTTTATCATCTAATTCATTTGCATATTTTAGCCATTTAATAGTCAAGTTTCTGTATATAAGACATAATTAGAGTGCTGGTTTAGCTCTCTTGTATGGCCTGTAAATCCTTCTACAAAAGCTATAATTTGGAGAGGGAGAAACCAAATGTAAGGTTTCTGTAGTAAACTTCTATAAAAGGTGTAATAAATATTTTGCTCATACAATTGCACAATACAGAACAATTTAACAGGATTGGTGGTCTCTGCTTAAGAGAAGCCAAAGGGATGCTGCAGGTTATGAAGCAGCATGGGAAAACTAGCACCTAAACCGCTGGACTATGCTTAGTGCTCCCACTTCTATTAGTCCCCCGCTTTTACAAGAACTAAGTTCACTAACAATAAACAGCAACTTTAAATAATCATTTAAATGCCTCAGTAAACAAAAATCTTTATGATAAATATCCACTTTAATCAATTAGCCACTCAAGTTAGAAAAAAATTGCTTAGTTCTTGTCTCATTTGAAGGCATTTATCATTTCACGCAAATGTTACAGGATTTATCATGCTGATATTTAACTGTAAGGAAATGAAATCTGTTGAAATCAGTTTTATTAGTGGGGATTTGTAGTGGTGAGTCATGTATTCTGATTGGCACAAACAAAGAAATGTTTAATGCTACTACAATTATATCAGAGAAGTGAGCTTTTTATCTTAAATATATTTCCTGTTTCTATGTAGACCTGTCTAAAGGCATATGATAGCAAATTAATAGTTCACATCTTGAAAATACCAATAGATTTCCTTATTATGACTATTCTTGAAATCAGTTACAGTAGCTTAATCTGACCTCATTAGTGGGTTGAATCAAAGGCTAGGTCCACACTACCCGCCTGATTCGGCGGGTAGAGATCGATCTTCTGGGATCGATTTATCGCGTCTCATCTGGACGCAATAAATCGATCCCAGAAACGCTCCCCCCGTCGACTGCGGAACTCCTGCTCACCAAGAGGAGGAAGCGCTGTCGACGGGGGAGCTTGCCTGCGCTGCGTGGACCTGCAGTAAGTAAACTTAGTTCGATCTAGGAAACGTCGACTTCAGCTACGCTATTCTTGTAGCTGAATTTGCGTTTCCTAGATTGATCCCCCACCCCAGTGTGGACCAGCCCAAAGTAAATTATATTGTTAGTGACATAAGGTTTACTTGATACATATTTTGTTAGTGATTCCTGGTTTGTTTCAACCTCTTCTCCTTAACAGGACAAAGATATTTAAACAGCAGATGTTGCTTCTACCTATACAATGTCTTCAAATGCAGTCCAGGGAGCCACAAGATTTTCCTGGGCTTTTCAGACTGGGTTAAGATTTTTCCTCTCATTTGGAAGAGATTTTGTTTCCATCAGAAATTGATTCTTTGTACTTATTTCCATTGCTTTCTTTTGACTGGTAACAAAACTGGTTATTTTAGGGCTGCACTGGCATTTTCAGATTTTAATTTAGTGGTCTAGGTATCTGCATTTATAAAGATATTTGGTATCTTTATATGGATGTGGGTAAGTAAATGATGGAGGCTGACTATTCCTTCCATAGTACATGTCAGAGCCATTCAATTATGTTTTACTGAAGTGTAACCCCCTTTTCCTCCCTGGGTTACTCGGGCGCAGGCAACACTCACCAGTGTGCCTGGGCACCTGATGTTGTTGACATTAAAGAAGATCCTGAGTTCCCAGTGGTGATATTAGATAGGTGGGAATCCTCTATCCACCCCTCTGCTGCAGTCCCTTTACTCCTAAAGCAATATAAAATTGGCGGTGCCTCCACCTGTCTGGCCCCTGTACACACTCAATAGTGTGCCCTGGGAACCTCCAGGAATAAACCTATTCTAATAAATAATAATAATAATTAATAATAATATAATCTGTGGCATGGGTGTAACTCAAAAATACCAATTACAAATAATATACATCCAATACACTTAAATTAGAGTTAACACACCTTTACTTAAAAACTTTAAAAAACCAGGGTATAAAAGACTAAGATTAAATGTCACTAATAATTAAAATCCACCAGGGGCAGTTGAATAAAATCAATTAACAAATATAGTATATTATCTAACTGGCATTTACACTGTCACCGTTTACCCCACCCCGGAGTGTACATTACTCTGGTTTTCAGAGTCTTAGGCTACATCTACACTACGGGGGGGGGGTCGATTTAAGATACGCAAATTCAGCTACATGAATAGCGTAGCTGAATTCGACGTATCGCAGCCGACTTACCCCGCTGTGAGGACGGCGGCAAAATCAACCTCTGCGCTCCACTGCAAAATCAACCTCCACTGGTGGAGTAAGAGCGTCGATTCGGGGATCGATTGTCGCGTCCCGACAGGACGCGATAAATCGATCCCCAATAGGTCGATTTCTACCCGCCGATTCAGGCGAGTAGTGTAGACCCAGCCTTAGATGCGTGCGTGGGCGTGCTTGAAGATCTGCAGCTGGAGACAGCACTCTGTTGGTTCTGTGTATCAGTCCAGCCAAGGCAACAAGCTACACAACCCTTCTGGAGATTGGAGTTTGTCCCACTAAATGTCAGCAGCTCTGGGTCCTAGTTTGGTGGGAAGATCCCTCTGCCTCTCCTCAGACTCAAACTCAGTCTCTCTGCTGTGCCCTTCCCTTGCAAGTACTTTCCTAAACAACAGTGGGGTTACTCACAGTTCCTTCACTGTAGGCCCACCTCAGTCAGCTCTAGGCACAGCAACAGTCTCTGCCCTGGCTCCCGGGAAGCCACCAATAGCCTCTGAACCTCCCTGCTCAATCAAAGCCCCTGCAGGCTCTCAGCAGAAGCTTCTGGCTTCCTAGCAGCAGCTCCTGGTATGGACAGAGCTCCACAGCAGCGATCTCACTCCTTTTCCCAAAATGGAGTCTGCCGCCTGCTCCTTTGGGGCACTCCCAGGCAGAAACACAGGCCGGGGCCAATTTCACCCACAATGCCAACTTCCCAGGGTACACACTGTGGGTCCAATTCAGCAGCCACTCTCACCAGTACAGACACAGTCTGGGTGTTAGGGTCACCATGGCAACCATAAATTGTGGTCTTCCCAAAGATTTTTACAGTTCCCAATGCCTGATAGATAGTAGCATCCTCAGTGTCTATGGGCACTTTACCCAGTATAAGTGCTCGTCTGAGTGGCATCCTATCTCTTTACACCAGGACATTAATTTATGATGATCCATGATGTAGCAGATAAAATGTTCACTAAAACAAACAAAGTTCTTTAAAATCCAGTCGGGATCAGGAAAATAGAACTTCAGTAGCATTAAAGAAATAGATTAAATGGTTTCTTGCAGCAGAACGGGAGGTGGTAGAGGGATTCCAGCGGTGCCTCCAAAATGTCACTTGTAACGCCAACAGACCCCAATCGTCGGTGGGCTGGAACAAACTTGAGACCTCTGGAGCTAAATGCATGAGCCCCTACTGCATAAGCTAAAAGCCATATAAGTGTTAGCTAAGGCTGTAGAGCAGACTCATTGATCTCCCTCTCACTAAGTGGTTTTGGTGCCACTAGATGTGACAGAGCACCACACCCACTAGGTGTGTGGGTTACAGAAGTATATATCCAAAGCATATCAAGAAGTCTTTGAGAGGGAGGAATAGCCCACCCCCGGCTCTCCTCCCCAACATTCTTAAATTAGACAGTCCTGCAACTTTCTATGACAAAGAACTATTTTCACGTTCAAAACTGACTTTGGTTATATTCTGATCTCAATACTCCAGAGTAACTCCAGTGACATGAATGAAGTATTCTATATTTACACTGGTTTAACTAAGATCAGCAAATGGTCCACTCTGTGTAAGTAAACTGAAAAGTTTGACCTCATTGTGTTTGTTTCCTTTGGTAGGTATTTAGAAAAACAGAACACGAAGACAAGAGACACAATATTTCATGATCTTTATTTGGAAAAATGAGTGGGAGAAGAGCTACTTTTTAAGAGTAGTTTTTGTTCTAATGTAAATGTTGTGTGCTGGCAGGTTCAGCCTGGTTCTCAGAAGCTAACACATGCAATGATTCAAACTCTCCCACAGGGGCACCTTTATTCATGCCAGAATTTTACATTTACAAGTTTATGTAAAGTCACCTTTCCCTGCACACTGAGAACTACTATGCCGTAGACTTTCCTATTAAATGAAGCCAATACCCAAAAGGGCAAGCGACCAAATAAAGCACCCTATTGCTGGCAAACTATTGTCATGAGCCTGTGAGAAAGGAGAAAGAAGATGATGTATAATACTTTGCACTTATATGGCAGTTTTTACTGAAAATCTCAAAACACTTTACAAAAATATTGATAAGCATTATCATTTCTATTTTACAGATGGGGGAGAGGAAGCAGAGACAGGAAAAGGAGCTAACTCAACCCCCATTGAAGTCAACAGAAAGACTCCACATAGACTACGAGAAAGGTTCCAAGTGACTTGCCCAAAATAACAAAGCAAGTTAGCTACAGTATCAAGAATCAAAGAAAGGTCTCCTGGCACACAGTGCTGTGCCTCACCAGCTATATCATAACTACCCTGCACAGAAAGGAATAGTTTCCTTCATTTCACTATTTCAAGGTTCTGCAGTGTGCTAGCCCCTGGGGGCCGTATACAGACCTGATGCAACTCTATTAAAGTTGATGGAATTACATCAGGTTTTGATTTTTCCCTGGGTGTCACTATCCAGTAGAAGTGTACTGTATTTCAAGTTCTATTTTGTAGTTAGAATGTGTAAAATTTATGCTCCATTAGTCTGCTCTTTGGTGAAGTCTGTTTGAAAATGGTATGAACACTGTTCTCCTTCACCTCCACCCCACTTTTTTTTTCTGATTTATGATTAAAGCTAAATTACCTTTATGCAAGACTATTTTCTACTGTTTTCCTATCACAATAACTCTTTTTAAAGTTCTTAAATTTGTTTTCACTTTGTATTTACATTTTGTTTTCTTTCCTTTATTTTCATTCATTTATCTGCTTTGTTGCAATATTATTTGTACTTTTCCTTTCACCTACAGCATAACATGAAGGGGCAACTTTGCAGCCTATAACAGCACTGTTGTATATAAAACATTGTCACAAAACAGCTACAAAGTACTCACCTCACCATCTCAATCCTTGACTCTAGAGCAGGGGTAGGCAACCTATGGCACGGCACGCGAGCTGATTTTTAGTGGCACTCACACTGCCCGGGTCCTGGCCACCGGTCTGGGGGGCTCTGCATTTTAATTTAATTTTAAATGAAGCTTCTTAAACATTTTAAAAACTTTATTTACTTTACATACAACAATAGTTTAGTTATGTATTATAGACTTATAGAAAGAGACATTCTAAAAACGTTATTATATATTACTGGCACGCGAAACCTTAACTCAGAGTGAAAAATGAAGACTCGGCACACCACTTCTGAAAGTGTCTGAAAGACAACCCCTGCTCTAGAGTCAGCAACCTTGACCTCAATTTGACCTTGTACTTCAAGTCAAATTACTAATCCATTCACTAGCCATAGAATCAGAAACACAAACTCCTATTATCAGACAGACAGGGATGATAATATTCTTTGCACATTTCACATTCCCATACTCATCTCCATTCTCATAAAATGGAATCCAGATTTTCATCATGGAAGAAAAGTATTTATGAATGCTATACTGTATATGCAGCACATTTTATATGTTGGACTTGCATATCTAATCTATCTATCTACACCCATATATGAACAGGTATGACATTGGCATTGTGACAAGATCATCTTACCTATCTTTGCTTCTAGCCATATGTCTGCCTCAATTTCCCCACACTGGTCCTCTAGCTCCTAGCACTGTTAGATCCCTGATATGACTTAGATTTTCAGCTGAGCCCACCCTTTCCAGAATTAACAAACAAGAATCAAAGACATCAAAACAGACATACAGCAACCTTACGCTGGGTCTTCAGTCCAACTCCAGGCTTAACTCCTGTTTCTCATTTCAAGGGGTTTCCTCATTGCCTTTCCAGAAGCCTTGTAGAGGAAAACAGGCCCTCCCTCTACTTTGGGTTCCAGTCCAGGGACCCGCTAGTAAGGAGAAAATGTCTATCTACTTAGAATCCTTGCTTCACATTTCTGAACACTTTCTACAAAAGCTTGTCTGTAGTCCTCTCCCACAGCCCTCCCTGGGGTCTCTGTGCCTAGGTTTCATCCCTGATCCCAGTGCAGGTAGCCTCCAAGCATTTTCTGCTACCCACTTACCTTTACTGTAGGTAAGCCTTTGTACTCCCTTCAGGCAGGCACTCACTCTCCCAGCTGAACTGAAGAGGGTCCCTTTCATCTGCCTCAAAGCCCATCACCTGGGGAGGCAGCTAATAAGGCATAAGGTACACTTGAGTCTGACTGTCTTGTCTTTCTTTGTGCAGGGTTTGAACCCACGACAAATGGGACATTTGTCACTCATATGCTCTTCCCCCAGACACTTAAGGCAGCTGTGGTGTGGGTCACTCACTGCCAAAAGACTGGTTACATGAGTGACAGGACTGGAAGCCAGGAAAATTGGAGCATGAGTCTGGTACATGTACCCAAAATGGAACCAGTGAAACCAAGTTACTAACTATTAACCTGAACTTAATCTTGTCTCTAAAACTATGTACAAAAGCTCTAAACTAGCCTAAAACTAATAGAACAGGTATTATGTACATTAAAGAGTATAGGACTTGCAAATGCAAGGATAGTAATTCCAACATCTGTCATGGGTGGTAGGAAGGAACTGATTAGGGGTTCAGGGTGGGGCTCTGCCCTTTATACTTGTGCTCTGTGGCATGAGGCACTTGTGTCATCCTGACAGGTACTGCTGAGGGAAAAATCTCTAACAGCTGTGTATGAGGCACACACACACACACACAGTGGAATGGATATGTGCAATCATTTGAAAAAGAACCAGTAGCGATGCCAGGAGTCAGAGCCAGAACCAGGATCTAATAGCCACACCAAGGATCAGAACTTGAGTCAAGAACCAGGATCAGGGCAAGGAAGCCAGTGCCAGGAGCAAGTTGAGTTAGCAAGGACTGAGCAGGAGCAAGGTTGGGGAACAAGATAGGAACAAGACTAGGTGCAAGGCAAGGAACAACAAGAACAGGGAGAATCACAGCTGCAGGTGTGAACACACACACAGCAGCCAGAGAGCTACTGCTGCTGTTGCTGGGCTAAAACCCAGCCAGCTTCCCTTTCTGACCAATCAGGTGGTGCAGTCAATATTGCTGATGTAAACCAGCTGTGCTTGTTGGGTTGCCAGGAGACTGTCTCCACTGCAGGCCTTGATACCTGACACCATCACCCTCCCTGTAAAAAAGTGTAAAAATAAACTGTTAAAAGAGCAAACCAGTTCCCCAATGGTATAGAATTTATCAGGCAAGATCACCCCCATCCAATTTAAACAACCGACTCAACTTTAACTTTGCTGCAGTTATTACTCTGGGTATCTATTAAGCCCCATGCCAATAATTACCTTATATTTATAATGGTGGTTCCCACCAGGAAAAAAAAGCTCCAGCAAATTAAGGCAACTTTACTCTTTAGTGAGAGCATCCACATGGGGTTTAACACACTTTAACTTATACGCATTGACTTTGCAGCTTTGTTGATTCCCCATGTAGACATGATCTAAGCTGCTTAGATACTTTTCAGAGTAATTGCTGCCCAGGATACTGTCCCCTATTTTGTAGATATGGCCTGCATTCCTTGTTCCTATATGTATACATTGGCTGTATTAAAACACATTGTGTTTGATTGAGGTCAACTTACCAAGCAAAGCAGATGACTTTGTATGATTGCCTTGTTCTCATCTTTATTTGCTACTCTGCCAATCTTTGTGTCATCCACAAATTTCACTGATGAAAATATTGAGTTGTGTTGGGCCTGATACTAATCCCTGTGGAATCCCACTAAAAATAGCCCAGTTCAATGATGACTCCCAATTATTGATTACCTTTTGAGATCTATTAGTTAGCCAGTTCTTAATCCATTCCAAGTGTACTTTGCTGATATTGCATGCTTTAATCCGAATTGTGGTAGTAAGTCAAATGCCCTACAAAAGTTTAACTCTATTACATCTACACAGTGACCTTGATAGATCACACTTGTAATTTCATCAAAAAATGAAATCAGGTTGATTTGACAAGATCTATTTCCCACAAAATATAGAGATATAGTCATATACTTGCCATTGCATGTAGATCTCAAAGCACTTTACATAGGAAGGTAAGTATCTTTATCAAACTTTATTAATTGAACAATTGAAATGCAAGGAAGTTGAATGACTTACCCTAGGTCATCCAGTGAGTCACTGATAGAGTCAGGTATACATCTTCAAACTCCTGATTCAAAATAGAGTACCCCATTTACTTCACTAATACTAGTGATTAATGTGCAAACCCTTTGTGTTTGTGTGCGTGTGTAGTTCACATGCTTGCATAGATACATAGTAGGAAGCATTATATGGAAAATGAATTGAGAAAAAATACAAGCCATAGCTATATAAATCTACATATTTTTGCTAGTCAGCTACCTTACTTTTTACATTTACAAATAGGATGCAAGTCAGGTGCATTCCACTTGATACAGTCTGAGAAACTGAACTCATCCCATTGGGAATTCTGGTGAGCTAATCAGTTTGTTAAAGTTTTTGCAGAAGACTTGACATTGCTGACAAGGGAATCCCTGAGGCAATAATGCATTAGTGCCAAAGTGTAGCACTGAGATCATTTTACATCAAAACCAGGGGGGCTTACTCCTCAGATATTTCAAAAGAAGATTCTTAATAAGTTTTAATGGACACCTGAGAGAATCTATAAAGCACATTTGATCTGAATACCAGTTTCAGGGCATGTCACTTGAAAAAACAACCTGATAATCTGTCTCACATAACATTCTCTTTTCTGGACTCCTAAAGTTAAAAATTTTTGGATCAGCATCTGCAAAAGAATTTCCTCTTCTCTCAGAGTAGCATTTTTGGCCTTTCTCCTCATTTGGTTTGAAGTAGGTCTCTGCTATACTAACTGTGGCTAACAGGGTTATATTAAGAAAGTGGAAAAGTACAGCTTAGCAGAACAGTTGGTTCAGTTGGCAACTTGGAGAAACTTTCAGGCAGTGGGGAAAAAGTAGGAAAATATTTAACAAAATTTGGAACTCTTCTGACAAACGTATTGAAAATAATATGTAGATTGGCACCCCCTGAGTACTCTCCATTTAATACATAAAAACCACTCACCTAAAATGTTGTCATATAAGCTTATGGCTCTTTCCTGCCTGTGCCAAACAAACAAACAAACAAACAAACAAACCACCACCAGCACTACCAGCCAGAAATGGTTCTCCCAACATAAGGCCAATCCTGGAAGAGATACCAGGAATGTTCTTTTCTGGGAGAAAGGGGAGCAAACACCTCCTAATGTAAAATCTAAAAATATTCTAAACTTTTTTCCCTTTAATAAAATATGTTTACCACCCACTTCTCAGCAATTATTGTATTATTTATACACAGGGCCTGGTTCCCCATTGCATTACACCTCTGTAATTCCTTTGAATTGGAGTTACAACAGAATAAACTGGAGTAAGAGAGTGGAGAATCTGGCCTATAAACTGCACAGCTGCCTTAGATAGCTTCTACCTTGGGCCCCATCCTTTGAGATTCACTATGCTTCTTCTGACAGCATGACCCACAAAGGCTCATGACCATATGAGGGCCTCTTGGAAACCCAGCAATGCTCACTGTGGGCAAACTCCTCTTTCCATGTCTGGGCAGACAGTATTATTTTTAAGTGTATTTCTCTAACTTTTATTTATGATAGACACCAATCCTAGGCTCTGGTGCTTGGACATTACACTATATATGTTAGTGTTTTAAAATATATAAAAAAAATCCACATGGACCTAGAGTTAACTTTTAAAGGACTCTTAACTTCCTTCTTTACCATCTCATCCTCTTTCAACCCAAACCCTCAGTAAAACCTGGGAAGGACAGGCAGGTTGTGCAGCATATTTTAAAATCAAGAGATTAAGGCTGTATCATATCAAAGGGGGAGTAAATTCCTAAGCTGAGAGCCTTCCAATGAAAATGTCCTGCCTCCAATACCTAAACAAAAACATATAAGATCTGAAGAACCAGCAGCTCATGGTATGTCTACACTACTGGCTGGATTGGCGGGCAGCAATCGATCCAGCGGGGGTCGATTTATCGCGACTAGTCTAGACAAGATAAATCGATCCCTGAGCACTCTCCCATCGACTTCTGTACTCACTGCCATGAGAGGCGCAGGCAGAGTCGATGAGGGAGCGGCAGCAGTCGAGTCACCACGGTGAAGACACCACGGTAAATCAATCGAAGTACGTCAACTTCAGCTATGTTATTCACGTAGCTGAAGTTGCGTAACTTAGATTGATCCGCCCTCCCCACCCCCACTGTAGACCAGGCCTCAGACTTGCCAACTGGGTCTCAATTGCCACGGTATAATAAAAGGAAAGGGACAGGGCAAGGACCTAATCAGAGATGAGATACAAAGTGGTGGTTGCTTGTTTGTTATTTTGCATATTCCTTCTCAGTTCTTTTAAAAAAACAAATTTAATTTTCAAAATCCAAGATCCTTAGAGCAAGCTAAGGGGAATCTGGATTCCTGGTTCTGTGGTCAATCTTGCCATTGAACTGCTTTGGGACTTGGGTAAGAGGGCTAACTCACTGTACCCCAGTTTGATTACCTTATAAAAAAGGGTGTACAAAAACCTTCCTAACTTGCAAAGAAGTTGTGAGTTTTAATTAATGTTCATACAGTGCTTGGAGACCGTTAAATGAAAGATATTATTGAATGATAAAGCAAAGCATAACTACACATGTTTAAGATGCATATAATAAAATGATGTTTTTCTTGTGAACTACAGATGGTGAACGTATAACACAGATAACCATGTGTTAAACTTCTGAATTGGTTTCACACCAGGACTCTTATTTTGAATATGGAAAAAATGTTTTTTAAATGAAAAAAGTACAGGATAAAATCGATAGGTAAATACTATTGTAACTCATTGTCTTTATTTGTACTATTTAAACCAATTTTTAAAAGTTATATTTCCTAGGAGTCAAGTTAGGTAGTGAAAGAAGACTTTCTTAGAACTCCAGATCCATGAAATGAGAGGGTTTTACTTTTGCTTTGTGTGGGGTTTGCACGTATCTATTAGTTGTAGGATATAAACAATAACAGATGAGATAAGTTTTAGCTTCCTCAGAATCCAGAAAATTGCAATGAATTCTGCTAGTACAAATGTATTACTGTTACAGAAAATATTAAACTACACCTGAAAACACTCTTCCCTTTGCTGCAGAAGCTGATACTGTCACCACAGAATACCATGGCTTCTAGTCATAATAAAAACAAGCAATAAAGGTGGGTGAGATACTATATTTTATTGGACCAACTTCTTTTGGTGCAAGAGACAAGCTTTGAAGGTCTCCTAGAGCTCTTCTTCAGGTTTGGGAAACACATGCAGAGTGTCACAGCTAAATACAAGGTGGAACCGATTGTTTAGCATAGGTAGTTAACACATATTGTACAACACCATACAAGATGAAGAGTAGCTTTCCTAGACCTGAGGGAGAGCTCTGTGTAAGGACAAAAGCTTGTCTTTTCCCCAACTTCACCTACCTTGTCTCTCTAATATCCTGGAACCAACATGGCTACAACATGGCATAAAACAAGAAACAGTCATTTGAAGATGTTTCCCATACGAATTCTCTAACCTCACCCTCCAAAACTTGAAAATCTTTATGAATTGAGGCTCGAGGGCTTTTGAGTCAATATGTCTTGGAGTTTAAGGTTTCAGCCAAAAAAGTTTCATAAACAAATAGATTTCAACTTTGGGATTATGCTTCCATTAAGGTTTCTATTTCCTAGTCATTCATCCATCATGTCACAATTATCTAATTCTGAGAAATGAAATTCATGTCTCCTGTTTTAATCTGCCATGTGATAGAAGCAGAAGAAAAACTATACTGTATTATGTAATCCTCTATAAAAATGCATCACTTCAGTTATGTTGAAACATAGTCCTCCATTTTAAATTTCACATGAAAAAACAACAACAAAACAAAACAAAACAGTGTTGATGTAACTGGGAAAAGCCCCAGAATAGCAGGAACCTTTTCAAAACAGTTAGTGTTTTATACTATCTATAAGGTACCCATAAGGTACTGGATGACCCAGGAGATCTCTAATGGCCATTGGCTGAGAAATTAGAAGAGGCTTTCAATCTGTAGTTAACTGGTTCACATTCAGTTCAGATCAGTCATGACTGAATGTTGATGCCATTTGATAGATGGTCTGAGGTCTATGTGGATAAGTTGGTGGCTTCATTTCAGTCTTCAGTGAATAAGTGTCCACATAACAAAAGTCACCATCACAAATGTTTCTTTCGAAAACAAACTCAGCAGGGAGACCAAGGACTACGTGGACAATAGAGACTACACTCTTACGGAGGGCGTATTATAGACGCATTGATGAGACAACAGCCAGTACTGCACCTTTTCTGTGATACAATGCAGAAAATCATGGCTGTTGGTCCAGAACTTTTCACAAGCAAGAAGGGAACTTAAAGTAAAACAGAAGAATATGACAGAACTTCAGCAATTAAGGGCTCACATTTAAAAGGGGATAAAGGTAAAAAATAAAATAATTATTTGTTTCAACAGATACAACAGGGGAATTGATGCCTACATTTTAGAGAGTATATGCAGCCAGCAGAAATCAGTTGTTGTTGCATTGCATATTACTTCTCTGAAATCAATAACAGGGAGAAGGAACTACTGGATATTGTTTGCCTATACACAATGCTTAAGTCAAAAGGCAGCATTAAGCTTTGTAATAACTGTACACTCTATTGGCCTGATCCAATTCCCCCCACTACCCCTTAAGAAAAAGCAACAGAATTTCCCCCCATTGACTTCAGTGAGAGTTGGGTCAGCACAACATGTTTATCAGAGTATGGCAGGGAAGGATCCAAACATGCCATGACATACTTATAATTTGCAACTCTTTTAACAGTTAGCCTCCAATCAAAAAAAAGCCCAACATTTTAATTGAATTGTGGCAGAAGTGACAAATCACAAAATGTATGCACTTCTTCGAATAAATCTGATATTAAACCTTTTAGAAAGCTGAAGCCATTGCAGATCCAGACTGCTGATAAATTAGATTTCAACGCCTAGTCAAATGTAATTGCGAAGTGCTTATAGATACTAAGCAATATATATGTGACAACATTGAACCAGTGATTGGGGAAGTTGAAAGAGTACATGAATTAGAGATGGGCCATTGGTCACAAATGAAACCTCAGGAGCAGGGGCGGCTCTAGCTTTTTTGCTGTCCCAAGCACGGCAGGCAGCCATCCCTGGTCCCGTGGATTCGGCGGTATGCCTGCGGGAGGTCCGCCGGTCCCGCGGCTTCAGCATACCCACTGCTGAATTGCCACCAAATCCGCGGGACCGGCGGACCTCCCGCAGGCGTGCCGCCAAAGGCTGCCTGACTGCTGCCCTCGCAGGGACTGGCAGGGTGCCCCCTGTGGCTTGCCGCCCCAGGCACGCGCTTGGAGCGCTGGTGCCTGGAGCTGCTGCTGCTCAGGAGAGATGACAGAATGAGAATGTAATTCAGAAATATTGGACCAAAGCTAAGTTTTCATGATTGACATCCGATAAAGCCACTTGACTCTATCAAAAGTGTTCTCTGTCCAGGATTCCCTATACCAAGGAGAAGTGGGTTGAATTCATTACTCCACCACTAACCTGCCATAATAGCTTCGGTCCTGCTTCTATAGAGAAGTGTTGGCATCTTGGGCTTCCCCTTCTACTTGGTAGCACTGTACTGGGTTCATGCATGGAGCAAATCCTTTTAACTGAGACTTTGCTCAGTGTTCCATGATTTAGCCCAAAGAAGTTATTTCTCATATTGCACCATTTTCTCATGTAACCATTACTAACATTTCTTGAGAGCCATTAGGAGTGCTATTGGTGTTCGTTCCTCCTCAATTTCATTGATTAGTATTGATGCAATTAATTTTAGAGAAGGGAAAGACATGATTGAATAGATTTAGGCATTTGGAGAATGTAGAAATAATTAAAAGGACAAAACACATCAAAAGGAATGAAACTAGACTGGAAAGGTAATGATTGAAGAGGAAATGGTATCAATATCCTTTTTTTGTGTGCTGAGAATGTTCTCAGTCCTCTATTCTCTTTTCTTTCTGGATGACAGCTGATAGAAAAGAGTAAATTCTTGTCACAGAAAGGATGACCAGTTAATCTAGATAGGGGAAAAGATAAAAGAATAGATGGTGAGATATTTCAGTACTCAGCTCATATCGCTCCATCATTCTTTGTAATAACTGGTCTTAGCAGCTAAGACACTTGCAGGGCATTGTTTGGAGAATTATAGGCTTTATTATTAACACTTTTTCATTTTTAGTTTTTAGAGCACAGAGGTAGCATTGAAAGGTTGCTTAACTCTGCTGATAAATTAGGGAAGATTGAAATCCTCTAGCACGGAGAACCCGATTTGTTCCACTGAAGTCAATAGGAAATTTTGCTCAACATCCTGGAAACATCCATATTACTCAAATCAGGAATGCATTAGTAAATCTAAAAAGGCTGATGATAAATGGACTCATCTTCTCTGAATCCCACTGTCAAGAATGTATGTCCAACTTGGAGAGATTCAGGCCCAGTTAAAGTAAATTTAGCCACATTCCGTATCATGTACTTCCTTACCTTAATTACCTTGAGTGTCTAATTATGCTGTGTATTTCCCCCAACAAAACTGGTCATCAGTTGTCCCCCAACATTTTCTATTTTCTGTTTCAGTAAAGCAGTTTCAGACTTGTCATTATTTTCCACTGCTATCATTTGTATTATATTTTCAAGTGTTTCTAATCTAGTTTTTACAGCACACAGATCCTTGGATAAGGTTTATATGTCTTCTGAGATTTTGTCCAATTTACCTGACAGGAAATCTTTAAGTACTGAGATTTCCTGAGAGTGAGCTGCTTGCTGTGCTGCTGAATCTGACCTGGGGGTCTTGTTAGGCGAGTGTGTCTCAAACCTTTAATTACCCTCTAATTTCCCAGTTATTGATTTTGGTCAGGCACAAATTAATGTTGCAGGTCAGCACTTCCAGACATTTGCCAAACTAAACAATTTCAGGAGGGCTAGAGAGTGCATGTGAGTGATCCAAGCAGCCAGTTTTGTTTGTGTTCCATGTGACCCTTCCATATAAAAATACATTAAAAATAATAGAAAGCAAACAACAAGAGTGAAGAAAAGTTTAGCTTACATCCATCCTGTAATCTTGCCATGAAGAGAAGGCCTTAATGTACAAAAAATAATTGGTACTTTCCATATAGGTGATATTTACCATTTCATGTCTTTCAAAACAGAAATATAAATTATTTTTTTCATGAGAGACAAAACTACAAACAAAATGATCAATATTATTCAACTTGCAATTTCTAAAATATGCCCATTGCAACCTTGAGGTGAACAGACAGGTTAAAACTCTGACAGAAAGTCAACTGAGAGGAAGATGCCCCCCAAACCACTGATTGCATGCTTAAAAGGAAACGTGAGTTTATCCTTCCTTCCCCTAAATATGAGATGCTGTTTCAGGCAAAATTATGGATGAACACATATGAGAATGGCCACAAGTTGTACACAGGTGATTCGGGCACTCAATGTTATGCAGGCACAAATAAAAGCTTGATGACTGAAGCCCAATAGCAGATATGACCCTAAAGGTCATCCTTATGCATTAAAGGCCAAAAGCATATGTACCTCTTGAGAGGCTAAAGTTACTCAGCCTTTGGCCTGATGCCTCACAACTCACACTGGGCTTGCATCAATGATCCATTAATACATGCCATGTTACAGATCATTACCCAAACAGCAAATGCAGACAATTTAATAGTTCACATGTATGTCTAAAATCCATTATTAGCTTTAACATGAAGATGAAATTGAAGTAAATGAAGACAAAAGAGCATGTTTTATTGAGACACTAAAGAGGAGTCCATGATACATGAATCAATAAATTGTAATAAGAAAACACTCATATCCTATGAGATAAACCAAGCTCGTGGGTGGGGGAGGAGAAGATGAATTATTGGTGAAGTGCTACCATCTACACATTTCACATGTTGACATTAAAACATAAAGTTGCCATTTTCCCTTTATTTGATAGTTACTTATTTCAAGCACATGCTATTCTAGCTTTCTAAATCATATCTTTTGGTCACATGCCACAAGCCTGGCCGCTTTATACGTGTGGAATAAATTACATATTGAAAGACAGTTCAGGCTTTAACAGCAATTTGATCATCATGAACATCTGTAGATCTTATTATTTATAAGCAAAAATGCCTGAGTTGCATATTAAACCACAAATATCTTGTTTAGAGTTGAATTAAAGATCTGACATACAGAAAGGCATTCAAATGTACTAAAGTCGAAACTGTTGATGGCTGGTAGATATTGCACAAATGAAACCACTGCATTTCACAGGCAAAACCATTACACTGTCAATTTTACAATATTTATTTCAAAAATAAAATGAAATAAAAATAAAAACTTCTGGCAAACTGACCCCACAGATTGGCCCTGGTCCAATAAAACACTTTACTCACATGTTTCCTTTTAAGCATGCAATCAGTCCCACAGACTTCAAGTATATTTATATAGTAGGCTTGCTATTTAGTGAAATGATCTCAAGAAAATTACTTTAAAATTCTCAAGACAATAGATAAGTTGGAATCTAATTTATTTGTCAGTCTTTTACTGAAAAATATCATATTCCTGTCACTCCTTTTGTGAACTCTTATTTGATAGAGCAGGTCAGCATTTTTTGACTGAAAATTTTTTCTGGGGTTTCAAAGAAAAATGAAATTAACAACAGAAAAATGCCACTTTTGACTAAGGTTTTCAAAATTTTGAGGGGAAATTTCTGAACAAATAAAACAAAAATGAAATTAAAATTTCAATTACATCAAAATGAAAAATCTTCATTTTGAAAACAAACAAACAAACAAAATCTAATGTTTTGTTTCTCTCTCCTGCCCATACACCTTTTTTCCTTTTTCATCACAGAATGCCAGAGAATGAATAATGTCTAGTTCCCCACCCTTTTCTTCCTCTCCCCTTTCCTTTTTCCACTCTGACTTTTTAAAACTTCCTCAGTTTGGAAAAGGTAGAATGGCAAAGGAAAAAAAGAGAAAAGAAAAACTGAAAGAAAATCCACTGAACATTATTAATTTTATTGCACTGAGTGACAAAAAGGGGGGAAAAAAAGAAGAGGGAAATTATAATTCAAGGTTTCGAAAGTTTGAAAAAAATCATGAAAAATTTGGAACAATTTTTAGGTTCTCAGTTTCAATCCTTCAAAATGGAAACCATGTTGAAAATTGCATTTATTATGTAATTATTTTTCCATTTTTCTTTCAGTTCTATTATCCAACAGGAGGAGCTATGTGCAGTTTTTGTGATAAAACCCCAAATCACATGAAACTCTCCTGGTTTAGAGTTTAGCTAAAAACTGGAAGCTCCGACACAGGTTGTCAAATGACTGGCTAAGGTTCAAGTAACCCAAGCATAGTTTTGAATGAGTTGGACCTAGCTTTGAGTGAATCTAGCTGATGTATGGTTTTGCAGCAGACATGGAAAATTTGTGATTTTATATGTTTTGGAAACAAAAATATGTGAAACTCAGTTATTTCTTACTCAATTCCACTTTGAAGTTTTTAGGCCTCAATCCTGCAAACACTTAAACATACTCTTAATTTTACTACTGTCAGCATGACATCATTGATTTTAATGGGAGCTATAGCCAGTAGTAAAGTTAAGCATGTGCTTAAGCATTTGCATAACTGGGCCTTGATGTGTTGGAACCCCAAACTCAGAACTGAGCTGAATGATCAAAAGAGAAGAAAGTGCTTGTAGGATAGTCTAGCACAGCTGTAGAGACTGAGATGGCAATGCATCTTTACAACTTAAATTCCTTAGCAGAACCATTGTGAATATGGCACCTTCATAGAACCTGCTCTAATGTAGGACTCAGAAGAACTGGTCAGGTGCTCTTTTGATTTTGATACATATTTACAATCTTTAATACAACTTAATGGCTTTTTTGTCTTGGAATAAATAGAATATCTGGTTAATCATCAATAATAATTTACATCATTCCCTGGATATTTACAGTGATAAAATTTGGTGCATCTGCATGGACTTGTAAGTGTGTAAGTGTCACTGCATATTTGTCGAGGTGTTTTATATCATTTATAGGTAAACAAATGTGTATGCTGGGAAAAGCAGTGCTCTAACCAGGGACTAGCATTTTGGTGAGGCTCCACTGTTGTACAACTTATAGCTGTGAGAAGACAATGTCACTTTTTTCTTCACTTAAGATAGTCTTGAATTACACCAGCCAGAAAGCCAGTGAGGTTCACTTTTCAGTAAACATTGCTCCTTTAGTACTACTGATATTAATGTTCATAGTAATGTAAACATTGCTGCCATTATTTTCAGCAACAGTTCTTCTTGGAAGTTTTTCTCTTTCTGCTACATACAGATAGGGACAACCTTTAAGCATGCCGCATATTTGTCTACTTAGCTGGGCTGAGACTCCTCAAACATGTCAGAGAGGGAACATATTAGAAATTGAAATGTCTGGATAGTCTATTTAATCTAAATAGATTAACTAAAATAAACAGCTATGTGACTCCAGACCATACATGATCTGATATGACCTACAGGAATATTTATGTTATGAGGACATCTATATCAAAACAGTTATATTTTAAATGTATCACAGCTGAATTATGCTTTGCAAAGATTTTTTTAAAGTTATTCTAATTGCAAATTAATTTTGGTTCCCTTAGAATGTCAAACTAAAAAAGGTTATTACTGGAAACAAATGACAGGGTAACATTTAAATGAAAAGCAAGTAGTTTTTAGGTACTGTGAAAAAATGAATAGGCATAACCCCTGACCCCCAATGTTTTTTGTACCTGAAAGCATTTCTATTTCTACACAAGTTCACAACATAGTCATAAAAGAGGGGAAGTTCATATACAGTAGATGAACAGAAGGTGTATAATTTACGAAGTATGGTATAATATAGACTTAACTTATTAATATATTTAACTTAGAGAGAATGATGTTTTATGAGATTTGGGCTGTTAAACCTTTAACAATCAATATGGGGTAATAAGTAGTTTAAAAGGGGGGAGGGATAGCTCAGTGGTTTGAGCATTGGCCTGCTAAACCCAGGGTTGTGAATTCAATCCTTGAGGAGGCCATTTGGGGAACTGGGGTAAAAATCTATCTGGGGATGACCTCCTGAGGTCCCTTCCAACCCCAATATTCTATGAAAATGGAAGTCTTTTTAAATTCCTCAGTGCAAAACTAATAGCTGTATACTGGTAGAATTTCCACTGAAAAGTACCATTTCCATTTGCCCTCAGTCTAGCAGGACTTCCTCAGTTCATTCCAATAGGTTCTCTAAACAAAGAATAATTTCTTACTCATCTGGAAATTAACAGTTACTCAAAACATCAAGGTTTCACAGAAGTTCAAATCTAACAGAAGATGCCAATCTGTAACAAATCACCCAGCCACAAACCAATTCAGCACAGTCAACAGGTAAACACCACACATACATAGCCAAGGGAATAGAACTCAGTAACATCTGTATTACTGACTGAAAGAAGGGCTTCAACTCTAAACATATAATATAGTATAACACATATATTACTATGTGTGATGGGGTGTTCACTCCACACTAGCCTAGAAGGGCTTAATGAGGCTGAGTAGAGGCCAATTAACTGGATAGGAATTAGGTGGCCTAAGTAACTCCTGGATGATGATGGAGCCAGCTGAGAAGGAACAGAGGGGGCTAGTATAAAGCCAGGAAGCTGACACCATGAAGGGGCTGTAGCAGGGGGAGCCTGTAGCCCACCTCTAGACATTAGGGAGGGAAATCTAAGGGAGAGGGTGTAGGAAAAGGCTCAGGAAAACAGCAGTAAGGTTAAGGAGGGTAGAGACTTAGCTGTTGATTAGAGGGTCCCTGAGCTGGAACATATCATAGAGGATGGGCCTGGGTTCCCTTACCAGCCATGGGGAAGTGGCACAGTTTGGGCAGTGGATGGGAAGACTGACAGAGACAGTGTGTAGCAAGGGACTTCGATACCCTGGAATGGGAGAACTACAGTAGCCTGGCCAGAGGGCCAAGCCACAAAGAGAGAGCACCCCAAGTCACAGAGAAAGAGAGAGGTGGCAGAAGGGGGTGGCAGACCTGAAAGAGTTAATCCCAGAATGGCCAGGAGGAGGAGGTGTCCTAGTGGTGAGTGGGCCCTGTGTCCCTATGTAACATACAAAAACCTGTTACAATAAGAAGAATTTGACTCCATGTCAGTTAAATCCAAGGGGTGAAATCCTGTCTCTTTGAAACCAATATGAGTTTTGTCATTGACTTCAGTGGGACCAGGACTTCACCCCAGATCTTCAGCTGGAATGAGTTGGCATAACTCTCCTGAAGTCCATACAGCTATGTTGATTTATACCATCCGAGTATTTGGCCCAAGGCTGCTCAGCAGTGGCAGTTTTTTGAATATAGGCATTTGTCCACTGATGAAAATCATCATCTTTTTACTTTATAGGCCACTGAATATCCATCAAAAGGTCAGAATTTCCTGTCACTAGCAGCCTTGGCTGTATTTTCAAAACTACTGTAAAAGTATCTTCATGCATTGCAAGAGGCACTAGAATAATCCCTAATTCACTACACAGTGATATGACCTTCAGACTGCAGACCAGATGCTGCATCAACTTTTTCTCCATTACTGTGGAATCTTTTTAAATGGCTAGAGTAATAACTTTAACAGTACTTAATTTAGTTCTGAGAACAGATTCTAAGAGAAAATGTATGGGGTAGAGTCACAGACCTTTTGCACAAAAAACTTCATACTTTGGACATCCAGCATTTATCCTAATAACTCATCCGGACCTTTGGCTGGAACTACTATATATCAGCTCTTAGGAACAAATCTTGTGCTCATCACTGAGAACAAATAACTTGAGCAGAGTGGGAAGAATCCTCCTCCAAGGCTGTTACCCCAAAATTTGGACCCAAGGCACACCAATACTGGCTTGCCTATAATCATAAATTGATCACCAATTTATTCTGCCCAAATGGGTAATAAGGTGGTAGACCACCCTAGAGGAATTGTCAGGGTTTTACCAGGAGGGTTGTCTTCAACTTGCAGAGGACTCCCCAAAGCAGGTTAATCCTACTAACCTGTGGGAGGGCATGGATACAGCCCTCCACTCAAAAGATTGACATCCAAGCAGTAATTCTTTGAAAACAGTATCATTTATTTAAAGGAAATAAGCAGTTACAATGCATTCAATAAAGCAAGAGGGAGAACATTATAATGCACAAAATATAGTAAAACACTGACTCTTGTTTAGAAATGATACATTAAAGTGGTGCAATAAAGTAAAGACACAGACTACACAAAATACATAGAACACACAGATCTTATAACAGTTACAATGTGATACACAAAGATACATACATACATATGTATACAAGCCCTACTAAAATGCTGATACAAATACTATATTTATTACCATGTAGCAGATGGGGCCTCTCTCTCTCTCTCTCTCTCTCTATATATATATATATGAAAGCATTATAAGCTTGTTACAATTTACATGACCATTCTGTGAGTGGTGATCAAACAGTCAAAGGATGGAGTGGAGTGAATAGCACTCAGATGCAAACATCCAGCTTTATTTACAAGCACACTCAGACAATCTTTTAAATTAGACAGAAAAATCAGACTTACAGTCCTTCACACTTCCTCTGAACTTTCTTTTGGTCTGTACAGGGAGATTTTGGCAAACCAGTAAAGTGCCTAAAACCACTATGGCTTATTGTTAAAAAGCAACCTAGTCAGCAGGCTGTAAAGTGGCCATGCAGCTTGACCAAGGCAGGAGGGGAGGGTTTTTTTTCGGGTGCCTCAGAAAGGGCAGCTTGACTCCACATCCTTCCTGATAAAAATTGTGTTAAAGTTGCTGATACATGCATTTGAAAAGAGCAGGATGTGCCCTCGGGAATGTCTATTGGGGTCTCAAGGCTGCAGGCTCTGGAAAAACCCACACCTGGTTAATCAATAATCAGAAGGAACCTCTTGCTCTATCATTAAAACTGCTTACTTAACAAGGTTTCTTTAAGGGACATGTCATTCTATTACTAATGTATAAATAAGGGGGGAAAGCTTGAGATAGTGGGACTCTCCTTTGGGGGACTCTTCGGGACTGGTCTCTCTCTCTCTGGATGCATCTTGTGTTCCCCACCGGCAGATGGGCTGCCACTGTGCCACTCGAGAGCCACACTCAGCTTTGGTAATTATCAACGGTTGAGGGTGTTTCACTAATCTTGTTGCGGATGTGTGTAAGTGCTTGAGATTAAGTAAAGTTTAGCTTTAAGCGAAAGCACTCTTGTATTGTCCTGTTAGTGCCAGCCATCTATCGGTTGGACGGCCGTGTCTCCTCTGATTTATTTTCTGACACCTCCTTGCACAGAGTAAAAGTTACCAAGAGCTTTGGGTTGAAAGAACCCCGGGTAACAGGTCCTTCTGCTCTATCTGGACACAAAAGAGCAATGATTGACCAGGCTATCTCTCTTCAGCTGCTGCCTCCAACCACTGCCTCAGAGCGCTGTCTGCTGCTTCTGTGGTTACGGTCTTCTAGAAGATTTGGTTGCTACTGCTTCTTCAGGTAGCTGCTTCTCGTCTCCTTTGCTGGTTGAGAATTACACACAGAGGCGTAGTAATGAAGGCAGCACATGCTATAAGCAGTGTTCATGCTTCAATACAGTCCTGTTTCCTCAGATTTGTTTTTGATGCTGGCCAAATGGCCTGGCAGCCATACTTCATTAGTGCTCTTTATAGCATTATCACAGTTTTTTTTTTATCTTCTCCTCAGGAGGCTCCAGAGGTACTTTTATGTAAGTTTATTTTTCCTTTGTACTCATCTATAGCATTTTCAGTACAGTACTGCAGGTGAGCTTGTTATCAAATATCATAGAATTTGTACTTTTACTATACTTATCCGCTGGTCATAAATACATAATTTTATCTCTTTTGGATCTTCCATGTTATGAAGCTCTTTCCCATAGTTTTGTTAATGGACAACTTGAAGCCCCACCTGTTTCCCCAGTCTGTACTCCTCTGAAGTGCATCATTTATTTTTTTGGTGGCACTGTGGCAGGGTGCTGCTGGAGAAGCCCTTAATCAGCTCCTGGCACTCCAGCCCCAATCAGGGAGAATGGATTGGGGCTGGGTGAACCACCCTATGTTTGCTTTGTAACTGACCACACCTGCCAGCCTCATGAGCAGGAGCTATAAGGCTGGAAGGAAGTGAGTGGAAGGGGGTGGGGGAGAGACTAAGAGTGGGAGGTCAGGCTCAGAGGGAGTAGGAACCTCCTAGTCTGTTGCTGGCCAGGCCTGTGGTAGGCCAAGCACTTATAAAGCCCATATATAATTGGAAACTGGTGGTGGGAAATGGATCATGAATAAAGAACACAGGTGTTGTACCAGACTGAAGTGTCCCTGATTTATGGAGGAGAGGGGCCAAAGGGCTGAATCTGGAGGGGTGCAATGAGTACCCTGTTACACATGGATGCTTCTCCAGGATCTCCAGCCACCACCAGGGCGTGGCAACCCAAAGATGGAGGGAACCATGCAGTGGTTAGCCAAGCAACAAGAGGAGATGCAGAAAGCACTGCAGGCCTTCCAGCAATCCCACCAGCTGGAGAGACTGGCCTTACTCGCCTGGCAGGCTGAGCAACAGTCCCTCCAGGACTTCATCAGGGCACAGGCTAAGGTACAGCAACAGCTCCTGCACAGGTTGGTGAGTCCCCAGGGAAGCTTGGGCTTATGTAAAATGGGCCCTGCCGATGACCACAATGCTTTCCTGTGTACTTTTGACTAGGTGGCCATGGGCGCCGGGTGGGACAAGGTGACCTGGGCCATGCGACTGGCCCCCTATCTGACCAGCGAAGCACAGGCTGCCTATATGGCATTAAGTGACGAACAGGACAAGGATTACGATGTGGTGAAGGGGGCCATCCTAGATCGGATGGGGCTGTTGGCGGAAAAGTAGCAACAGAAGTTTTCGGCGGCCCGGTGGTTTGCAGTTCCGAGCTTTTGCCCAGAAGCTCACGTACTGGGCCACTTAGTGGTTGAGGCCAGACACCCAGACACTGGGAGAGGTTATGGACAGGGTGATCCTTGAACAATTTGTGCAGGGCGTCCCGGAAAACATGCGAGTCTGGGTCCATCAGCACCAGCTGAGTATGGCGGAGGCCGCTGTTAAACTGACAGAGGGATACGCAGAGGCAGATTTTCCTCAAAAAGAGGGTCGGACAGGCCAGGACCTGGAATGGGGGAAGAAACCCCGAGAACCTCCCCCTGGGAGAAGCCCAGAGAAAAGGAAGGAAGAGACTAAGGGAGCCCCCAGTCGTCTGGGACAGCTGGTGTTCTGGCCATGTGGGCAGCTGGGACACAAATACTGGGACTGCCTGGAAATGCACACACCCATCAGCCTCATTAGCAGGAGCTATAAGGCTGGAAGGAAGCGAGAGAAATGGGGGGTGGAGACTAAGAGTGGGAGGTCAGGCTCAGAAGGAGTAGGAGCCTCTCAGTCTGTGGCTTGCCAGGCCTGTGGTAGGCCAAGCCATTGTAAAGCCTGTATATAGTTGGAAACTGGTGGTGGGAAGCGGATCACAAATAAAGTACACGGGTGTTGCACCAGACTGAAGTGTCCATGATTCATGAAAGAGAGGGGCCAAGGGCCCAAATCCGGAGGGGCACAGTGTGTACCCCATTACAGGGACTCTCAAGGTGTCTGCTTTTGGTCCATATGGCACAGCAAATCTGATGCCTATCCTGCACACAATTCCTTTGGAAGGTCATTTATCATGATGTTAAACAGAGTTGAGGTAATGCCATTCCCCTATGGCAGTGTTTCCCAAACTTGGGATGCCGCTTGTGCAGGGAAAGCCCGTGGTGGGCCGGGCCGGTTTATTTACCTGCCATATCCGCAGGTTCAGCCAATCGCGGCTCCTACTGGGCATGTGGGCAGCCGCGACACAAATATTGGGACTGCCTGGAAATGCACATACCCACCAGCCTCATTAGCAGGAGCTATAAGGCTGGAAGGTAGGTTGTGCCAATCTCCGTCATTGGAGGTTGTTTAACCTGTTCTTAAAAAACACCCGTCAAAGATGATCTAGATAATATTTAGTCCTTCCTCAGTGCAAGGGACTGGTGTAGATCACCTATCAAGGTCCCTTCCAGTCCTATATTTCTCTGATTCTATAAGCTTCATCATTTTCAGAGAATGTTTGGGCCATCCACCCCCTTATTTTGGTGTAATTTCAACAGGCCTCACTGATTTCATTCCCTTAAAATGTGAAAGATATTCTGGATCCAGACAACTTGTATCCCAGTGTACTTCACACAGTCCTTATCTCCACCTAGTACTGTGGGAACTCCTAGTCTTTCAGAAGTCCTGCTGACCTCATCTGCTATATTTCCTGGCTTAATCACACTGGTCTTCCAAAGGACAGAATCTAGCCCTAATCAGAATGCCATAAATACCTTATAAAAAGACACAATGCTCCATTTTCTCTCTTGGGACCTAAGTCTACCCCATTTACTAGGGTTGCCAACTTTGGTTGGACAAATTCCTGGAGATTTCATTACATGACAAGCTTTAATTATAGATTAATCTTTAATTCCTGAATACTCCAGGAATTAATTTGGGAGGGTTGGCATCCCTATGTTTACTCATCATCCTAAACCGAAGTCAATGGGGGTTTTGCCAAGACTTTACCCATGAGTACTTTACTTTACAAGTACGCACATGGAAACCAAAGGTACTAGTCATGGAGTGAGGCACTGCTCATTGTGAGGGATTGTGGCAGAATCTTGCCCATAATAAATAAGGCAGTAATTTCCTGTGAAGAATACAACTTTTGAAAGCTGACAGTTGACTTGATACCCTATTTGTGGTATATGATCTCACTGTATTTCCTAGAGAAAATGCTTAAAACAATCTTAGTACTTAAACCATCATCTCAGAATCTGTAGTCACATTGAATGACATGTGAATGAAGGCTGATTGCTATTTGCTTAACTACATTACTATTATAAGCAACCAAACAACATATTCGTTATCTGACACTTGCGTATGATCATCATTCACTGGAAACAGAAACAGAAGGTGTGTGGGCTGGATTATTTTTAATATAGTTTTTTCAGTTAAAGTTCATTTGTATGATAAAGTAAATTGTATTATTTTGTAGGCTTGTACAGATGACAGTCCAGATTAGAACATTTGGGGGGTTTAGAATATCATATCATGTGTTTATATTCTAGGTAAGAACCTCAGTGGGTATCAAACCCACTTATCTTCTTGATTTTTTTCGACTGAACTTCTGCCATTCCCATTGACTTCACTTTAAGTTACGGGTGCTCAGCACTTTTGAAAATTAGACCTATGCAATTTTACTCAACTGAAACCCAAATCTAGTCCTAAGTTTAGAACTGTCTGAAACTATCTTTTTTCCCACATGCAAAATTGCCTTATTCAGGGGAGAGGGTAGGAGAAAGGAGAGGAGCAGGTGTGTGTGTGTGTGTGTGTATATATATATATATATAATATATATATATTTTAAACATTTTTCAGTTTCATTTAAAATAAATATATATGTTTAAAAAACCCTCAAAACTGACAAAACTCTGATTCTTTGATAGGATGGTGAATGTTTTGTTCACTACTCTGCTGATAATATATTTAAATTTAATTAGCTCAAGACTTAACTAGCTGAAAATGGTCAAACCCATGCTTTCAGCAGCTTGTGCATATGAAGATCTGATCCAAGGCACCTGCAGATAATCCAACTTCCTGGGGGCCCCATCTCTCAGGGGCTTCAGCAAAAGTAGGGCTTAAAATGGGTACCATAAAACCACAAGCCATCCCAAGTTAGAGGTGATACAAGCACTTCTACTTTAGCCAAAGTAGGTTACTACTCACTTTCCCATAGCTATACTGACACTGAAGTCCTAAAAGCAGTAAAAAGTAATAGAAACTTATTTTTTGTAAGAAAAAGGCCAGACTCAGTTACCTTTATTCATGTCAGGTAGCATTTTATTCCACAAATATTGCCAGTGACTTCAGTGGGGCTATTTATGGAGTAAGGTGCTATTCAACAAAACATGTGTAAGGCTATCAGAATTTGGCTCAGAGTAAGCAGCTGTGTACCAGGGAGCTGATCAGCTGATGGATAGTGTCATGTTTATAGAGACTCTTCTTCTGACCAAAAATCACACTTTAAATGGGCAATCTCAAGGCTACATTAAAATTAGACCTAACAGCTCTGTTTTGGGTTGCAGGCTGGTGTGCACACAAAGCTACATTTCCTGCCTCACCCTCTCTCCTTGTACGCAGGCAAGATATTGAAATATATAAGTACCCTTCTTCACAAGTACCATAGACAGTAAGCTTTTTGTAACCTTCACACCTTGCATGGTTACCAGAACAGAACAAAGGGAGCACTAGATAATCAAAGGCTTCTGAGCAAAATAAGCATAGGTCCTGCCTGCATGATTGTTGGGACGGAAGGGAGAGAGATGGAGTTTTATCAGCACTGTAGTCCTCACCTTGGAGAGCTGATAGATTTATTAGGATCAAAATTAAAGTAAATGTAAGCTGCTAGAGGGGGTCAACCAGGTCTAACAGCATTGAAGGCCTTTACCATGCAAGATTTTTAGTCCAGGGCTTTGTTCTCAGATTTAAAGATTCACATGTTATAATAAATAAAAAGATTTACTAGAAACCCAGCTCTTTAAAAACCCCTTTCCCCTTTCTATAATTCCTCCTCATCAGTTTCTCACCTCAAACCTGAGGGAGGTGGTCTTCTATAGAGCTACTTGCTTTAACCCCGGGCACTTCAATGACCTTCAGGAGTCCATCTTGCCTAATTGCCCCACCCTTCATCTTTAGCATAGCTGCAAGGAAGTTAATTCTCTGTCTGTCTACTTACATGGCCTGAATTATTGTAGCATCTGACTACCTCACAGTGTGTAATGTATTTATCCTCAGAACACCCCTTTGAGGTAGGGAAGTGCCATCATCCCTATTTGACAGATGGGGCAATGAGGCAAAGAGAGGCTGAGTGACTTGCCTGTGGTGGATCCAGGACTCGAACCTAGGGCACTCAAGTCCTTCCTTTCCCTGCCAGTACCTCTGAAACAATTTTTAGAAATATATGTTCCATAGGTGTCATTAGGTGCCTGTCAATTTTAGCTTTGTCCCTATAATAAACTCTAATTTTCCCAGGCAGCTTATTAAATAAAAGAGAGCGAAAAATTAATGTGCGTCGGTGGGAGGGAGAGATTTTGCTGATTACAATGTTGCAAAACATTCTTAGGAATACTGTAACTGAAAATTATCTGGCAACAAAGGAACAACAGATTTGTGAAAGTATTATCATAGGCATATCTGTAAATATGAGGGCAATCTTGCAAAACATCCATATTGTAAAGGAAAGTTTTCTCCCTTTCAGAATTAACACATTTCTTTCCCTGTGTGGGTGAGGGAGGGTCGGGTCTTTATTAGGCTGATCCACTGATGGGACTATAGCTCAGTCAATGCAACAAGCAGTGTAGTAGCAGTAATAAAGATTAGAAATGTTAAATGCTTCAAATACTTGTCATTCTGTAGAAGGTGTGCGAAGGGGTGTTCCTGGCCTTTGTGGATTCCTACATGAGGCCCGCTGGCCTACTATACTCCACCCCGGAAGCATTGAAATGACGGAAAGGAGCAGAGAAGGTGGATTCTCCAGGCCTGCCTAAAGAGGCCTTACAGAAGCAGCCAATCAGAGGCCAGTAGGCTTAGATAAAAGGAGCTGCAGGGCCTTAACAGGTCAGTTCCTGGCTGGGACAGAAGGGGTGGGGCAAGGGAAGGCAAGGCAGGGAGCTCTTCTCTGGCCAAAGTAGCTTAAGGGATAGGGAGAGTTTGGGTCTGGCTGCGTTTACTTGAGAAGGGTTTGCAGGGGGTGAGAGAGGACATAAGACCCTTAACCCTGATAGAAGGGAGGAGCTAAAAGGGGCCAGGTAGGAAGAGGCCCAAGGAAGTAGCAGCAATAAATTGAAATTGAGCAGTGGGTAGCTACTGTTTATATGGTCCCTGGGTTGGAACCCAAAGTAGTGGGTGGGCCTGGGTTCCCCCACTTGCCACAGTGAAATAAACCCCAAGAAAGGAACAGGGCTTATTTGCAAGCCTGAACAAAAGGCAGAATTTAATGGGCTGAAAGCTGGGACTGAAGACCTTAGCAAGGGCAATAGGACTGTTCATTTATTGGACTCTTTATTACCACGGAAGGGGGTCATTTGGACTTTGTGACTTGGCTGGAGGGCCAAGCAGTGGAAGACCCATCCAGGTCAGCTGACAGCCTGCAGGAGGCACCAACAGTGAGAAAAAAACTGCAATACCACATCCAGCCATTAGGAGTGCCCCCATTGCAACGTGAAAAAAGATCTTATTCCCACTGGTAGAAAGCACGCTCTATCTCCTGCTGGGTGGTAGGAAAGGTGACAATATTCCTATGAATTAGGTGTCTGAGGGTTTGCCAAGAACACTTGGGGTGAAATGTGAAGCCAGTGGCAAAACTCCCATTGACTTCAATGGGGCTAGGATTTCATGTTTGGTCAGCTAACAGGAATTTTGGAGAATGTCTATAATACACATGCGGTCATCATAGGGAGGTGGAAGAAGAAGGTGAAAAGAAATAACAGCAAAAAGAGAAGCATATAATGAAAATCTGTAAAAACTGGTTCATAAAACATTGGAAAACCCTATTCATGCTCAAGACACCTCATTGAATATTTCATCTTTATAGATTTTTGTGCTACACATCTGGAAAGAGACTTTCCTCATTAAAACTCCTTCATAAAACTTTCCCCAGTTTTATGTCTTGGAATTAAAGACTTCATATTTGCCTTGAGTAGACTGCGCTACGTTGCATACAATGGACCTGATTCTCTGTTGCCTGCACCAAGCATGATCATTTAGGGAGGAATTTTCAAAAGCACTCCGCATTAGCTACACGCTGCTCCCATTGAAGTCAGCATAATTTTGACCAAACACTTTTGGAAGTATGCACCCCACTTCGTGTGCCACACAAAGTGGGTACAGCACAGCACCACTGGTGCAAGTGACTGGAGAATTTGGATTGGGTATCATTTCACACCCACTTTGAGCAGGTTTAAATGACCACACAAGGTACAAAGCAGTGATAATCATGATTCTAGGGCTGGATTCCTCATTGCTCATCAGCCCCTTTGTGCCAGCTCAAAGCTATCCGGAAAATATCACTTGTGTAGTACTTCTTTACTCAGTGTGCCCTAGCCTGCTCGTTAGCCCTACCCATCACAGGAGCCCTCAGCATATGGAGTGTACTGGGGGCAAGTGTAGTCTGTCAGGGGCAAATGCCCCAGCTATTTCCTGACTGTTCCAATGCACATTCCCCCCCTTCATCTTGACAGCAATAAAAACACATGGTGACCATATGGTGCTCAGGGAATCAAATCAGCAGCATCAACACTATCCTCGTACTACAGAATCCTAACCAGTGAACACACACAGTCATCTGAGGGGGTGCTGAGTGCCTCCGAGTTGGGGGCCCTGATTCATCAACTGCACCAGAGCCGAGCCCAGTGCAAGGGACTGAGGGACAGTGAGTTAGGTTTTCAATATTGTGTTGTATAACGTTGCTGGGGTCAAATTTGGCCCTCAGCACAGGCTGGGTCAGTTCTCAGATCTAGCTAAAATTGAGCCCTAGCTGCCATGGCCATTATGTGCATTACTCTGCAACACACAATACAGAGTTTCTCTTCTGATACAATGAATTTAAATCCTCCATATTTTCTCAGTAGCCATAGCTGAAATTATTTTCAGATGCAAGGCTATACATCTGGGCAGGAGGGAACTGACTCCATTGCATACAGGAACAAAAAACTTACTGCAGAATAAGGTTTTGTTATCTAGGAAAAATAATCTTACTCCACAAATGTAGTATACACAATTCCTAAAATAGAATGCAATGCAAACTTTCCACAAACACACATGCACAGGCTGAAATCAAACTAGTAAAATCTGTAAACATTTTTAAAGTAGGAAAATATGGAATTGTAAACAATCACTAATCTCCATTAAAAATGCAGTCAAATTTTCTCATTGATAAGTATTTTGTTTTCATTCTGTTGTAATGCAATTAAATCAATATGGAATAAAAAACAGATTTCAGTGAATGAAGTAGCTAAAATCCTTACTGTTTCTATGTTTCATTTCATTAGACTCTTTCTATGATACAGGAATATTTTGCCAGAAATTGTAACTAAGAATACGCAGCTGTGCTTTGCTTTGCAATATAAGGTTCTTGCATCACAATTCTCAGCCGTTCCACACTCAAAGATATTTTGCTTATTTCAGACTCAAATTCACTCCTAGCTTACACAAATCGGGTTTTATCAACAATGTAAATAGTTGACAGGCTAACTCCTGATTATGTGATTATAGGAAAAATCTACACTTTATACATGCTAATGAAAATAATATTTATAATTTTAAAAGTGACCTGCAGGTGATTAAAAATGCTGTTGTTCTTCTATAAAGAAAACTTGGAAGGTTTTTATATTTTTAAAGTATTTTTCTGCTTGTTTTTTTACATTAGACATCAAGTCATGTCTACCCTGGAGACGGGGGTGAAAGTAGAAATAGGGACTTACAGGTACTGGGCTGGGTTGGGGCCGGCTCTGGATGCTGAAGAGGTGCAAAGAAGTCATTCTAAACGATAAAGGGCAGGAACTGTCTTTTTGTTCTGTATTTGTACAGCACCCAGCACAATGGGGTCTGGGTTCATGATTGGAGCGCCAAGGCACTATGATGATTAAAAATATATATATACTTTTGTTCAACTGAGAATTCCCCTCGTTTGTTTGCTCTTTGTATTTTTCCCCCTTTACTAAGGTTCTGATCCTGCAAATGCTTAAGTGGATGTTGAGCTAGACACACGAGCAGCCTTACTGAAGGAAATGACATTACTCACTGTGCATAAAAAAATGTCTAAATGGATGCAGGACCAGGGCCTAAATATGCTGTTTATAATTTATGTACATGTGAGAATGATTACATCCTGGAAGGAATATTTTCATTGAATTTATAATATATGGTACTGGTATTTTTTTTCAACTATAGAACAACTTTCAACTTATAAACACTGTGTTAAAAAAAATTGAAAATCATGTGCTAAACTGGCACATTGATTTACTACTCTGTATAGGTTACCCTGTAAATGTAAAAGAGCATATTACTTGTACAAGAACTACTACTGCAAAATATAATATGCCAAAGTGTTTAGCTGTGTTTATTAATCATATAATAAATCTTAACAAAGCAAAAAATAGTTGCCATTAAATATTTTACAAATGGGAATCTGACTGCAAAAATGTATTATTGCACAATGTATTAACCTAATAAATGGTATTAAAAATAAATGAAGCTTAAACTGCACAGAGAACTGAGTTTTCAAATAAATTCCTCAAAAGCTTCCATCTGTCCTTCAGAACAGCTGAATTTTTACTGTACTCAGATCTCCTGAATTTGTTTAGTATGCACTGCTCTGTACTGCACAGGTGTGAATATGTACCATTATATTTAATTGTCTGGTGTGAGCTCAGTATAACCATATCAAAATGATTTATAAAAGACCTTAGTGCTCATTTCTGAACATTTATTTTTAGAATGTTTTTGGGGAAAGCGTGTGTATCCAGGTCATTACTGTGATAGAATACTCCAAATGTTCTAACTATCCAGCTGGGACTCATGGAATTATTGTCCTTTCAGAGAAAAAAAGCCCACATATAAGTCATGGACAGAGAATTGATTTCCTCATAATACTAAAGCAAGACTTTTCCTGGAGGAATTATTATGTTAGTAAACAAATCCACATCTGTCCTATTTATTGCCGTGTACTTCATGCAACATCTGTGCTTCATAACATTAATCAAAATGTGGTTATGAAAGGTACAAGACAACTGTTGGCTGTGGTTATTTTTGTGTATTCATATTACATCCAAAAACCCTGCTTTAAAAGATGATATATTCAAGTACTCTAAGGTTAGGAAATGTCAGAATTAAAGTTGCCCAGGAAACTTTAATCCTGCCCCCTTGTGTGTTTTTCCACAAGATCCCTGCCTCATTCACTGAAGAGTGCCTTCCCTCCAGTGGTCAAGGTGGTGCAGGATCCTTTTGGGCTCACTACTGCTCAAAGACATCCAAATAGCAGAACACTGGCAGAAATGCTTTATTCCAGGAGACTTCTGTCCTACCTCTCAAATGCAGACCCAACCACAGCAATACATGCCTTTGTCACATCAAGACTTGGTTATTGCAAAGCTCTCTTGGGCTTACCCTGAACTACGATGACATGGAAATGACAACTGGTTGCACACCCAATGCTTGGTGGGGCAGAAAGAAATGAAAACCTTATTCCAATATTTTGCATGCTAACACTGATTGTCTGTCCAAACCCAGGCTCAGCTATCTGAGAGATTGCCTCTTGTTCCATACATACCAGTGGTAGTTACTTTTGATGGAGACTGTAAGGCCTGGTTTACAGTACAAAGTTAGGTCAACCTCAGTCGCCTTGTGTTGACTTAGTAGTGCATGTGTCTTCATCTAAATTTGTCACCCACCGATGTAAGTACCCCGTTCTGCTGACATAGTAACACCACCTCCCTGAGCAGCATTGAGCCATAGTCAATGTACTGAGCTCGAAGTAATGTGAGTGTAAACACTGCATCACTTAGGTTGATCCTAACAGTCCTCCAGCCGCTATTCCACATGACAAAAACACTGACCGCTCTGGTCTCAGTTGTGAACTCCACTGCCCAGGGGTCACGTAGACCAGAGGGCTCCTCCCTCCCCCGCTTTAAAGCCCTGTGAATTTTTGAAATGTCTTTTCCTGATTGTTGAGCTAGGAGAACACACTTAGCAGCTCTCCAGTGTTGGGCATAACTGCCCAGGTGATCATGCCAGCTACATGTTCCAGATGCACTTCAGCTGGGAGTAGACTGGAGATGTTGTATCTCCTGGTTGTGTGGGGAGAAGAGGCTGTGCAAGCATAGCTATGGACCAGCTGTAGAAATGTCAACATCTGTGAGCAAATAGCATGGGGAATGCAGGAGAAGGGGTATGACAGGGACCAGCAGCAGAGCCACTTGAAAGCCAAGGAGGTGCAGCAGACATACCAGAAGTCCAGGGAGGCCAACAGTCGATCAGGTCCCACAGACCTCCTGCTTGTACAAAGAGCTGTGTGCCATACTTTGGGGAGACACCATGTCACCATGGATACACCACAAGTCACCATGGATACATCTGAGGATCCCAAGCCACAGACCTCCGGCCTGAACAGCAAGTATGAGGAGGAGAAAGAGGAGAAGGATGGGGTCCTGTCATGCTACTAGTTATGACCAGTTTGAAACTCCACCACAGTCCAGTCAGTCCCAGCAGTTGAGCACGGACAAGCCTGATGCAAAGGAAGGATCCTTGGGTAAGTGTGCAAATGTATTTCCCATTACAGTGATGGCACCCCCAACTTACCAGGACACAGCTATCAACCTTGCATTAATTTACTCCTACTAGAAGAGACAGTGGTACAACAAAGAGAGGTAATGTTGTTATCAGCTTTGCATTCCCCTAGGCACAGGGCGCCATGCAGAGCAGTTTGTTTATGTATCCAGGAAGGTCCCTTGAATCCTCTTGAGACATCCTGATGAAACTTCCATGGAGGTACTCTGCAATCTGCTCCCAAATGTTTCTAGGGATAGCAGCCTTATTTCTTCTTCTGTGGTAGGACACTTTCCCACTCCAGTCAGTGATAACTTTGGCAAGCATCACTGTAGTACACACGCTAGCAGCATAGGGGCCAGGATGGCTTTTGGACACCAGCAGCAGCTGTGCTTTCTCTGCCTGTGTTAGCCCCAGGAGTGAGATACCAGCTAAAATCCCCACTGCATATGGAAAATGGTGCCGGTATTTAGTGCCATTGCTCTATACACATAGTTTCATGCAACCGAGGAATTCCTGCCTCATTTCCCTCACCTTTGGCAGGCCACACTCACCATGTTGAGTGCACAAGCACCCTGAAGCAGAAGTGTCAATAAGCATGTCTTTGTTTAAAACTTTAGGGGAGCAGCAGAATGGAGATCTGAATCTTACTTGTTTGCTTTCTGTTGTGACTATACTGACAATGGTACCTCTGTGTGTTTTATCTGCAGCTGTTGTCACTGTGGCCTTGAGAGGTTCTCCCTCCACCCCCATGAGATGCCTGAAGCAGATAAGGAGGAAAAAGAAGAGGACTCAGGATGAAATGTTCAATGAGATCCTGCAAGCCACTGCTGCATTGGACTGTGAGCACAGGACCTGGAGGGTGAACATTGCAGACAGCCTGGAGAAGGAAAGAGTGGACAGATGAAACGCCCAAGCGTCCCAGCAGGAAAAGGAGAGGGAGATGCACAAGGACATAATGAGGTTTCCCTGGCAGCAAACACAGATGCTGCAGACTTTTGTGGACCTACAGGTGAAACAATCCTTGGCTCTTCTCCCTTTGCAGTTCATAGAGAACTCCATTACAGCACCTCCTTACACCCCAACGTTCCACGTTGCATCAGGGGCCGCATCTCTGCCCCTACTACTCAGCCCTGGGGGGACATTAAAGACAGCTTCACATGCACTGACCTGTGAAAGTCACAGTAGCTGTATGTTTAATTAAAATGGACATGCATGTTCTTTCCCATGCATAAGTGCTGTTCTATTAACTTAGTAACTTTTAAATGTATTTGCTTTTATATTGCATGGATTTTTCTTTTAACTGATTTTGTTACTGAGTAAAATTCTATATTTGGAACATAATTCATCTTCATTAGTTCACAACATAGGTTGCAGACTGCCTAGCAGTTCTGAAAGCACCCACTGACTTGTTACTGGACAGTGTGACACAACTCACAGGATCAGTGACAAACACAGTGTAATAATCAAATGTACAGCAAGCACTACAAAATTAATAGACACATTCATACAAGTACACCAAATACCACACAATTCCTAAAAGGCTCCAAAACAGCAGGGCCAGGAACAGCACAGTACATCAGAACATATTACTATGGCTCATTGTTAAAGTGCTTCCTGAGTCATATAGCTCTTCGTTGAGCTCTTCTAATAGCCCTTGTGTCTGGCTGTTGAAACTCAGCAGACAGCCACACCACGCTCCACCCCTGCCAACAACTCCCCATCCCTTTTCTTCACAGATATTATGCAGGACACAGCAGGCAGCTATAATCATCGGGATATTTTTCTCACTGAGATCAGGGGCGGCTCTAGGCACCAGCAAAGCAAGCAGGTGCTTGGGGTGGCCCATTTGCAGGGGCAGCAGGGATCCAGTATGGAACAAACAGGGGGCCCTGGGAGCTGTAGTTCGTTGGTTAGCTCCCTGCCTATAGAGCCAGCCCTGGAGCAGGGAAAGAACTACATTTCCCAGCAGTCCCTTGGCCACTACCAACAGGAAAGAGGGGGAGGAAGTGAGGAAGCTGAGACCTCATGCTGCAGCCTGCTGTGAATGGAGAGCTGCACTGGGAAGGGTAGGGATACCATATTTTAACATTCAAGAAATAGGACACTTCACAGGGAGGGAAGGTAGCCCCACCCTGCCACCAGCCACTCCCTCCGACTGCCCCCCACAGAAACACCAACCCATCCAACCCCCCCTGCTCCCTGATCACCCCCTCCCGGGACCCCTGCCCCAACTGCCCCCCAGGACCCCACCCCCTATCTAAGCCCCACTGATCCTTGTCCCCTGATTGCCCCCTCCTGGGATCCACCCCCTAGCTAAGCCTCCCTTCTCCTTGTCCCCAACTGCTCCCTCCTGAGACCCCCCACAACTTCCCCCCTAGGACCCCACCCCCTACCTGTCCCCTGACAAACCCCTGGGACTCCCATGCCTATCCAACTGCTGCCTGTCCCCTGACTGCATCATGCACCTTCTGAGCAGCCAACTTTGGTGTCAGTGAAGTGGCCCACATGATGCACCAGTGTTTCCATAACCATAAAAAAATAGCCCTTTCTGCTGATGTACTCTGTGGCAAGGTGGTCTGGTGCAAAACAGGGATATGCATGCATTCTATTACTTCATCTCAGTTCAGGAACTGCAAATCCATCCAGTTTGTCCTGCACATTGCTGAAGGTCACAGTCCTGCATAGCAGGTGGGAATTAATTGCTCTACACACTTGCATGACAATGGCTCCCACAGTGGATTTTCCAACTCCAAAATGATTTCCCACTGACTGGTAGCAATCTGAAGTTGCAAGTTTCCACAGAGTGATTGCCTCTCACTTCTCCAATGTCAGAGCAGCTCTTATTCTGGCATCTCTAAGTTGAAAGTCTGGGTTAAGTTTAGCACAGAGATCCAGGAATGTGGCTTGTGCATCCGAAAGTTCTGCAGCTACTGCTCATCATCCCAAACCGGCATTATGATGCAATACCACCAGACAGGGCTTATTTCTCTGGCCCAAAAGCTGCACTCCACTATCTGTAGCTGCTCCATGAACACCACCAACCACCTTGAATTGGTTCATTCTATACACCACAGCAATCTGTCCTCCAAGAAATTGTCATGTTCCCTGATGATTCGGTTATTCTTGTGGCTGGAGGATTGTGCGTCCTGTGCTTGCAGTGCTTATGACAATAGGGCAGAGCTTCTGTCAGAGATGGTAGATACTGAGGAGGTCCATTCTGCTTTGTGGCATTTTTAAAAAAGGTGCGAAAATTATGGGATATAGATGACATTATGAGATGGAGACAGTTGAACACTGGGAACTTGACCCCTTGCACCCAGTCACCCCTGTGCAAGTTGTTTCACTCCCACCATTCATTGCCAAAACTTCCCAAAAGACTGCGCTGGATGGTGAGAGATTGTGGACTGGGATACCTACCTATGGTGCACCATACTGTGCATCGACCCAAGCACTCCTGGTGAGTACGTGCAGCGCCAAAGCAAAGAGCCAACTATACATGTGCACAAGCAATATGCTAACTGTGGTGGCTTTATGCCGATGTAATTTGCATCAACCAAAGTTTGTAGTGTAGACATGATTTAAGGCTGACAGATCTCAGGTTTGAACTTAGGCAGGGCATTCCCATTGCACTCCTCTTTACTTAACAATTAAATATCTATTAATAGGCTGAACTTGAGATTTGATATACTTCTCTTGCAGCAACAATAATAACATTACTTAGCACTTGTATAAAACTTTTCATCCATAGACTTCAAAGCCCATTTCAGAGATGGGAAAACTGATGCATAGATACATTAGGTGACAAAATGTCCCGATTGAGCGTGCTAAGGAATAAACTATCTAGATTTGATTCCTTTCAACTGAACCTTTTCAGTACATCAATCCTAGAGCTGGAACTGTAATTTCCAGCTCAGAGAGACATATGCATGCTGGCTTTCATTGAGCTAGTGCACTAAAAATAGCAGTGTAGCAGGAGCATCATGGGCAGTGGGACAGGCTAGCTGCTATAAGTACAATCCTGTCAGAGACCCATGGTATATGCTTGGGTGACTAGTCTGTCCTGCCACCTACATCATTGTGGCTCCACTGTTATTTTTATTGCTAGTTTGGTAGAAGCTAGCAGGAGTATGTCTATCTGAGCTGGAAATTACTCTTCCAGCTGAAGTGTTGACATACCCTTTGTCTATGTGGGAAGAGGCGGAAGAAAGGAAAGGGGCCTTTTCCTTGATAGCCTCATCTTGCCATGCATTTTGAAATGGAGTGGTACCTTACTGCATGGGTAGTCCACTTGGAGAGGTTTATGTCTAGATCCCATAGACCACTGTTCCTCAAGCTTTTTGATACCAGGGATCGGCTTGCTGCCTTCCTAAACTGTGTCAGGGAGATCACAGGGGGCAGCACTGGTCCACAGACTGGTCATTAAGGGTACGTCTTCACTACCCGCCGTATCAGCGGGTAGCAATCGATTTATCCGGGATCGATATATCGCGTCTCGTTAAGACGCGATATATCGATCCCCGAACGCGCTCACCGGCGACTCCGGAACTCCACCAGAGCGAGCAGCGGTAGCGTAGTTGACGGGGGAGCCGCAGCCCTCGATTCCAAGCCGTGTGGACCCCAGGTAATTCGATCTTAGATACTTCGACTTCAGCTACGCTATTCGCATAGCTGAAGTTGCGTATCTTGGATCAATCCCCCCCTAGAGTAGACCAGCCCTTAGAAACACCGCCTTACACTACACTTTGAATATCTCAACCATGAGAAAAGAGTCTTTAGCCTGCTATTAGTTGTTTGGTAAGATAATTCTTTGCGTGAGGAAGTATTTCGAACTTCATACAGCACACTGTCGCAATGTATTCACTCATTAGAAATGACCTTGCTTCATCAAAGTCACCAACTTTTATTTTAAGAGCCTGAATAGTCTGTTAGCTTAGCTTGCTGGTGGTGATCAAAAGGGAAACAAAGAAACAAGGTGACTAAATCCATTAGAGAAACAATCCTTTGAGAATGATAGCCTTTTAAAAATTAATAGCATTTCAGCCAAAGAATCACTGGAGTGTTTAAAGACTAAGAGCAAGGTATCTTTTAACTAAGGATTAGAGGAGATCTTGAAAGTTTAGCCTTAAGTTATCTATCGGAGTACAACCACTGAAGATTTACATATTCAGTGGTACAAAGTATTAGAGCATAAAGATTGCTTTTAGTTTTGATGTGTAGTCCGAAAAACACTATATCCTGAGATGGGTGCTGCATTGATCAGGTTTGAAGAACTGGCAAATGAAAAGAAAACCATTAACTTTATCTCACTGTAGATTTGTAGAGGCTTCTGGTGTATTACACCTTAGAGAGCAATAGAGAAATGTTCTCATTATTTGTAGGTATAATCATCATAAAATACTATCTTAAATTAAAAGGGTCACATCCTGCCATTGATTTTGCACATTACTGCCACTGAAATCATTAGGATTTCTAAGTTATCATTAGGATTTCAGTATGGGTTCAATACATATGATTCAAAGACATGACACATTGGGAAACACTTAAAAATGAATGTATCTCTTTTACTTTCAATGACTTTCTAGCAACCCATATTATTGCTGAACAGCTAATAGACAAGAGAGTTATACAAGTAATTTGAAGCAGTTTAGGAAAGTGAGTACTCCCAGTGAAGACCATAATGGGGAATATAGACTTTTGCCCTTACAATAACAAACACTGAAACCTTTGTGTGTATGTGTGGATGTAGCGGGGTAGTCACCCGCTCCGGCCCTGTGGGGTTTAAAACAGCCCAGGAGAGGGCTGTGGCTGGAGCAAGATACTCCTAGACTGATTGGGGAGGCAGGCTCAGCTGTGGCCACACCCCAATCAAGGTCCAGCTGGCCCTTATAAGTGGGCAGTGGGCCAGGAGGGATACACTTTCTCTCTAGCCTTTGGAGAGGGAGGGACCAGGCTGCCTGGGGAGCTGAGGAAGGTACCGAGGGTGGGGAAGGGCCGGGGAGCTCCAACCTAGCTGAGCCCCAGGCTGCCGGCCGAAGTAAGGGCACACTAGAGGGTACTAGGGCTGCAGAGGGACAGCCCCGCTATAGGTAGAGTTAGCAGGTCCAAACCCAACCTTACCTGTGATGAGTGGCTTATACTGCAGTCTGCCCCAGTGAGCGGGGGCTAGTTGGTGACTGGCAGTAGACTATGACTGAGGTGAGGTGGGGACAATGGGTGGGGGTTCCCCTGGGTGGGGAGACCCAGAGAACTATGGGGGTACTGCCTGGGGGCAGCACCCAGGAAAAGGGTCACCTGTGGTCTGGGAGGGACATGGGGGGCCAGCGCAAGGTGAGACACCGGCCAACAGAGGGCACTCTGGAGGCTGGACTGCTAATTCCCTGGATGACCAGCAGGGGGTGCTGCCGGGTGAGTCTGTGCACAATTACAGTGGATATTTAGGACCAAGGTCTCAGCTGTGCCTTGTTAGTACTGGGGGCAGCTGGGAAGAGGGAGATCAAAAGCACCATTCAATATTAGACAGCAGTGTAGTGCCAGCCCAATCACCAGAATAATTTAGAGCAGCCTTGGGGTTACCCTAAATTGTATCAAATGCCAACAGCCTCCAAGGGCCATTTCTCAGGTTGGGGTTTGCTAAAATCCATGGGCACGCCAGCCATTCACTCTTTTTCCCAGATATGCCCCAAAACAGTCTTAATGGGGCCAAATATCTAGTTCTTACCAACTTGGATGCACCATTGTATGATTTGCATACAAACTGGTGACAATTGTGCACACAAATTTAGGCACACAATTGAATGTATAATTCTGAGGAACTACAAACTTAAAAAGAAAATTGTCTTCTATTATCTGAGCCCTTGGTCTCAGTTAAAGACTTTTCTCAGGATTCCAGGACAATGGTTGTTCAAAACCCTCAGTTCAACATAAGCATGGAAGTATATCAGGAGAAAAACAGTTTATTGCCTACAACCTTAGGGGCTGGAAGTGGTCCACATGGTGATGGATTCATTTATCTTTGTCCATTTAATTTGTGACTCACTTAGGAATCTTACTGACTTGGAACCCTGAGAAATGACATCGGCAAATCACATAGATCTATGCGTCTATTCTATTTTATTAATCAGAGCATTATTTCTTCAATAAGCGGCAGCACGGAAGCTGTGATAAGAGGGGACATTCTGCTTTGGCCTGTCCCATGACACAATGGCATAGACAAGAAGGCACAGAGAATAATACTAATAAGCCAATAATGCCTACAAATACGAACATTTGAACAAACTATTTGGTTATGGAGGCACGTGTCTCAAAAACTGTGCCCTCATATAACGAGATAGCTTGTGAACTATACCATTTGCTAGAAGTGTAGGTAATGTGGAATAACTGGGACCCAAATATTCCAATCTGAGTTAAGGTAAATACAGATTATCTGAATATGGAAATAAAATGGATAGAGGGGTTGCAATATCTGAGATTGCTGAAGAAATGTACAAACAACAAATCACCAGACGCTAAAAGTGGGAGAAAATCATGTTGTTTTGAAAACTAGACTTAGTGAGGCACAAAAGGATCAGAATAATTGCAGGTCACTGATCATTAGAAAAATTCCTGCTTACCCTTACAGTTAATTATGACTGAAGACAGTGGGGAAAAGGTGTTGGCAGGAAAATATTGAGACCAGGAAATTACCAAGAAGAGGGAAAATTGAGATATTAAAATTATAATTCTGTTTATTAGATTAGATAATGAAGTATTGATATCTGTATTTGCATTAAATTTCAGTCAGGTACTATGGCTGAAGATTAATATTGAATTAGGTACATGGGTCTATGGTCTGGGCATTGCTGGAAATGTACAGTTGTGCCTGATCTCTGGTCTTCTGAGTGACACAGAGAATCAGTGCTAGACTGAAAATTATTAGCCCAATCAATTGTGGGGAAAAAGAAAAACAAGGTTACTGAAATGAGCTGTTTATATATATATATAAAATAAATTTTCAGTAGAATAATTAGTGGATCATATACAAAGGCAAATGTCATCGTATCATTCTGTAACTGAGTTTTCATAATTAATTCACCAGAAAGAAAGAACTATGAATAGAAACCTGAAAGATTCTCTATTTTAAATGTTAACATTTACAACACACATTTTAGTATGTCAGCAGAAAAATCCATAAAAATGAAATTTCAGGTTTTGCTTCTCCTTAATTGTCATAATTTTTCATTCAGACATGTTCCATTTTATTTGAGGTTGAAGGACACACTGTATAAACAACAACCTCTCAAGGGTGTATGAAAAGATTTCAACTTAATTCAAGGGAAGCCCTACAATAGTTTCATACACTATGCCTTCATCCTTAGTGGCAGAAGGCAGTACAAAATAGGCTTTCTTTTTTTTTAAATGAACATGATGTGCATGGAGATATTTAATAAGAATATTATGAATATATAGATATAATACTGATATATTCATAATGGACATTTCATGGTATTATAGGACTTTGGTTATCCTCGTTTCTAAATGTGCTACTAATAAGTCTTAAAATTTACTTGCTGTTAAAATTTGGGTCATGGGTAATTTACTTTTATCATGTAGCAGGCAGGATCTTAATTTAAGACTAACAAAGCAGAATTATTACAAATGTGGCACTAGTTTCTCTCATCCAATGCCCACATTCAAACCCACAGTGGTAACAAATGATGTGAAAATACTGCAATAGATGGTCTTGAGACCGTTTTTTTTAATTCACATTGGGCATAATGGGGGCTAAAGTGTGGACTTTGATGGTCCTCTCAACAGAGGTGAATTACACTGTTATGGTGCCTACGCGCACACACCTATTAGAGACCATTGACATATTAGTATATTTTGAAACATTCTGCTGGATTTTAAGATTCAGTTATTGGGTTTTTTTAAGTGAATTATGCAACACGGTTATATTATTCCTCAACAAACTTCAAATTTGGTGTGAGACCTTCTGTGTATTGTGGGGGCCAGAGGTGCCAGAACAATTTGTATAATTGTATAATAGCCCATATACCATGTATATGGACTATTACCACTTCAAGCCTGGGGATGCAGCAGCACCCCCCACACCCCTAGTTCCAGCACGTATGGCCCAAGCCTATGAGCTACTGAGTGCATGTTCATTGTTGTCAGTTATCCTCAACTTCCATTGACTTCAGTAGGAACTAAGGACACTCAGTACTTTTCATCACGAGCTGAGTACTTCACATAATTGGAAGAACTGGTCCGAAAAAAGTGAAGAAAATTAGAACCAATTTTGCACTGGACAGGGATTCAGTAGACTTGGGTTCTATTTCTCCCTCTTCCCCTGAGCGGCTGTGTGATCTTGAACTTGTCACTTCAACTCTCTCTCCCTTTGTCTGACTTGTCTATTTAGACTGTCTCTTAATATGTCTTGGTGCAGTGCCTAGCACAATGGAGCCCGCCCTTCTCCCCTCCCCCCCCCCCACCCCCGTTTGGATTCTCTAAGAGTATTATTGTTACTGTTAACAACAACAAGCACTACAGTCTGTTCTACTTGATCCCAGGCAAAATTATAGAAAGGCTGATACAAGATACAATCAGTAAAGAATTAAAGGATGGTAGCATAATTAATGCTAGTCAACGTGGTTTTATGGAAAAGAGGTCTTGTCTAACAAGACCGATCTAATCTTTTGATGAGATTACAAGTTTGTTTGAGGGTGATAACTATTTTGATATAAGAGACTTAAGTGTCTGTTGGACATTTGACTTAATGCCATACAACATTTTGATTAAAAAAATTACTTTCAACAAAATCGCAGAAGCACATATTAAATTAAAGACTGGGTAACTGATAGATGTAAAAATAATTATAAACGTAGCATCATCATCCACAGGGGCATTCCTCGTATGGTCCCCCAGGAATCTGTTCTTGGCCTGATGCTATTCAATGATTTATTTATCAATGATCTGAAAGAAAATCATTGCTGATAAATCTTGCAGATGGCACAAATATTGGTAGAGTGGTAAACAATTATAAGAAGAGGTCAGTTATGCAGAGTCACTTCATAATATGGGCTCACTTAAGCAGCATGCATTTTAATACAGCCATATTCTACATTGTACATCTAGGAACAAAGAAAGTAGATCTGGGAGAGTGTATCCTGGAAAGCAGTGACTCTGTAAAAGCCTTTGGGGTCTGTGGGTAACCAGCTGAACAGGGCCAGCTCCAGGCACCAGCTGACCAAGCACGTGCTTGGGGCGGCACCTTGGAGAGGGGCGGTGCTAGGATTTTTATTTATTTATTTATTTTGGTTCGGCGGCAGGGTGCTCAGGGGGGCAGGGGCTTGGCATGGCGCATCGCTCGGAGGGAGGGGCGGGGGTTTGCGCGGCGCACGGGGGTGGGGCTTCGGGCGGCATGGCACTCGGAGGGGCGGGAGCTTGGTGCGGCGCTCAGAGGGGGCGGGGGCTTCGGGCGCATGGCGCTTGGAGGGGCGGGGGCTTCGGGCGGCGCAGCGCTGGGGGGGCGGGGACTTGCGCGGCGCTTGGGGGGTGGGGCTTCGGGAAGCACGGTGCTCGGAGGGGTGGGGGCTTGGCGCGGTGCTGGGGAGGCGGGGGCTTCGCACGGCGCTCGGAGGGGGCAAGGGCTTGGCACGACACGTCGCTCGGGGGGGGGCGTGGGTGCAGCGCTTGGAGGGAGCGGGGCTTCGGGCGGTGCGGTGCTGAGGGGGCGGGTTCAGCTGTGCGTCGCTCGCGGGGCGGGGGGTACGGCGGGGCGGCGCTCTTCTTTTTTGCCTGGGGCGGCAAAAAAGTTAGAGCCGGCCCTGCAACTGAACATAAACTGCTAGTGTGATCCTGTGAGGGCTAATGCAATTCTTGAAGGTCCAAGCAAGGGATATTGAGCAGGAGTAGGGAGTTGGTATTACCTCTGTTTACATCATTAGTGAGACCATTACTAGAATACTGTGTCCAATTCTGATGACCGCACTTCAAAAAACGGTGAAAATTTTGTAAGGATTCAGAAAAAGAAAGCTATATGAATGATCTCAGGTTTGGAAAACATGCTGACAGCAAAACACAGGCAGCTCAGTCGATTTAATTCATTGAAGAGAAAGTGAAGAGGGGACATATTCACAAGGGGGACTTAGGAACCTAACCAGCACTTTAGGTACCTAAATCCAACATTTAGGACCACTGACATTCACAAAACCACCATTTAGTGCAGTGGTGGGCAATCTGCGGGCCTCCAGACAGTCTGTTTACATTTGCACGGCCACCCACTGTTCCCAGTGGCCACAGTTCACTGTTCCCGGCCAATGGAAGCTGCAGGAAGTGGCGGCCAGCATGTTCCTGCAGTCTGCGCCACTTCCTACAGCTCCCATTGGCCGGGAATGGTGAACCGTGGCCACTGGGAACTGCGGGTAGCCGTGCAAATGTACACAAACTGTCTGGTGGCCTGTCAGCGGATTACCCTGATAGGCCGCATGCGACCCTCAGGCCGCAGTTTGCCCACCACTGTTTAGCTACTGCCTAATTCTATATGTGGTGAGTTTCCATTAGCAAAGTCCCCTAGGCACCTAAATTTATGCAGGTGGGTGTGCACAAAGCTTCGTGAGACCTGACAGCACAAAGAAGCTCGGCACCTAGTTCACTTCTGAGTCCCAATAGGATTAATAAACTAGCATTCCCCACCTATTTCAGCTGCAGGATCCAGTCCAGTAGACCACTATCAGATTGGGCCTCATACAAAACAAGGTCAGAGGAGGTGTGGAGGAAACCCCCTTAAAACAAATAACTCAATGGTTAGAGCTCTCAGTGAGAATGTGGGACGCAGCAGTTTAAATCTCTCTTCTGCCTGATTCAGAGCAAGGACTTGAACCCAGGTTTCCTACCTGGATGCTCTCACCATATGCTCAGTCTTTCCTGTTAATGCTGTTCCACTTTGTTTTAAGTGCTTAAATAGTTATTGGGCTAGAGAGAGAGTGAAACTGACTCGATAGCCCAGTGATAGGGCTCTATAGTTTATGCTCCAGATCAGCCAAAAGATATGGGCTTGATGCAGGAATTACTGGATGAGGTTCTATGGCCTGTGTTATGCAGGAGGTGAGAATAAACCAGCGGTTCTCAAACTGGGGGTCGGGACCCCTCAGGGGGTCATGGGGTTATTACATGGGGGGTCGCGAGCTGTCAGCCTCCACCCCAAATCCAGCTTTGCCTCCGGCATTTATAATGGTGTTAAATATATAAAAAGGTGTTTTTAAGTTATAAGGGGGGTGGGGGTCACACTCAGAAGCTTGCTATGTGAAAGGGTTCACCACTAAAAAAGTTTGAGAACCACTGGAATAGATGATGATAATCGTTCCTTTTGGCTTTACAATCTATGAATCTATGAGCCTCACCAAAGCAAGAGGGAAGCAGGAGGGAAATTTAGACTCAGAAGGGTGTCCCTTAATCACAATGTCTCCTGGGATAAATCCTGGGGGAGTGCAGTTTATGCATCATCCCTTTCTTAAGGCTGTTACTAAGGTCACAATATAGCCCTAAGAGACAAAATAACAAATAAGCTCAAAATGCCATTTTTTAGTCACTTTTCTGAGCAGAATAGCTCGTTAAGAGATCAGGCTAAATTGATATTTTTGGAATGCAATTTTATATAAAATTATTTGTAAATAAAAAAGCCTACACACACCTGGGATAGACACATTTTCTAAATTAAAACAAATAAGATATTCTGCCACTCTTATTTGTTTCATAAATATTCTCATTGATTTCAAAGGGATTGTTTGCAGAGTCAAGTGAGGATTAATACGAGTGGCAGATTCAGACCCTAAATAATGAAGGGCCAGGCTGTGTCCTTGTCTGCCTTGGCCAAGAAGGGCAATAACTCCTTTCCATCCCTTTGCTTGGTTTACGCAGATCTTGGGTCACGATCTGGTTTGGAGGACAGCCCTTGCTCTCACCTATGCCCTTCTTATTAGCTAAGAACTGACGACAAACTCATAGCTGGAAACCAAACCAGCTCACCTGTATGTTAGTTTTGTTCAAAATACAGTAACTCCCCACTTAAAGTCGTCCTGGTTAACGTTGTTTCGTTGTTACGTTGCTGATCAATTAGGGAACATGCTCGTTTAAAGTTGTGTAATGCTCCCCTCTAACGTTTGGCAGCCGCCTGATTTGTCTACTGCTTGCATGAAGAGCAGCCCGTTGCAGCTAGCTGGTGGGGGCTTGGAACCAGGGTGGACCGGCAGCCCCCTATCAGCTCCCCCCATCAGCTCCCCTAAGTTCCCTGTGCAGCAGCTGCCTGCTGTTCATCTGTGTCCCTCCCCGCACTGCCATATGCTGCTCCTGCCCTCTGCCTTGGAGCTGCTCCCCAAGACTCCTGCTTGCTGTGCAGAGGGGGAGGGAAGGGAGAGGGAGGCTAATGTCAGCATGTCCCCCTCCCCCCTGCTCCTGCACCCCACTTACCCCATCTTCCACATGGAGGGAGCTTGCAGCAGCTGCAGTCTCAGCAAGCTGATCTAATTAACAAGGCAGTGTACTTAAGGGAAATGCGCATATCTCCCTCCATTCCTGCTGCCTTGCAGAGTGAGAGAGTTAATCCTTGAGGGCTCAGCCAATTGCTAGTTCATCATTTAGCAGTAAGGGAAATATCCCACCCTCTGACTCCTCCACCTCAACCAAGCTTCACAATCATCATCACTGTGTACCAGTATTAAATTGTTTGTTTAAAACTTATACAGTGTGTGTGTGTGTATATATATATATAACATAGTCTTTTGTCTGCTGAAAAAAATTTCCCTGTAACATAACCCCCTCATTTACATTAATTCTTATGGGGAAATTGGATTCGCTTAACATCATTTCGCTTAAAGTTCCATTTTTCAGGAACATAACTACAACATTAAGTGAGGAGTTACTGTAGGTATTAGTCTAATAAAAATATATTTAGATTCTATGAAATCCTTGTAAGGTGTTGCATGCATTAATCTCCCTTGTAATGTCTGTAATCCATGCTATAAGGAAATATGTAAGCTTTGCTGTATAACTTTGAAAAGGTTTTCTCTGAACTTGTGAGCCCAGGCATGGGAATCATCTACCCCTGCCCATTCAGGAGGTCTATCAAGATTAAATAGGCCATAAGTAACATAACGATACAAATAATTGGTGAATGGCCCTATCACACCTTGAAAATGCTAGGTGACAGGGAGTTTGTCTTGTGGACTGGAAAGCTAAATGTAAAAGATAAAATAGAGTCACAAGAAAATTTTTCATCTCTTTGCTGTTTGAACTCTAATACTAAATTAACAGAGAACAGAGACACTAAATTAAGGCAGAGATCCCCAGGGATTATCCCTGGGTCCGCCATGAAAGACATTTTGAATTGACAGATTACGACATCTGTCATCTTTAGGAACCATAATGGTAACTCATTTGAGTGTATATTATTGTTTGCTTTAACCTGTAAATAACTCTCATTTCTTTTCCCTAGTAAATAAACCCCTTAGTTAGTTTATTACAGAATTGGCTACAAGCGTTATCTTCGGTGTGAGATCTGAGATACAAATCAGTCTGAGGTATATGACTGGAAATAACCTGAATACTTTGTGATCTTTGGTATAGATGACCATTTAACACTAAGTCCAGTTTCCCTGGGTAGCAAGATAGACTGGGGTATCTAAAGGGACTGTCTGTGACTCCATGGTCAGAATGATACAGTGATGGAGGAGTTCACATTTGTTACTGGGTTGGTGAAATCTAATTATAGAACGCACAACCAGTTTGGGGTACCTGCCCTGCTTTTGACAGTCTGCCCTGAGGTAGGCACTCATGGTCGTAGCCACTCCAGACAGCATGACAAGTGGCTTAGGAGAACACTTTACCAATGTTCTGTATATAACGACCTTTTATGTTCTTGAAGACTGTTATCATGTCCTCCCTCAGTCTTCTCTTCTGCCCTAAAGCTAAGCTTAGAAAGTATCTGTCAGAACATACAGCTAAGAGTAGCATAACATCCCTCCTTTACCTGTAAAGGCTTAAGAAGATCAAATAACCTGGTTGGCACCTGACCAAAAGGACCAATAAGGGGAGAAGATACTTGCAAATCTGTGAGTGAAGGTTTTTGCATAGTGCTGTGTGTGTTGTTGTTCTTTCCGAGACAAAGAGAGTAATCCAGCAAGTAAACAAGCCAGTAATCCAGCTCCTACTGAAACGATACATCTAATATTACAAAAACAGTAAGTAATAGCAAGGAAATGCGTTAGATTATCTTTTGTTTTAGCTTGTGAATTTTCCCTATGCTAAGAGGGAGGTTTAGTCCTGTTTTTTGTAACTTTGAAGTTTTGCCTAGAGGGGAATCCTCTGTGTTTTAAATCTTATTACCCTGTAAAATTACCTTCCATCTTGATTTTACAGAGGTTCCTCATGTTTTTAAGAATCTGATTGGGTTTTTAATGTCCTAAAAACCCAAGGGTCTGGTCTGTGCTCACCTTTTTTACCTATTTGGTTGGTATATTATTCTCAAGCCTCCCTAGGAAAGGAGGTGAAGGGCCTTGGGGGGATATTTGGGGGAAAAAGGAACTCCAAGTGGTCCTTTTCCTAAACCTTTGTCTAACTCACTTGGTGGTGGCAGTGATACCATCCAAGGACAAGGAATTTGTGCCCTGGGGAAGTTTTTAACCTAAGCTGGTGAAATATAAGCTTAGGGGGTCTTTTATGCGGGTCCCCACATCTGTACCCCAGAGTTCAGAGTGGGAAGGGAACCCTGACAGTATCACATTTATTAGACATAGGGCTAGCTTTTGGCATTTAGCCACAGGCCTGAGTTAGGAGTATACAGAGCCACACAACTTTAAAAGCAACTCCAGGAGGGATTTTGCTGCCACCAGTCTCGCATATGCAAGTGGAGTGCTATGTCCCTGCTTTTGGACACCGTTGAAGCAGTTTGCTGCCTTGGGAGCACATGGAATTTCTGTGATACCCATAGTATAGGAACTATGATTGTGGTTGGTCCATGGATGGAATGTGCAGAGTAGAGGCATGGCTTCTGACTCTGTCCTCCCTGCCACATTTACTAGGGCAGGGACAGTATGACCTATAGTTTGCATAATTTCTTGTCATAAATTCATGATGCCTTCCATTTTGTCCAGTCAAGATTCTGCATTATGAAATTTAACTTCAGTTGTACACCCCATAGTTTGAATTGCAAAAAGAAGTGATTTCATAGACCTGTCCTTCCAAGTGACTTCATTTTCCATGGTAACTGCTTTGAACTTCCCTTGTGGAATGATAAACTCCAAAATAGACACAACTTTCTACCCAGAACTCAGATTGTAAATTAAGGACCAACATCTATTGCTTTTCTGTTTACTTTTTTTGCCTTTGGTATTATTGCTACTAGTAGGAAAGCACAATCAGGAACAGAAGAAAGGCAATATCCCAGATAAGTGAGGCCTCTTACAAAACCCACAAGTATTTCCCAAATAAATTTTCATCTTGCTTTGTCCTTCAATGTATTTTTACACAGTTCTATCCTTTGTGGTGGCCTGGGATTTTCATAGAATCATAGAATATCAGGGTTGGAAGGGACCTCAGGAGGTCATCTAGTCCAACCCCCTGCTCAAAGCAGGACCAATCCCCAACTAAATCATCCCAGCCAGGGATTTGTCAAGCCTGACCTTAAAAACCTCTAAGAAAGGAGATTTCACCACCTCCCTAGGTAATCCATTTCAATGCTTCACCACCCTCCTCGTGAAAAAGTTTTTCCTAATATCCAACCTAAACCTCCCCCACTGCAACTTGAGACCATTACTCCATGTTCTGTCATCTGGTACCACTGAGAACAGTCTAGATCCATCCTCTTTGGAACCCCCTTTCAGGTAGTTGAAAGTAGCTATCAAACCCCCCCTCATTCTTCTCTTCTGCAGATTAAACAATCCCAATTCCCTCAGCCTCTCCTCATAAGTCATGTGCTCCAGCCCCCTAATCATTTTTGTTGCCCTCTGCAGGACTCTTTCCAATTTTTCTACATCCTTCTTGTAGTGTGGGGCCCAAAACTGGACACACTACTCCAGATGAGGCCTCACCAATGTTGAATAGAGGGGAATGATCACGTCCCTCGATCTGCTGGCAATGCCCCTACTTGTCAGGGCCGGCTCCAGGCACCAGCCCACCAAGCATGTGCTTGGGGCGGCACCTGGAGGGGGGCGGCGCAGCGGGGCGCTCCAGCCCGATAGCGGGGCCGCGAATGGGCTCGCCACCCTCCCCACGGTGCTCCGGCCGCTGGGGAGAGCGGAGCTGCAGCGGGCTGGCCACCGGGGGCTCTCCGCCCTCCCCCTGGCACTCTGGCCGCCGGGGCTCTCCGCCCTCCCACCGGCGCTTTGGCCGCCGGGGAGAGTGGAAAGCCCCGGCCGGTGGCTTTTTTGGCACCTAGGGCGGCAAAAAAGCCAGAGCCGGCCCTGCTACTTGTACAGCCCAAAATGCCGTTAGCCTTCTTGGCAACAAGGGCACACTGTCAACTCATATCCAGCTTCTCGTCCACTGTAACCCCTAGGTCCTTTTCTGCAGAACTGTGGCCTAGCCATTTGGTCCCCAGTCTGTAGCAATGCATGGGATTCTTCCGTCCTAAGTGCAGGACTCTACACTTGTCCTTGTTGAACTGCATCAGATTTCTTTGGCAAAATCCTCTAATTTGTCTAGGTCCCTCTGTATCCTATCCCTACCCTCCAGCATATCTACCATGCCTCCTAGTTTAGTGTCATCTGCAAACTTGCTGAGAGTGCAGTCCACACTATCTTCCAGATCATTAATAAAGATATTAAACAAAACCGGCCCCAGAACCGACCCTTGAGACACTCCGCTTGATACCGAAAGCCAACTAGACGTGGAGCCATTGATCACTACCCATAGAGCCCAATGATCTAGCCAGCTTTCTATCCACCTTATAGACCATTCATCCAGCCCATTCTTCTTTAACTTGCCGGCAAGAATACTGTGGGAGACCATATCAAAAGCTTTGCTAATGTCAAGATATATCACATCCACTGCTTTCCCCTTATCCATAGAGCAGTTATCTCATCATAGAAGATATTTAGGTTAGTCAGGCATTACTTGCCTTTGGTGAATCCATGCTGACTGTTCCTGATCACTTTCCTCTCCTCTATGTGCTTCAGAATTGATTCCTTGAGGACCTGCTCCATGATTTTTCCAGGGACTGAGGTGAGGCTGACTGGCCTGTAGTTCCCCTTATCCTCCTCCTTCCCTTTTTTAAAGATGGGCACTACATTAGCCTTTTTCCAGTCACCCGATTGCCATGAGTTATGGCCAATGGCTCTGCAATCACATCGGCCAACTCCTTTAGCACCCTTGGATGCAGCGCATCCGTCCCCATGGACTTGTGCTCGTCCAGCTTTTCTAAATAGTCCTGAACCACTTCTTCGTCCACAGAGGGCTGGTCACCTCCTCCGCATGCTGTGCTTTCCAGTGCAATAGTCTGGGAGCTGACCTTGTTCGTGAAGACAGAGACAAAAAAAGCATTGAGTACATGAGCTTTTTCCACATCCTCGGTCACTAGGTTGCCTCCCTCATTCAGTAAGGGGCCCACACTTTCCTTGACCTTATTCTTGTTGCTAACATACCTGAAGAAATCCTTCTTGTTACTCTTAACATCTCTCACTAGCTGCAACTCCAAGTGTGATTTGGCCTTCCTGATTTCACTCCTGCATGCCTGAGCAATATTTTCATACTCCTTCCTGGTCATTTGTCCAATCTTCCACTTCTTGTAAGCTTCTTTTTTGTGTTTTAGATCAGCAAGGATTTCACTGTTAAGCCAAGCTGGTTGCCTGCCATATTTACTATTCTTTCTACACATCTGGATGGTTTGTTCCTGCAACCTCAATAAGGATTCTTTAAAATACAGCCAGCTCTCCTGGACTCCTTTCCCCCTCGTGTTATTCTCACAGGGGATCCTGCCCATCAGTTCCCTGAGGGAGTCAAAGTCTGTTTTTCTGAAGTCCAATGTCCATATTCTGCTGCTCTCCTTTCCTCCTTGTGTCAGGATCCTGAACTCGACCATCTCACAGTCACTGCCTCCCAGGTTCCCATCGACTTTTGCTTCCACTACTAATTCTTCCCTGTTTGTGAGCAGCAGGTCTAGAAGAGCTCTGCCCCTAGTTGGTTCCTCTAGCACTTGCACCGGGAAATTGTCCCCTACACTTTTCGCAAATTTCCTGGATTGTCTGTGCACTGCTATATTGCTCTCACAGCAGATATCAGCGTGATTGAAGTCTCCCATGAGAACCAGGGCCTGTGATCTAGTAACTTCTGTTAGTTGCCAGAAGAAAGCCTCGTCCACCTCATCCCCCTGGTCTGGTGACTATAGCAGACTCCCACCATGACATCACCCTTATTGCTCATACTTCTAAACTTAATCCAGAGATTCTCAGGTTTTTCTGCAGTTTCATACTGGAGCTCTGAGCAGTCATACTGCTCTCTTACATACAATGCAACTCTCCCACCTTTTCTGCCTCGCCTGTCCTTCCTGAACAGTTTATATCCATCCATGACAGTACTCCAGTCATGTGAGTTATCCCACCAAGTCTCTGTTATTCCAATCACATCATAGTTCCCTGACTGTGCCAGGACTTCCAGTTCTCCCTGCTTGTTTCCCAGGCTTCTTGCATTTGTGTATAGGCACTTAAGATAACTTGCTGATCGTCCCACTTACTCAGTATGTTCTCTTGTGTTCTCCTGCTTGTGCTTCCTCCCGGTATCCCATTTCCTCACTTACCTCAGGGTTTTGGTCTCCTTCCCCTGGTGAACCTAGTTTAAAGCCCTCCTCACTAGATTAGCCAGTCTGTTTCGAAGATGCTCTTCCCTCTCTTCGTTAGGTGGAGCCCATCTCTGCCTAGCACTCCTCCTTCTTGGCACACCATCCCATAGTCAAAGAATCCAAAGCCTTCTCTCCGACACCACCTGTGTAGCCTTTCATTGACTTCCATGATTCGACGGTCTCTACCCGGGCCTTTTCCTTCCACAGGGCAGATGAATGAGAACATTACTTGCACCTCAAACTCCTTTATCCTTCTTCCCAGAGCCATGTAGTCTGCAGTGATCCACTGAAGGTCATTCTTGGCAGTATCATTTTCTCTTCCTAACTCTTCAAAACACAAAACTGCCTAGTTTACCATTGACTTTAAATTATTGGACTTCTTCTTGTTGTGTTTTTAATGTACCATGAATGCCACATGAATATGCTGACATCCCAGTAAAGGAAATATGTGGGTCAGGTTAGACTGGATTGAGACAGACGGACTTCAAACAACTATTGAGGGTAAAGCGAAAGGAAAAAAAGAGCTGACTCATTATCAGTTCCTTAAGAACAATTATAAGCAGCTTGCCACTTTTGAAAAGGAGATTAAATAGACAGTTTTGTTATTACATTAAATAAATAATTGTTTTCATCTGAGAAAGATCTTTTGACAACTATAGGGAAAACTATGGAAAACATTTGGTTTAGAGATTATACTGACTATATATATTATATTTTCTATTTTGCTTTCTCTGTTTTTATTAAATGGGAAATATGGCTGTAAATGAGCTGTTTTAAAGAACTTCTATAGTGTGTTTTGTTTATCTGACCTTAAATCATATTATTCTGTTTGTAACATCATTGAAGCTGATGGGAATTTTGCCTGAGTAAAGACTGCAGGAACAGGGCCTTTAATATAATAAATCAAATCAGTGAATACTGGTACTCCATATTTAAACAGCAAATATTGTTAAAGTAAACAATATCATCTTTATTTGCCCAACTGGGCATGGTATTTAATGTCGGTATTACTAGATATTAAGACATAATTACTTAAGAGGCATTCAGGTTTATTTAAAATTGATGAAAAGCGACTCATAAAATCAGATTAATTCTGTACAATATAACTTTTTATTAGTCACTTGCAGATCTCACTTCACATAACCAGTATGTGGCGCTGTCTCCTGTTAAAAAAACAGCCCTGACATTCACGAAGCTGGTCTTCAGGAGAGCTAGTGTTTACATTGCCAGCCATAAATGTCACAGCACAACACTGAAGAAGGACTAATTGTGTTTTTATAGTAGCATGAGGTCAATGCTTTATGCTTTTAAGGATTATTTTTTGCTTGAGTTTTTAATGTTTTTAATGTTGAGTGATGACTTTTTTTAGTTTATTGGGGGGAAAGAAACCCAACAATTCTGAGAATAAAATAATCAAAAGAAACAAACAAAAAACAGATCAATATATTTTAGATTGTGGAAAAGGAAAAGAGGTGTACTGCATCAAAGTTACACAATTCACAAGAAAAAGGATTTTTAAAAGCAGAAATTTAACAGTGGTTAGCAGTAGTCAACAGAAAAATTCACCCAAAAGGAAAATCTTGTTTGTTTTAACGAATTACTAATTTTATTCCATGGGATGACTGAAAGCTGTGTGTGTTTAATAAATTAAAACAATCTCTTCTTTACTTCAAAAGTTTCCAAATCTCATGTTCCATGAAGAAACTTAGTAAGCTTCCTCCCTATAACACACAGACACACACATTCATATATTTACATGTATGTGTATGTAATCTCTCTGTAACGATCAGGTATATATTTAGTCCTTACAGGTTTTTGACTGCTAACTTTGTTTACCAAGTGTTTGAATTACAGAGCCTGAGTTTCTTTAGTTTCTTAATCTCCTTGTAAGGGAAACATGTTCTGTGCGAATTTGGTTTTAGTGGCATTGAACAGCCATTCTTTTGTGTGCCAACCAACTCAGCCTCACTTAAAAGGAATTCAGAGACTACCCTGATGATCTCTGTAACTGTGACCTTTCCAACACAAGCAACTGAATAAACTGTATTCACAAACTTTTTAACGATTAAGGATTCTGTGCCTTTTGCTACCAATCTTCATAAAACCAAAAAAACAGCAGGATTCATGAACTTTAATGTAGTTATTTTAGTTTTAATATGCAACATTGATTGGGTTAGTAGTACAATACCACTAACACTGGGAATAAATCTGTCTGTCCTCCATACCTGTTGTATTTGAGCACCAAATACGATTATTAAAGATGGCTGCAGATTTTTTCAGACAGGCATTATTATTTAATAAAATTATGGCAAAAGTTGAAAGCATTTGGTATGCTTGTAAACATAATTAATCAGTCAAGAGTAATGGGTTTTGTCAATTGCCTGTTCCCTTCTAGACTTGGGGTGTCACGGAGGAATTGCAGAATTCTTAGTCAAGCCTAAAACAGACTAAATGGGTCAGAAACAGACATTTCCTGAATTGGATAGACCCAAGCCACCTCTGACTAGTAAGGCTGTAGCTCCAGACTTTTGCAGCCATGATTTCTATAATGGGGATGATTTTTTTATTACTATTGGGATGCCAGATTGGGCCAGATTCCACCGTGCATGTTGATTCAGTGGATTCCACCAACTGTTGCTAGTAGATCCCAGGCTGTTGGCCTCCAGTGATAGGAAGTCTACTAGAAGTGGGGCACAGTTTACAAGCCACCAACAGCCTTCACTCAGCTGAGGGGATCAGGGCTGGCCATCATAGCTTGCAAAGTGCGTGGAGTCTTCTGGAGAGGTAGTTGGGACAGCTCCAGAGCTTACTTAGTGCATCTCCAAAGTATCCTCCATTTCAGGACTTCTAGGGTATATCTACACTGCCATGGCGGTCCTGGGTCAGCTGAGTTGGGCTTGCGATCCTTGGGCTGCTGGGCTAACAATTGCATTGTAGACATCTGGGCTCCAGCTGGAGCTCAGTCTCTGAAACCTGGCGAGGAGGGTGGGTCGCAGGTTACATCTATATGGGGATAAAAAACCTGTGCTTGGCCCAGGTCAGCTGACTCAGTCTCGGGCTGTCAGCTTGAAAAATTGCTGTGTAGAAGTTTGGGCTCCAGCTGGATCCTGAGATCTGGGACTTTGTGAGGGTGGAGGGTCCCAGAGCCTGGGCTGCTACCCGAGCCCGAAAGCCTACATTTCAATTTTTAACCCCACAGCCAGAGCCCAGGGAGACTGAACCAATTGACCCTGGCATAGAGACTTAGTGCCACAGGTTTTTTATTGCCGTGTAGATATACCCCTATGGCACACTGCACTGATTTGTTTTTAAAATTTCCCTCCCTTGCAGAACCCCTTTTGGTAGGTTGTGGTAGCACTGCCATCAGACCGGTCCCCCTCTGCCACAGCAGCTCCCTCAGGCACAGCAGGATGAAATTTGTAATTGTTATTCCCCAGCCACCCACAGGGTGAATCTGGCCCATGGACTTCTATCGAGTTACCCCAGATTTCTGCCAGTGACCCAAGGGCAGAATTTGATCCAGAAGTACTTCAAACCAGAAAAAGAAATTAAAAGTGAAGACTTTCCTCCATCCCTATTACAGCTACATATTGCAAGTGACTGACTGAAACTCGTGTCTAATGTTACCAAATTCCTGTGGATTGTCACACCTAGTCCAGGCTCTTTTTTCTTCTATTCAATTTCTTACATCACACTCAGCACCAAATTATAGCATTAGATATGAATGTCCTTGCTTTAGGCTTAACAATGTCCTTGGTTCATAGGCTTAACAACAGTCTTTAGGGTTTGAGTCTCCCTTGATATACTTGTGTATTGCCTGCTGTGGACATAAGTTGCCCGCATGTGTTCAGGGGAGAATAACCTCCTTGGGCTTTTTGCTTACATTACACTGTTGTCAATCTCGGGGTGAGGAGAGCAGCGTTACACTGGTGTAAAGCTAGTATAAGTGAGGTCATTCACAGCCCTTGTTATATATTGATTTGATTGAAGGAGATTTTTCCAATGTGTATTTAGCTGCATTTTAAAATATATTCAGCAAAAGAGATTCCAACAGCCTGTAGATCATTGACATAATAATCTATAAATTATTTTGACAGTAGACATATTTACACCTCCTGTAACGGCCCCAAATCTCAGCTCTGTCAAGTGATACAAGCTTGCGATCACCTAGTTTGGGAGATTTAATCCACAGACTACAGTTAGGAAAGAATACATTTGCTCCTTCTATTCATATGATTTATTGCAGCAATTGGAGTTTACATACAGTATTTTAAAATTAATGCATAATGTAATGCATGTGCTTTGTACTGTGTGCATGCACTGTCAATACACAAACTAAACAAAAAAAAAAAAAAACCCAGAGAGAATAGTTGTTGTATGTGTATTTTAGCTATTTAATTTTAAAAAGTGCAAGATGTTAATCATTTTAATTTTGTAGTTGTTACCTAAAGGCACTGGACTAATGACGTATAAAAATTAATTTTTAAATAACACACTAGGATGAGATTTTATGGGCTGAGATTTTATGCATGCTCCATCCAGCCTGGAACAAATGGTTAGCACTGATTTTACTATGGGAAAACTCCCAGTCTTCCGTAAACCCCAAGCTTCAATTTCACTACACTTTTTTAGACCTTAACAAAGAGAAGACTTAGAGGAATTGTCCATTAGCTGAATTTCTCAAATTCATTTACATTAATGAATGAATATATCTGAGTTCGTAAGTAAAAATAAGGCATATGGACACAGCAATACTATTAACAATAGAACAAAGTAAATGTGAGTTTTGACAGTGAAAAATCAACAAACCCCAGGGTATGCAAGATGTGTGCGTCTGTGTGCATACTGGGTGTGTCCATTTAGGTCTATATGCCTTAGTCGGGCTGTGGATGTCTGTGGTTGTGTTTGCCTAGGTGCATTAGGCATGTTTGTATCCGAGGACACGTAGGTGTACCTGTTTAAAGGCCAGATCCGGCAGGTTGCTACGTGCCTTCCATTCCCTGCGATGTCCGTGGGAGCTAACAGGGCTCAGCACCTGGCATCGTCAAGCCGTGTGTGTGTGTTTAGGAATGCCTGAGTCTGTTTGCATGTGCACTAGGGGTGTCTGTGTTTGCGGTGTCTATGTAGGAACAGCTGAGGGTCCGTGTAGGCAGGGCTGAGTGCTAGTCATGTAAATGGGGTGGGGGGAAGAGAGAGAAGGTTACTGTGCAGGGTCTGTGTTCCAATGTGTTGCAGCAGCCCAGGGTGTATACAGTATGTGTCCAGGGGACCTCGGAGAAGTTCACCAGCTCCCCCGCATTCTCTGTACCCTGCCTGCGGTCAGGCAGCCCGGCTCTGCTGTCACTCCCATTTCTTGCAGCCAATGGCACAGCCTGCTGTCACCCTCACCCCACCCCCTCCTGGGAGTAAGGGGAGGGGTGTGTGCTGGGGAGGGGAGGTCGGAGGGGAAGAAGGGGGGGGGGGGTGAAGAGAGTTGAATGATTGAACTTTCTTGTTTAGTTTCTGCAGCGCTGAGGTTTTCCCCCCCAGTCCAGTCCAGCACCAGATCGGTGCACGGGAGCTTATCCGGACGTCTCTTGCTCTCTGCGGCACCCCCTTCTTCTCCTCAGCACCCACCCACCGCACGGCGATGGTGCTAAAGGATCCCGCCGTGTCTCTGACCCTGTTCCTTTGGATTACGGCTTCCTGGGGCTGCCTGGCTGCAGCTGCCGGGGTTGCTGCTGCTCGCAAGCAGGACGAGTCTTTCTCCACGGTCAGTGTCTACAGAGCCAGATGCACCTCCAGGTGCCTGAGCCTGCAGATCACTCGCATATCTGCCTTCTTCAAGCATTTCCAGGTACGGTACCAGCGCAATAGGGAAAGAGAGACCCCGCACCCGCACCTTGCCCCTCGCCACGCGCTCTCCACGCGTGCAAGCCCTCTTGACGCTGCTGGGCAGTGTTGCCCAGGTCTGGAGAGTGCACATTCAGGGTGGGGTGCTGTGGGGGGCGGGATGGGGTGCGAGTGAGTGTATATGGGACGGCTTGGACTTCATCGCCTCTTTGCAAACTTCTCGGGCGGGAGTTTCCAAAAGGGGCTGCTTATATCGCAGGATGTACATTTCCCCCCACCACGTCCCTGCGATCGCCCCAGAGGTTGGGCAGGTGGAAACCCTTAACGTCAACACAAGGAACACCCAGGGCGACCAGAACTAGAATGAGCGATATTTCGGACCCGTCCTCACGCTGTGCAAATAAGACTTTGATCCTGGCACCGGGTCTTGACGGGGCAGATCGCTGTGCTTGCTGCGTGTTTAGCTAAATGCTCCCGTTGAGTATTAATTGCATTTGTAAATGTCCTCGCCCTGCTGGAGCCGGGGTTGTTTGTGCAGGGGTTGCTGGCAGGGTTCTTTCACTGAAGCGGGCAGTTTGTGCCAGGGGAAGGTCGGTGACTTATGCAGACAGGGCGGCTCTCTTCCCTCTCACAGGTGCCCAGTTTGCTTTGCACTTCTGTCTCTGATAGTTACTTTGACAACACAGGACTTGCAGCCCAGAGCCTCCGAGGGCTCCTGAATTCATGCCCGGGCAGCAGGCGATGTTCTGGGCATAGTTCGCTGGCCGCGCACCTCTCTGGTTTTTAGGAGATTTAAGAGCGGTGTGAAAACTAAATAGGACAAGTTTCAGAGTAGCAGCCGTGTTAGTCTGTATCCGCAAAAAGAACAGGAGTACTTGTGGCACCTTAGAGACTAACAAATTTATTAGAGCATAAGCTTTCGTGGACTACAGCCCACTTCTTCGGATGCAGGCTGTAGTCCAGGAAAGCTTATGCTCTAATAAATTTGTTAGTCTCTAAGGTGCCACAAGTACTCCTGTTCTTTTTAAATAGGACAAGACACTGGTGCCTTGCGGGTGTGTATGGATGGGTGGGGGGATTAAATGCTGAAGAAAGTCTGAGGGGCAGATGATCTGAGTTTTGGTTGCTCTGCTGTTAAGAAGCAAGTGTTTATTACGGTTCATTGTAGCATTGTAGTTGGATTTCTATTATGTTCTACCTGAACATAAGAGGATGCTTTCTTAAGGGCGATGACCAAGAGTTTGTAGCATCTGTTCCGATCTGCCAGAATAAAAGCGGAGGGAGTTGGTGATTATACTAGAACTACAAACTATGCGACAGGCTATGCAGGACAAATGTCTACGTGGTGGTGAAGAAAATGATGATGATGCTGATGATGCGGGAGGAATGGGACACGACATTGGGATATAGGTCGAGGTGCATGAGGTCGAGACCTGTCTGGATTAAAATGAACCCTAAATTGGTGGGTCAAAAAGCATATAGAACATCGCGGACGAGATCTTCTTAGGAACTCGTGTATCCAACTCGTTATGTCCACACCTTCCTTCTAGACTACCTCTCCCGTTCCGACCTCCCCACCTGTTCCGCGGTGATGAAAAGACTGAACTGCATCGACCAGAAGGAAATGGTGATAACACTTTAAATTGCACATAACAACAGCCCTATCTCCCCTTAATAAACTGACATCCCACCTATTTGAACAGAAGGACTCATTAGCATTGTAGAGATATGTCCCAAAATTCAGATGGGGAAAAAGGTGAGAGGGAAGTGATTGTGTTTCTCTACTCTCTGTGCTTTTAGAGTGCACTGAAACAAAAACTGCTAGGGAAATAGTTGCATAAAGCCGCTTTGTTTATCCAGAGCAAAGGAGTTCACATGAAATGTTGGGCTTTTTAAAAACCGGATCACAGATAAATATTTTAAATTCAATTGGAAAATAAAACCCAAATGTTTTGATGTTTCGATTGCAACAGGAGCTTTCTAGTAGTATCTGTAGCTGAATTTAAGAATGAAAAGCCTGGGAATGCAAAATAGCCCCTCTTAATGGGGGTTGAGAGCTTGGGGTACTATAATGACTGTCCATATGAGAAAGAAAGGGCAAGGGGAAAGTATTTGAACCTGCATATTCGCTTGTGTGGCAAAGAGCACGTGCAGTCCCAAGGTTTTACCTGAAGGTGTCCGGGATTTTGAAACAGCAAAGTGCTTGCTATGAAAATGTCTTCGGCTCAGAAAATGTCTCGAAAGCAGGAAAAACATGAAAAACAGTTCTTTATCTTGGAGTGGGCTTAGTATTTTTTATTGCACTGTCAGTCGGTTGTAACTTATTTGTTTTAGAGTTTCAGTGGCTAAGGCGCCAGTTTAAATCAAGCCAATTCCTAGTGAAAGGCTTTTTTTGTTTTTTCTTGGCATGATTTCTTTTCCGAAGTAAAACTGCTGACAGAATGCACATTGCCAAACAATACTGATTACATTTTAATTAGCTAGGGTGAAATAAGCTGCAAATTACTCAGTTAGGACTTAATAATGGGCTGCTTTTTTTTTTTGTAATCAATTGCAAATCTTGGAGTTTTAACCCTAACCTGGTAAAGCACAATGAAATTAATCTAAATTACAGAGGATTAAGCTCCCTTTAGATATGAAACGACTGTAATGTTTAGAAGAAAATGATCTCGTTTATAAAAGTTAAGCTTCCCATTGTCTTTTAATGAAAGAAGGAAGGACTGTTTCATAGGGTGCATTCACTGTTTGATATGCATAATAGACCACAAGGTCATACAAACCTAGGCAACATTATTCAATGATGAGAACTACCCTCAACTTCCATCTCTAAAGTAGCAGTTGCTGAAGTTCTTTCACTGCAGAGGATGTCACATTATCTCATTATCTGACTCAGCCTTTGAAGTGACCCAAACATTAACTCAGCCCAACAGCAAGAGTAAAGTTCTGTATTGTCTCACTAAAGATCACATGAAGAACAGGCAGTGCCAGTGCTTAATTTGTAATGAAAGGTGCTGGGCCTCAAGCAATTGTTTTACTTTCATAACTGATGCAGCAAGCCAGAAGTGCCAGGGCTATGAACTGCTAAGCCAGAGGCCTGGGACAAATTAAGTATTGTGCAGTGCCTGTCTTGAGAAGACCTTCTGCTTTTCCTCATCCCCTCAATTGCTGTCACTCAGTAGTTGGGGGCCAGCCAGATAGCTCTGGAGCACAGTGGTGGGTGGGGCTGCTGCTGGATGACACATGACTCACGGGGGATGCCCTGCATTGTAGAGTGGAGGGTTCTAAAAACACACCATTTAGGGTGTGATAGCAGAAATATGAAGTCATGTGAACAATGAAGAAATCAGTGAAGGGTAAGGATTATTTCTATAATTCCAGGCTATTCTTTTCCCCATTGTCCTGCCCAGAGCTAGTCAATATTTTTCAAATTTTCAAAATGTTGACTATATTTTTCGTGAAGAAAATGGAATTATCACCATTTTCATCATTCTTTAAATCACCTCTAGTTTTGACTGGAAGTTGAAATGCTCTGTTTTCTTGAACTACACTGCCTCGGTTTCTCCATGGAAATGATAGTAACTACCTCTGAGGGGTGTCTGACACCTGAGATACCCCTCTGATGCAGCCCCACACACCCATTGAAGGGTGCACCTTCACTAGGAAAAAGGTGTGTTCTAACCATGTTTTAGCTAATATGAGGAAAAACCCTTGGTAAGACAAGGAAATTTGTAGTTTTCATACACATTAGCAAGTTCTATCCTGTGGCCCCCATACTCACTGATGTATATGAGCACCTCACAATCTTCAGTGAGCAAACTAGGGAAATATGGTTTTGACAAAAATACTATAAGGTGGGTGCAAAACTGGTTGAAAGGCTGTACTCAAAGAGTAGTTATCAATGGTTCTCTGTCAAACGGTGAGACTGTATTTAGTAGGATCCCACAGGGGTCAATCCTGGATCCGGTACTAGTCAATATTTTCATTAATGACTTGAATAATGAAATGGAGAGTATGCTTGTAAAATTTGCAGATGACACCAAACTGGGAGGGGTTGCAAGCACTGTGGAGGACAGGATTAGAATTCAAAACAACCTTGACAAATTGTTCTGAAATCAACACGGTGAAATTCAATAAAAAGAAGTGCAAAGTACGTCAGTTAGGATGTGATACTGTTGTGAAAAAGGCTAATGTCATTCTGGGATGCATTAACAGGATGCATTATGTAAGACGTGGGGTTTTTGTCTCAATCTACTCAGCACTGGTGGGGCCTCAGCTAGAGTACTGTGTCCAGTTCTGGGCACCACATTTTAAGAAAGATGTGGGCAATTTGGAGAGAGTCCAGAGGAGAGCAACAAAATAGATAAAAGGTTTAGAAAACTTGACCTATGAGGAAAAGTTTAAAACTTGTTTAGTCTTGAGAAAAGACTGAGGATGGACCTGATAATAATCATCATATATTACTCTGCGCCAAATTCTACGCCAAAAAAATTAAAATTCTGCACACATTTTAAAATTCTGCATTTTTTTTGGTCAAACTAATGCAATATAATCCGGCTAGTTTCAATTATTTAGGCAATTTATTTAAACTACAATACAATGGATGGAGAATGGGAGTGGGGAGCATTGGAGGAAATCACCAAACCCCCTCTGTCTAATAGTAATATAGCTAGTATTGACCCTTTACTTCTAGTTATTAGTCAACAAATATATGCAGCCATATGCTCATTGTTACATCACAGGCACCTGAAGACCAAGTGAGGGCTGGGGACTCAAACTCACAATTTATACTGGCTACTGACTATCTCCAAAAAGTTCAGTTGCAATCAGTTCATGGAGCACATTTTGATAGGAAATTTTTTCAGTCCAAACATTTAGACCAGTTCTAATCACTAAAGCACCATAAGCATGTATAAAGCCATACTGACCTTTACAATAAGGCTCCTTTACAGCACTCTAGCAATGTAAAGGAGCTTTAAAATTTTATATCTGTTTTATACTCCTGGGGCAATTCACTAAGAACAGTGGGAACAATGCACTAAGCAGAGAGGCTGCTACATTCTCCTCTGCCTGAGGGAACAAAGCCTGCCCCACGTCTTCAGAAATACCCCAAAGCCCTTCCCCTCCACACCGAGCATGCTGCAATAACGAACAAGAGGGACAGAGTGTCTCTCTCACACACGACTACCAATTCCTCCCCCCTGCCAGGGGGTGATTTACGTGTCTACCTGCTGTTCTTGGTGCCCAAACTGACCAGTCTGCTCTGCCAGGGAGTGGGCACATGACCGCTCTTGCAGCTTCCCTTTGCTTCCCCATCAGAAGTCATTTTTCTGCGGGTAAAGAAAGAAATCTGTAGGGGCCATGAATTCTGCGCACGTGCAGTGATGCAGAATTCCCCCAGGAGTAATATATGTTAAGGGCTGTTATGAAGAGGACTGTGATCAATTGTTCTCAATGTGCACTAAAGGTAGGACAAGAAGTAATGTGATTAATCTGCAGCAAGGGAGATTTAGGTTAGGTATTAGGAAAAACTTCCTAACTATAAAGAAGGAAGAACAGGCTTCCAGGGGAGGTTGTGGAATCTCCATCATTGGAGATTTTTAAGAATAGGTTAGACAAATCCCTATCCGGGATGGTCTAGTTTTACTTGATCCTGCCTCTGCACGGACAGTTGAATTTGGTGACCTTTTGCGGTCCCTTCCATCCCTACATTTCTATGATTCTCTCTTGCCTTTGACCCTGGATTGACAAAGAGTCATTGGCGCAGGGGCCCTGGGCCTTTGGTCTCTCACCTGTCAGTAAGGTGCCCTTACCAGAGTCATTCTCATACTGTCCCTCCCTCTGTATCTCTGTCTCTCTCTCTGGCCTAATGACACATTAAGTATTTATCCAAAGTGGAACAGCTTCAACAGGAGAGATTGAGGATATCCTACATCAGAATATCCTGTAGCCCAGTGATTAGAACACTCTGCAAGAGGTGGGAGATCCCACTTCAAATTCTTTCTCCCCATGAGTGGGGAATTGAACCTGATTCTCCCACATCCCTGATGAGTGCTCTAACCACTGAGGTAAAAGTAATAGGTGGGCAGCAGCAGCAACAGCACCATCTCCTTTGGCCATTTTGCTTGGAGTAAGGCCTATGCCTAACTCATTCGTACAAGAAACACCTTAGGCACCTAAACTGTCTGACTTGAGAAGAGGGGTTGCTGGCTATGAATTGATAGTTGAGATAGGCACCTCCCTGCAGCCCAGACTTAGACACCTATCTCTCTGAGAGGGGTGGGGTTTAGAACACACCTTCTTTTGTCAGCATCTACCATTGGCGAGTTTACACATCTCCCTTGCCTAGTGGGCTGTCTTTTGTGGATTGCATTCATAGGTGCCTCTCTCTCCCCATTCATTGTATAGGGAGCCTAGGGCTCTAACTCAGGCTTTGTGAATCACATTGTTCCTGTGATTTTCTAGGTGTCTAAAATTTAGGTGTTGCAATGCTTAGCATTCCAATGCCTAAATCCTTTTGTGGATCCGAGCCTGTGATTATTATAAATAGCTTCTTGGGTGATATGATCTACCAGAGGTAAGGAGTTGGCTTGTTAAGGAGTTAGTTTTACACAAACCACTGCAGTTTTTCTCCAAATGTCTTGCTCTATTCTCTTCTACCAAAACTTGAAAGAATCCTGTTCTTCTAAGACCTGAATCCTTAGATCCTTGTATTTAGGCAGTGTACTGAAAATTAAAGGCATGTAGCAGAGAAGACAGTTCCATACATGTATGTACTTCTTATATGCCCTCATGCTACTGCAAGCCACATAAATATGTTTACCTTAAATATAATATCTGAGAAGATATGTATTTTCAAGGAGGAGGATGTATAATGTTGTATAGTTCTAATGAGGAATAATCAAGCCACTCAGTCTAAACATTTGTTATATTCAGTAAACAATAATTATACTGTGGTGAGAAAATGTTCTCATCATTCTAAATGTACCATTTTCCTGTCAACAAATGAATTTAGGAGAGCTAGAGTTTTTGACAGACCAAATAAGGCACATTTTTTAAAAAAAAGTCTCCAATTTTGCTGTGATGTTGCACTCCATATGCTTTATGTAAAAGGTCTCTTGTAAGGTATCATTACAAAGATTATGATCTACTGCGTGTGTTCATCCCATTTGTTTGCATGTATTGTTTCTATGTCTGGAGTTAGGAGAATAAGATATAAACTTGTATTACTGATGTAAACATGTCAAGTGGAAGCCATTAAGGGTGCTTCAGAATCAATCACCTGTAAATGGATCTGTTTACTTGCAAACCTTCCCGTACCTGCCAGTCAGCCTTGGAAGAATGGAGAATAGGGGTCTCACAGGACATGTGACCATGTCACCTGGTACTGGAATCCATCTTAAACCTGGTGCTTTTCCATTTAAAAAGGAGGGGTGGGGACCCAGAGAGACAAAAGATTTCTGCCTGGTGCCAAAGCTATAAAAGGGGGTGGAAGAGAACAAAGGAGGTGGCTAGTCATGAGAAATCCCCAAGTTGGAACTAACAAGGACTGTGCCAGGGGAAAGGATTGGGCCCAGACTAGGAAGGAGTTTTGTCTGTGAAAGAAGCTTATTGGAACATCTCTGAGGGTGAGATTTACCTGTATTCAGTTTCTTAAATATATTAGGCTTAGACTTGCATGTTTTGTTTTATTTTGCTTCGTAACTCACTTTGTTCTGTCTGTTATTACTTGAAACCACTTGAATCCTGCTTTTTTTACTTAATAAAATCACTTTTGTTTATTAGTAAACCCAGAGTAAATGGTTAATACCTTGGGGGTGGGGGGAAAACAGCTATGCATATCTCTCTATCAGTGTTATAGAGGGCGGACAATTTATGAGTTTACCCTGAATATGCTTTATACAGATTAAAACGGATTTATTGGGGTTTGGATTCCAGTGGGAACGTGTGTCTGTGTACTGGAGATAGGTGATTTGCTGAGCAATTTTTGATTAAAGTCTGAAGCTTTGGGGGCACGGACCAGACCGTGTGTCTGTGTTACAGTAGGCTTGCATGTCTGGCTCAACAAGACAGAGTTCTGGAGTCCTAAGCTGGCAGGGAAGATGGGCTCAGAGGTAGTTTCAGCACATCAGGTGACAGTCCCAAGGGGCTCTCTGTGACCGAACCCATCACATTTGCATCCTCAGTCACTTGTGGGTACAAATAATTATATGCACAAGTGATATGATTTAGATATCTTGCTACCAGATTGCACCCCCAAATCAGGTAGCTAGTTATCTAAATGCCACCACCTCTGCTTGAAAATTATCACCACCCCAAAATTGATAGCTCTTGAAATATTTCAACTTTAATTGATTGCAGGTGCAAAAGTTGTAGGGCAAGGTTGAGGCCCCTGAGCAAATTTGGCCCACAGTGCTCTGCTACAGAGGTAAGGGAGAGCAAATGTTAACTGCCAGTATAATGTAACAATTGTTACTGCACTTCTCAGGATATTTCCAGTTTCCACTCCATGCTTCATATGACACGGTGACCAAAACTTAGCACAATATTGTGCATGAGAATACATTCATTTACATAGATCAGTGGTTCTCAAGTTTATTTGATCGGGACTCCCTTCTTTGTGTCTGTAATAGTTTACACACACACACGCACACACACACACGTACATATACTGCCACCCAGCTCTGAAGGCAGAGTGGAGAGCAGCGACTGCTGCCTGGGCACCCAGCTCTGAAGGTAGAGTGCTGGCGGGGTGTCCAGCTCTGAAGCCAGCACTGCACCTGCATCTGCTCAGAAGTAAGGGTGGCAAGGTGAAAAGTGATATTTGTTATCACTTTTCACAGCAGACTTATCACCCCATTGCCACCCTTCGGCGCTGCTGCTGTTACCCCAGTGCTGACAGCCAGAGCCCCGCCACCTGCAGGTGAGGTATTGTGGGGAGAGAAGGAGAGCCTGAACCTGGGCTGCCTCCCGGTGAAGGACTGGGGGGGCAGGGAAGGAGCGGTCTGGCAGCGGGGCTCTGGCTTTTTTGCCCCAGTGCAATGGAACTCCAGGTTTCCCCTTTATTCATGCCTCCTGGGTGTGCCTGGCCCTTCTGCATGAGCCCCAGCCACTCAGGGCTGACAACCAGAGCTCTTAAAAAAAATCCACACAACTTGTGCCTCCCTTGACACATTCCCGTGCCTCCCTTGACACATTCCCATGCCTCCCTTGGGAGGCCCACCCCATAGTTTAAGATCCACTGATATAGATAATAGCATTATGACATTTTTGTTCATTCTTTAACTGATTCTTAATATGGTCTTACATCTTGTATTCTTTTCTGACTAGTTTTTGACATCTAGTTCTCTTACTTGAATGATTATAGTTAACTTCAAACTCAATGATCTCTCTGAAAAGCTCAAATTGTTGCTGTAAATATGCACTTGCACTTGTCTACATTTAATTTCATCTGTGCAGACTGCCTACTCATCTAGCTTTGTTAGGTCTTTCTCTTTAGACTACCAAATAAATGTGTGTCAACTGCCAGTGTAGCCATTTTAATATTTAAATCCTCTTCAAGATCATTAATTATGTTAAATAATGCTGTTTCTAGCAGGTATCTTTGGGGCACCCCAGTGATAACTTTCTTCCATGTAGACAACCTTATCATTTATCCAGACTGTTTGTCTTCTGTTTCTTCACCAGTTTCTAATTCCAGATAGAATGTTACCTCTCACCCTATGATTACCTAGTTTCCACCTTTCTAGAGGAACTTTCTCAAAGGCTTTTTGAAAATCCAAATCCTCTTTTCACTAGATTGTTTGTAACATATAGAATTCAGTGTTGGTTTGGCTATCTAGTCTTATATTTGGTATAATTCCCTTGTTGAGATCCATGATCATAGACTCAGGAGACATATAGATATGCTAATCCTTTTGAAGGACAGAATCTGAGTGGATCAACAGTTTAGATTGGAGGCTGATGGTAGCACATCAAAAGCACAAATCATTCAAAATGTTGGAAAATCAAATTATGGATCTGAGACAGTATTAAAGCTTTAAGGCAGAATCTTGCTCTGTGATATGGGTCACTCTGATTTCAATGGGAGGTTTGCCCACTTTCTACAAGGCTGAATTTGCTCCTTATAATCCTGCAATTTTGACTGATCAAATTTGGGACCTTTAAGTTTGGAGAGTGTCCCTTTAAATTTGAAGTACTTTTGTCTGATCATGTCTTAAGTGTAACTTAACTATAGAGAAAGATAAGGAAATAGTGGATTTATTGAGGAATAAAAGTTGGCAAGGTACTTCCATCCTGCTACATTTTGCTTGTGGCTGCCTAAACATTCTTAAAATAATACTTGCTACTGTCATGCCCTTCAAAAACAATTTTCATTTTATTTTAGATAGTCTGACCTAGAGACCTGATACAAAAATATATTTTCAATGGGAATATTGTTGATATTAGTAGAGCTTGCATCAGGCCCAGTATTGATGTTATTTTTAAATCTGGAAATGTAATTCAGAGAAAGAAATATTCAACTTTTAAAAAGTCAATGGATACATTTTTTCTTGCAGTCTGTAGCAGCATGCTAAAGGTTAAGGAGGGCTTAATCTATGAAGTGCTTATTTTAAATTTAACTTATGAAAACATCATTCACTATCTGCATATGGACTATTTCTGTGGTTAACTCGTGTTCTGAAATGCATTAAAAATGTATTTGGTTTAGTAAGCTTCCTATGAGGAAAAAGTCAATGAGCATCTACGATAGCTTAAAAAAACAGTCTGATTTTCCTGTACGTTGAACATTTGTAATTTTGCAGAGGGCAAATTTCCTAGGAGTGAATGTCAACTTTGTGGGCCTGTGAAAGGAGATTATTATTTACAAGCTGATCCTCTTCTCTTGTGACATAAAAATCATGTTAATTTTTCGCTTCCACTGTTATCTGGAATTAGTAGAGATCCAGCTCTATAAACAGAAAGGATAATCTTTTAGAATTCATATTTTTAAAGGCAAAATGATGACTAGTGGGTGTAGCCTAGGAGACAGGGTATAATGAAAGAGAGGAAACATTGTTTATATTTACTTAATTATTCAGTACTTAGCAATGAATAAGTTATGGGTTCTCTGAACAGGTGTAAATCTTGTGACAAAACAGGACTCAGAATAGGAGGTAATACTGTGGAACTGCATTCTGCCATGTGATCATGAAATAGTAGAGTTCATGATTCTAAGGAATGGTAGGAGGGAAAACAGCAAAATAAAGATAATGGATTACAAGAAGGCAGACTTTAACAAACTCAGGGAATTGGTAGGTTAAGATCCTTTGGAAAGCAAGTCTAAGGGGAAAAACAGTTCAAGAGAGTTGGCAGTTTTTCAAAGGGCACAAGAGCAAACTATCCCACTGAGTAGGAAAGACAGGAAGTATGCCAAGAGACCATCCTGGCTTAAGCAGGAGATCTTCAATGATCTGAAACTCAAAAAAGAGTCCTACAAAAAATAAAAACTAGGTCAAATTACAAAGAATGAATAGAGACAAATAACCTAAGTATGTAGGGACAAAATTAAAAAGGCCAAAGCACAAAAATGAGATTGAACTAGCTAGCGACAGAAAGGTTAACAAGAAAACATTCTACAAATACATTAGAAGCAAAAGGAAGACCAAGGACATCGTAGGCCCATTATTCAGTGGGGTGGGAGGGAACAATAGCAGAAAATGTGGAAATGGCAGAAGTGCTAAATGACTTTTTTATTTTTGTTTTAATCAAAAAGGTTAGTAGCAATTGGACATCTAACATAGTGAATACCAGTGAAAATGAGGTAGAATCAGAGGCTAAAATAGGAAAAGAACAAGTTAAAAATTACTTAGACAAGTAAAATGTCTTCAAGTCATCAATACTTGATGACATATGTCCTAGAATACTCAAGGAGCTGACTGAGGAGACATCTGAGCCATTAGTGATTATCATAGAAAAGTCATGGAAGACAGATTCCAGAGGACTAGAAAAGGGCAAATATAGTGCCAATCTATAAAAAGGGAAATAAGGACAACCCGGGGAGTTACAAACCAGTCAGCTTCACTTCAGTACCCGGAAAGGGAATGGAGCAAATAATTAAGCAATTAATTTGCAAATACCTAGAAGATAACAGGGTGATAAGTAACATTCAGCATGGATTTGTCAAGAACAAATTGTGTCAAACCAACCTAATAGCTTTCTTTGACAGGGTAACAAACCTGATGGATACGGGGGGGAAGTGGTAGATGTGGTATATCTTGACTTTAATAAGGCTTTTGATACTGTCTCGTATGACCTTCTCATAAACAAACTAGGGAAATGCAACCTAGATGGAGCTACTAGAAGGTGGGTGCATAACTGGATGGAAATAGTTCCTAGAGAGTAGTTATCAGTGGTTCACAGTCAAGCTGGAAGGGCATATTGATTGGGGTCCTGCAGTGATCAGTTCTGGGTCCAGTTCTGTTCAATATCTTCATCAATGATTTAGATAATGGCATAGAGAGTACACTTATAACGTTTGCAGGAGATATCAAGCTGGGAGGGGTTGCAAGTGTTTTGGAGGATAGTATTAAAATTCAAAATGATCTGGACAAACTGGAGAAATGGTCTGAAGTAAATAGGATGAAATTCAAGAAGGACAAATGAAAAGTACTCCGCTTAGGAAGAAACAATCAGTTGCACACATACAAAATGGGAAATGACTGCCTAGGAAGGAGTATTGTGGGACGGGATCTGGGGTCAGAGTGGACTATAAGCTAAATATGAGTCAACAGTGTAACACTGTTGCAAAAAAAGCAAACATCATTCTAGGACGCATTAGCATGAATGTTATAAGGAAGGCACGAGAAGTAATTCTTCCACTCTACTCCGCGGTGATTAGGTCTCAACTAAAGTATTGTGTCCATTTCTGGGAGCCACATTTCAGGAAAGATGTGGACAAATATGAGAAAGTCCAAAGAAGAGCAACAAAATGATTAAAGGTCTAGAAAACATGACCTATGAGGGAAGATTGAAAAAATTGGGTTTGTTTAGTCTGGAGAAGAGAAGACTGAGAGGAGACATGATAACAGTTTTCAAGTACATAAAAGGATGTTGCAAGGTGGATGGAGAAACACTGTTCTTTTTAACCTGTGAAGATAGGACAAGAAGCAATCAGCTTAAATGGCAGCAAAGGCGGGTTAGGTTGGACATTAAGAAAAACCTCCTAATTGTCAGGGTGGGTAAGCCCTGGAATAAATTGCCTAGGGAGGTTGTGGAATCTCCATCACTGGAGATTTTTGAGAGCAGGTTAGACAAACACCTGCCAGGGATGGACTAGATAATACTTAGTCCAGCCATGAGTGCAGGGGACTGGACTAGATGACTTCTCAAGGTCCCTTCCAGTCCTATGAGTCTATGATTTTATGTTTCCCACAGCTGGGCCTTATGGTCCTACAAAGTCCTCTGTAGTCAATGGAAAGATTACCACTGATTTCAGTTGGGTCAGATCAGACAGAAGCACTGATACTTGCTTTGTCAGCCAAGAAGAAGAGCACTGTGAACCTTCTGTCCCAAGTGCAATTCTATCCCTGTTCCAGTCTTTTAATGTCCCAGAGATAAGAGGACAAAGAAAGAGGTCTGGGAATTTGAATGTTACATTTCAGGCATCTGAGACTTGAAAGTATCACCCCTTTCTTCCCTGATTAAAAAAAAAAACCAAAAAAACCCACTGTATTTTTTGTGGTGATGATTAATACATTGGCCACCACTTCCTCCCTTCTTCCCTCCAAATATTTCTAGATATGGGGCGAAATCCTGGCCCTGTTAACTTCAGTGGAAAACTCCGCATTGACTTCAGTGGGCCCATGGAATGTTTGGATTGCAGTAGCAGTATAAAATGTGTTTGCAGTTTATGAAAGCATTGTAATATAGAAAATAGTCTTCCGGGAAAAGAGGTAGTTGTGAGGGCACCAGATACGGTAGTGCCTTAATATGCTAAAATCTATTGAGAGTACTACTAACCATATTGTTATATAGTACAAAAAGTTACAGGTGTGACATCCTCTGGCCCTTGTAATGTAGTGAAGTGATGTCACACCACCAACTTATGAAAGTCTACCTGAGAGCAAATACCTCATCCTTTCACACACTTTCCACCTGTGCTTCTTTAGGCAGCTGATATTGCAACCCAGTTGCCAAGTTTTCAGGTGGATCCAATAATAGTATAGCATGGATGAAGGAACAGATATCGGAATTTCTGTGAATAGATTTCTGCTGCTCACATTCGCAAGTGAAACAAAGATTGAACTTGGTAGCAAGAACAGGATGGCAATAGCCTCTTACCTCTAGCTAGTGCAACAGCTGACTCCTCTCTCCTTGCTTATTTTTCTCTCACTGTATAGATCTCTGTTTCTATTTCTTTTTTTCCTGGATCCCTTCCCCTCAGTTTTATTACAGAATAACCTCCAAAATAACATCTTTGCACTTTAAGGCTATGCTTTTACAAGTAATTACACTTCAGACACACTGCTGTGATTTGGCATTGCCACTGCCTTCCTGAGACAGAGCCCTATAATTCACATTAATCTGTTATTATTTTTGTTATTATTTATTTGTATTACTGGAGCTCCTAAAATCAAGACCTCATTGTGCTAGAACCTATACAGTCACTTATTGAAAAGTCCCTGCCCCAAGAGCTTGTAATTTAGATTACAACAGATCACATCACGGGAATGAACAAGCAAGATAGGGATGGGAAGAAAGCTGGGGAGGGGGAGGGGGGACGAGATAACAGTAAAAGGAGTCCCTAGCACAATGAGTTTCAGTCATGGCTTTTTTAGAATTTAAGAACCGATAAACAGCTTGATTCACCCCTGCAATGGAGTTATACTGGTGTAAAACTGGAGTAACACAGTAGTGAATCACACCATAATCTGTTTTTCCCCATTTTTCTTAGTCACAAAGTGTATATATAATATGTTTACTTTTGATCCATACATAGCAGCTCTGTCAAGAGAACTGCACATAGGAACCTTGAACTGTCCCATTTTCTTTTCAATTTATTGATTTATTTCTATGCCACTATGAGCTAATAGATCATGAACTAACCAACAGTCCTTTGATCACTGTAGATCTGCAGCTGGTGAAAGAAGCATGTGGGGTAGGTACATTGACAGAAGCAGGTTGAAGCACTCTGTTGATGAAGAGATTGTATCCCTCTGTTTCTTTACACAGTGCTGAATATCAGCTACAGGACTCATTTTACAGAGTAGTTAAGGAAAGGGGATGTTTTTGTTGCATCCTAGTGGCAGGTGGCAGCCTGCTGCTGGATCTTCATAATTGATATTTTTTTGAATTTTAAAACAGCAGGAAACACAACAGGCTATTTGCAAGTCAGCTGTGTAAACACATCTTCCATCCAGTAACCAGTGAATTCTTGATGAGCAAGGAGCTGAATGGTATTGGATGTTATGTACCTAGCATATTAGCTTATCATGTCATAAAGTTTCATTTAATCACACACACACACACACACACACAAATCTTTAGTACTGAAAAGCACTGGAAAAAATTTCTTACTGGTGATCAAACCCTGGACAGTTTTTTATAATTAAAAAACAGTTTGACTGTTTACCATAATTTTGGAAATCTTGCCACTCTCTAATTTCTACTAGGCAAAAAGGCAGCAACCTGGTCCAGACCTGCAAGCTAAAACAATAAACTTCAGCCATTTTCTAAATCACAAAAGGAGGAAGTATTTATAGTTTATGAAATTCATGCCGGCTGTCTTTGTTCAAGGGATGAAAACCATTACTTTCATATAAATTAACATGTACCTATGTAAAAAACCTAACAAACTGTACACTGCTGTGTACTGACAGCCAGTAGCTCTTCTACAGTTTCTGGTCTTTCAGTTTTTCTTCTGATTTTTATTTGTTCAGTTTATAAAATGTCCCCAACTTTAAGATTCTGATGGTGGTATTTTCAGAAGAGTTCAATGTTGGCCAACTCTGTTGATCCTGCTTTGAGCAGGAGGTTGGACTAGATGACCTCCTGAGGTATCTTCCAACCCTAATCTTCTATGATTCTATGAACTCTGGTCCTTTTGAAGTCAATGTTAAAATTCCCATTGATTTTAATTGGAGGAAACTTAGACCAGTGGTCACCAACCCATCAATGGTGATCGACTGGTTGACCTGGAACCTCTACCAGTCAATCACGATCTCTGGGCTGCTAAAAGTCTGGCGGCTGCAGCGGGGCTCAGGGATGCTGCCTGCCTGCCATGGCCTCACGCTGCTCCTGGAAGTGTCTGGCTGCTGGCATGTCTCTGCAGCCCCTGGGGAGAGGCGGCTCTGCGCGCTGCCCCTGTCCCCACAGCTCCCATTGGCCGGGAACTGGGGGTGGCACTTGCGGGTGCAGGCAGCACATGGAGAGCCACTGCCTCCCCTACCCCCCAGGGGCCGCAGGGACATGCCAGCAGCCAGACACTTCCAGGAGCAGCGTGGGGCCACGGCAGGCAGGCAGCCTGCCTGAGCCTCACTGTGCTGCTGTCTGGGAGCCGCCTGTGGTAAGTGCCTCCCAGACGGAACCTCCATCTTGCACCCCCTTCCGCACCCCAACCCCCTGCCTCAGCCTGGAGCCCCGTCCTGCACCAAACTCCCTCACCCTCTCCTGCACCCCAACACTCTTCCCAGGCCCGGAGCCCCCTCCTGCACCCAAACTCCCTCCCAGAGCCCACACCCCTCACCCCCTCCTGCACCCCAATCCTCTGTCCCAGACAGCACCACCTCCACCCAAACTCCTTCCCAGAGCCTACGCCCCTCACCCCTTCTTACACCCCAATCCCCTGCACCAGCCCAAAGCCCCCTCCTGCATCCAAACTCCCTCCCAGAGCTTGCACCCCTCACTCCTGAACCCCAACTCCTGCCCCAGGCTCAGCCAATGCACACCCCACAGATGAGAGTGTTACACTGATTTGTGACAATCCCTGAAGGATTTTGGATCTATAAACCACAAATGACACTAATAAAAAGTAAAATTCATGAAATATCCTGTGGATTCTATGAGGTTAGGTGCAGTGTGACCATATGACCCCTGCACCCAAACTCCCTCCCAGAGCTTGCACCCCTCACTCTTGCACCCCAACCCCTGCCCCAGGCTCAGCCCTGAGCCCCCTCCCACACTCAGAACCCCTCGGCCCAAGCCAAAAGCCTGCACCCCATCCTGTATCCGAACGGCCTGCCCCAGCCTGGTGAAAGTGAATGAGGGTGGGGGAGAGCGAGCGACAGAGGGAGGGGGGAATGGCGTGAGTGGGGTGGGGCTTCGGGAAAGGGCTGGGGCTTTGGGGAAGGGGTGGGGTAGATCCTGGGTTGATCTTAAATTCAAAAAGTGATCTTGTGCGTAAAAAGGTTGGAGACCACTGACTTAGACCAATGATGACTGCTTTTGAAAAATCCATTATGAGTGTTGTATTAATTTCAAGGGTCAAAAGAGTTAAAGGTGTTATAAATCCGACATAAAACAGTGAGGGGTCTGGGTTTTTTTCTATGGAGACCTTGATTTACTTGGTTTCTTGGAAAACACCAGAAAGCACCCATTCTAAAATTGAAAGTATATTGGTCAAATACAAAAAGAGCAAGAAAGGAAACAAGCATGTATACTGAAACTGAAATTGAGTGATTATGCAAACCAAACTTAGTCAGACCCTATCAAACTCTCTCTCCTTTTGACATTAAAATATCAGTCTCTTATTTTGATTAATAACCTTTCTTTGATGAAACAGGTTAATTTTATTCTCAGTCCTGATATGTGAAAGGCGTTTTTAACAAACAGACAGACACAAGGTGGAGGAGAGATAGCATAGAAAAGATGGGTGAAACATGGCTTTGTTGATGTTTTTGGAACACTGGGCTGCTGATTATTTAGGACTGGATGCGTTTACTGGCAAGTCAACCAAGACATCTGATGCTTGGACTCTGGTTCACATTCTGGTCATGGATCTCATCTCATTGGATCCTATCTCCATAGACAAGGCAGGTTTGGATGAATAGAGTATAGCTGATTTCATGATTCAGTGAAAAGCCGAGAGAATGAGAGATTGCATCAGAGGAAAGAACCGATGGCGCCAGAAAGCAACCCAACAAGGGAAGGGAAAACCAGTACAGGATCTTATGTCACCTTTGTGGTATGGACAATTAGATATCCCCACTGATGGGCTAAGGACTGGATGTCATGATACTGTCATGGCTTTCAGCACTTGCAGGTGAAAACAAAGTTCCTTAAACAAGAGAAAGGACAGGCGGCCTTCCTCTTGAGAAGAAAGTCCCTTAGCCAGGTCTGTTCCTTCTGACTTGAGATGGAGGAAGCTGAGATTAGTCAAGATGAGATGCAATGCTGGCAGGTTCAGGGATGAGCTGGGGGGAAGATGATACTTTTTTTTCCTCCAAAGTCTTTTTTTAGGAACCCCAAAAAGGAGTAAGAGCGGGTGTCATATTGTATCCTTATTATTTTGCCCACCAATTAAATACATTTCTGTAAGGCCAAACTTGGCATAGGTAACTTTGCTTCCACATCTTCTTGCTTACTAAGTATGATCTCATTACAGTCCTTGAGAGTTATATGAGTAAGCCATTTTTTTGTGTGGACTAATCTAGTTATGCTGTCTAGATTTCTTGCACCTGTTCATAACATTCATTTATTGAGAACAACTTCACCTGTTTTCCATGAACATAAGAATATAAGAGCAGCCATACTGGGTCAGACCAAGGGTCGAACTAGCCCAGTATCCTGTCTTCCAACAGTGGACAATGCCAGGTGCCCCACAGGGAATGAACAGAACAGGTAATCATCAAGTGATCCATTCCCTCTTGCTCATTCCCAGCTTCTGTCAAACGGAGGCTAGGAACACCATTCCAGCCCATCCTGGCTAATAGCTATTGATTGACCTACTCTCCATAAACTTATCTAGTTCTTTTTTAAACCCTGTTATAGTCTTGTCCTTCACAACATCCTCTGGCAAAGAGTTCCACAGGTTGATTGTGCGTTGTGTGAAGAAATACTACCTTTTGTTTGTTTTAAAAATGCTGCCGATGATTTTTATTTGGTGACCCCTAGTTCTTCTGTTATAAGAAGGAGTAAATATCACTTCCTTATTTATTTCCTCTACACCAGTCATGATTTTATAGACCTCAATCATATCCCCCCTTTGTTGTCCCTTTTCCAAGATGAACAGTCCCAGTCTTATTAATCTCTCCTCATATGGAAGCCATTCCATACCCATAATAATTTTTGTTGCCCTTTTCTGAACCCTTTCCAATTCCAATATATCTTTTTTGAGATAGGGTGACCACATCTGCACACAGTATTCAAGATGTGGGCATACCATGGATGTAGAGGCAATATTATCTTATTATCTATCCCTTTCTTAATGATTCCCAAAATTCTGTTACCTTTTTTGACTGCTGCTTCACATTGAGTAGATGTTTTCAGAGAACTATCCACAATGACTCCAAGATCTCATTCTTGAATGGTAAAAGTTAATTTAGACCCCATCATTTTATATGTATAGTTGGGATTCTGTTTTCCAATTTGCATTACTTTGCATTTATCAACATTAAATTTCATCTGCCATTTTGTTGCCCAGTTACCCAGTTTTGAGAGAACCTTTTGTAGCTCTTTGCAGTCTGAGTAGTTTTATATCATCTGCAAATTTTGCCACCTCACTGTTCCAGATCATTTATGAATATGTTGAATAGGATTGGTCTCAGTACAGACCCCTGAGGGATACCACTATTTACCTCTCTCCTTTCTGAAAACTGACCATTTATACCTTTTGTTTCCTATCTTTTAACCAGTTATCAGTCCATGAGAGGACCTTCCCTCTTATCCCATGACAGCTTACTTTGCTTAAGAGCCTTTGGTGAGGGACCTTGTCAAAGGCTTTATGAAAATCTAAATACACTATATACACTGGATCCCCCTTGTCCACATGCTTGTTTGTGGCCCGCAATGAATTCTAATAGATTGGTGAGCCTTCTTCAACCTTCTATTCATATTGTCTTGACAACTTCATAATCACTTAATTTCTCTGCAATGGCCTTATCATCTTTGAGTTCTCCTTTAGCATCTCAATCGTCCAGTGGCCGCACTGGATGTTTAGGAGGCTCCCTACTTCTGATGTACATGGTTAATTCTCAGCAGGCAAAAAGTCACAGGCTATTGTGACATTTAATTAACTTTTGCATCATTTCACAGTTGAAGTTAGAGTACACTTTGTAGGCCCAATTGTCACAACAATCTCCATACAAATACAAGAAACAATATATTAATTAATGACATGCAAAATGAATTCCTTCAATGCCATCTTAATGCATCATCCTCACATGATCCTCCACAGTTCAAAGCCAGAATAAATAGATGAACTATGAACCAATAGAATAAGCTATGTCATGAAGATAAAATCAAAGCTGTTTTTGTTGGGTCAACAGAGAGAGTGAATTCCATAGTCGAGGCAGTGCCATTCTCTGAAAATGACCTGCAACCTAGCACCTAGAGTTTGAATCAAGGGACAGAGTGTTAGAAGAAATTATTCCAGATGGTCTTATCTCCCACAGTGGTAGACTGGGGGAGTAGTTGCCTTTAAGATAGCCAGGAACTACCATTCAGGACTTTTAAATCAAGATCAACACTTCAAATTTAATCCAGAAGTGAAATAGGAACCAGTTTATGATTATTACTATAACATGTTCATCCAGATGCCTTCAGATTCAGAAACATCCCAGAATTGTAAACCACATCAACAAATGTAAATCCTGCAATATGGGGGTGGATGTCAACCCTTCATGCCTTAAAGATGCTTGCCCACACCTATTGGCATACATCTTGTCAGGATGAAGCCTCAGCCAAATCATTTTCATCCAAGCCTCTCTCAGTGCCAAACATGAAGAAAGCAAACAGACCACACTTTCCAGGTCCAGTGAAAATGATAGATAAATTTAAAAGTCATCAACATAGTGATAGTTCTGCAACCCAACACACCTCATTATCTGTCTTACCAGCCTCATACATGCAGGAAGATTGATAAAATGGGATAAAACGGGGAATAACACATGACTGGTGTTAGTCATATTGCTTAATACGATACCGGAGGGTGTTCAAATGCTACAGTGATGAGCATGGTATAAGAATCTGAATAGAATAGAATGGGATGAAGGTTTTGGGCAGATAAGAAGTTGCCTAACAGCAATACCTGGAACCTTCCAAAGATGGAGCCATTGTAGCATTATATAATGCTACAGGATTGGATGATTTAAGGAAAAAGTACTGGTCTGTGGTATCAAGCACTGCTTAGCAAGAGCTACAATATGTTGGAAAAAGGGAATTTGAGTTTATTTGAATTTTCTGCATTTGAGCATAAGTTTTATATATATATATATATTGTGTGTGTGTGTTAGGAAGTTTGGCTTGAGACCATAGAAAGAATATATAATACAGTTGCAGACTTGAGAGCTGGTTCAAAGAATTCCATATCCAATTCTGCATTTTTCAGAAGCCATTAAAATGCTATGGATCATGCAGAGGTCTAAACTGAAAGGTGGGTTTGAGATCTAAAACATTACAAAGTTTCCAACAATTGGAGCACAAATGAGCTTGTTTATATTTTACTTCCTTTACCTGATGCCAAAAACATTTGAAACATGACTTGTCAGTAAATGATTCCTCTGCATACCAGTTATACCACTGATGACCGGGGATGTGTCAGTGTCAAATATTTCAGTCTTGTCCTGAAGGGATAGATATTTTCTTGTTATAGTACATCCTATCCTCACTTACCAGTTGTTAGACTGTCCTCTGAGCCACTGATACATGAAAGGCTTTCTGATTTCTAGAAAGCTTTATCAGAAAGTGATAGAGAGAAATACTAACTTAATTCTTCCTTTGATTTCTGCCACTGAAAATCATTATTATAGAGGGATTTGGTAGCTCCCCGGTACTTCAGGCTTGCGTAATAGTTACCATTCTGTTCCGTTGTTTTAACATTTACCATTTAACACTTTCACATTTCAGGTTGATTCTTTTTTCCAGAATTGGTCTTTGGTTTTATTTCCAGGATAGATGATTTTTTTTCTTGTACAGTTTCAGCAAAATGTTTCAGCTGTATTGGCATGAGAAGAGCAGGAAAAGGAGAAAAGGAACACCTTTCTAATGATCAGAAAATGACGTGACCTTTTAAAAACAGCTAAGGCAATAAAATGTGGGGTAGGGAGAAAGAGTGTAACAACTGAAATTTGTCCTGGAAAAAGTCCTCAGTGAGGAGAAGTGTCTTTAAGTGTTCTGGGGAGAATTGGTTTGGAATTGACTAAGTCTTTGAGCCTTTGAAAATAGCACTTCACGCACAATACAGGTCTTGGTTTACTCTTAGAACTTTTCCAAATATTCAGAGTGAAGTCGGGGCTGTGCTGCAGGTTTACACTCAATTATTCGGTTCCTGAATTACCACAAATTGGTTAGGACTCATTTCCAAACATTTCTGGGAAACTGGTAGACCTGGTAGATGGGATGCTTCTCATCTTCATCCTGTGTACTGAATGAGGCAGGGTTCCTGTGGAAAAGAAAGCCTGTGATCATATAATTAAAGCAGGCATTGTAATACATATGCAAAAGAGAGCCATATTAAAGTTACATGGGCTACTTTAATATTGGCATTTCCCAACTTTTGAGAGCCTTTTTTCCCAACTTCAATAATAATCTCTTAGCATAGTGTTTGTTTATGGAAGTTTATATGTGTATGTATATAATTCCCTTAATTCATTTCTATATTTAACACAATAGAACATCAGACTCTTTTCACAGCAACCTGAGAGACAAGTGAAGCACCCTGTAGTACTGAGTAATGTTCTGTATATGCTAGTTAAACAGAGTCCATGAAAGTCATTTATATGGCCACCATGTAGTACATTGTATTTAGCATGCTAATTGATGAAGTATAATGAAATAGACCAAAGGTGAAAACTTGCTGAGTTTTACAGAGGCTTGGAATTAAATTACAACACTAATAGCTAGGTTGTGCCAATAGGCTCAGTCCTGCAATCAGTAACATGGCCAACCCAAACACGTGATAATAGAACCTTTCTGCTATACAACACTATCATGTGCTCTTACATCCCATATATTTTATAGATAAACTATTTTAGAAATGTTTCAAAATAGTCAATCACCACTGTTTCTTGTATCCTTAGCTTTGCAAGGGCACGAGGTATTGGAACCTGAAACCTGTCATTGATCCAGAAATGAATACTGCCCAAGCTGAGCCTCAGGCCATTGTAATTTTCAGAGGAAAATGTCACAGTCTGGAGGAATGATGGAAAATTTCTCTTGCATGTTGATATATATAGGACAGCACATCCCTCGTCCCGCGCTGCTTCCCGCAGCCCCCATTGGCCTGGAGCAGTGAACCGCGGCCAGTGGGAGCCGCAATGCCAAACCCGCAGACGCGGCAGGTAAACAAACTGGCCTGGCCCGCCAGGGGGCTTACCTTGGCGAGCCGCATGCCAAACGTTGCCGATCCTTGTGTTAGACGCTACTCAGCTGTTTGGAGTATTGGAAGTAGTTCTGGGAGAGATGGATTAGTGGGCAAAGCGCAGGCGAGTGCAGTACATGATAAATACATTTTATCCCAAGTATCTTTGCAATGGACCACAAAATCCATAATTAATAATATTATGTATATTATATATTGAAGTTGTCCAATCAAAGATTAATATATATTATCATGTTTTCCTTTACAAAATCAAATGAATTTGCAATATAAGTTGCCCAGACCTGGAACATTGTTGAATTTTTAAACGTATCTAGTTTGTGGCTCAGTCATACTTTAATGTGATTACTAATACAGTCCAAATATGGCAGCTATATTTTGTGAAATGTATATAGCTGTTTTTTCCTCTGGTACAAAAAATACTTCCAGGAGGTTACATCCTGGTAGATTCTAGATGAACGTTACTTTGCTAGTTTATTTTTTCAGATCCAATAAACTCTATTTTGAATCTTGAGGAAAAGCTAAAGTGGAAGCATTATGTATCCTGAGGAAATATAGTTTACAGAAAAGTGTACAGTGCAAATCTTGGTTGTCTTATTCATGCAAGTAGATCCATTGACTTCAATGGGACTATGCACCTGAATAAAGCAAGCAGGATTTGTCCCAATGCTTTTGAATGTGAAATTCCATATTCTACCTTCAAGTTATCATTATTTGCTCTTGGTTCTTTGTCTCATACTCCTTATTGAACTTTATTTTAAATCTAAAATTTTCTTTCATAATGTGACTGAGATTGCTGCTTCATTGGTAGGGGATGACTTCTAGAAAGTGTCTCGGAGTAGTTCGTAAAACCACAAGAAGGCAGTCATAACTCACAAGTGCTGCAGAAATCAAAAAGATTGTCTGTGCTCATTTGTTTGTACAGCTTTTTTTATCTAGTAGTTTTTGTGTCCATTTTTAGTAGACACTGTGGTAGAAGGAAGAAATGTAATCTTCGTTAAAGGCCTAAATTAAACCATAACAATGTATGGTATATAATTTTAAGACTACTGATCTCCTGTTCATTCTTCTGTTAATGAGGTTTAGATTTTGATAGCTGTCTCTCTAGGAGATTATTAACTATGATGGCCAGTCAAGAAACGCTGAAGTCTCTGGAGTTTTTGTAGCACTCGATCTTGACTTTATTTTTTTATGAAATCACTCAGAAAAGTATTCATCAATTTTATTTTGCTGGGTCATATCTTTTTGATATGCAAGACATCTGTTCAAGAAACTCTCTCTTGACACTAAGGGAATGTCCTCACAGCAATTAAACACCCTGGGCTGGCCTGTGTCAGCTGAATCAGGCTCGCTGGACTTGAGCTATGAGGCTGAAAAATTGCAGTGTAGATGTTCAGGTTGTGAGTAGAGCCTCCTCCCTCACAGGATCCCAGAGTTCGGGCTCTGCCTGAGCCTGAACATCTACACCATAATTTTGCAGCCTTATAAGCCCACATCAGTTGACAAGGACCAGCCATGAATGTTTTATTGCTGTGTAGACATAGCCTAACAGATTTGCTAACGACTGATCCATATCAAACTCCCATTTTCACAAAATGTTCTTGGGCAGGTCATGTGGGGGCAATTGAATAGGTTTTTAAGTTAAGTGGGGCAAAATACAGTAAAACATGATTATACTTACTACTAAGCTGAAAATCAATGAGGAGCTGCATGTTGTTGACGATTCATGAACACTTTCCTCTTCGAAAGTGAAAATCACTTAATCTTTTCAGTTGATACAATGACATGGATGAAACAAAGGATGACAAGAGCCGACTTTGAATTAAATAAGTCATGTAATAAACCCAAACCCACAAGGCCAGATCCTGGAGTCCTGCTTAGGGCCCCATGTTCCCTTCCACATACATATGGAAGGGAGTTTGTCACTGCAGAGGTGGAGAGTTTTGCCTCTGTGGTATGCCCCCACCTTTTTGCCATTGGGGAGATCCCACAAACCTCTACAGGGCTCTTCTTATTTGAGTTGCTGTATGTCTGCCAACTGTGAGGCATTTTGGACTTGCTACGAGAAGGGTGGGAAGAGCAAGATGTTAGTGCCTTACGTATGACCCAATATATCTGAATTAAGGGAGAAAATTAGAAACATAGGGATGTTCACCAGGGAGAATTTGAGGAAGGCAGCAACCCTAAAAAGATCCACTGGGATGGGAAGTTCAAGGAAGTGTTCAGGGAACTGAAAACATGGCTATGCCAGGCAACCGGGCTCTTCAAGCCTGATTTTTCCTGGAAATTCATACTACATACAGATGCTTTGAATATCAGTCTCAGCACTGTTCTCTCACAGGACTTTGGATGAGAAGAACACCCAGTCCTATACCTAAGTAGGAAGCTATTCCCTAGATAAGTCATACTCATTCATTGAAAAGGAGGCATTAACGATCAAATGGGTGGTAGATGCCTTCAGGTTTTACCTGTTGTGTAGCCACTTTTCCCTAATCACTGATCTGAATCCACCCGTACGCTGGATTCAGACCATGAGGGACAAGAACCCTCTTTTAATGAGATAGTATCTTGCATTACAACCCTATAGTTTTGGAGTAGAACACCAGACCACACTAATGCTGATTTCTTGTCACAAGAGATCGGGGATGGAGTCAACCGCCCCTTCCCTGTGAACGGCCATCCCATCATGAGGGGAGGGGTATGTGAAGGGACACGCCCTCACACTGGGCAGGGGGAGGCTAATGAGCTATTCTGAGCCTGTGATGTGCTAATAAAGTGCATGTGCAAGGCTTGTTGAACCTGGAGGAGGAGGAGCCTAAAAGGGGAAACTTACCACAGGCCTGTATTAAACACAGATAGCTAACTCCTTCCCTATGCAATTTGAATCCCAGTTTCTGCAAATTAGAGAAAGTTAAATGGATGTGGAGAATGCTATTCCCTGTTCAAATGGATTTATTTCCATGTTCCTGAAGATGGATTGCCTGTCATTTTTGGTTAGGTAAAAAGGAATCCCCAAGACCCTATAAGAAATTCTCATTAATGTATTTATGCTGGGTATATAGATATACATGCAAACACCATAAACACAGTTAATTAGTAAGTGAGTGAGTGGTGGGAGAGTGTTATATCAGTTAGGAGAAAGTACTGTTTCACAGCATATAATGTTTAGGCTGCAGAGATTGCTGACAGGTTAATGAAAAATGTTGGGAATAAGATGCCGGTATGAGCTGCATTTTTAGTGTTGTAAACTCATGCCATCCCCTTAATGTTTGCCTTAGCAGCAGCTATTGGTCTGTCTACTCAGTAGCTCTGTTTCATGCAGGTGACAGGTTGTCATATGAAGGACTTATTTCTACACTTCTCTCTTCATTTATGGGGCTTTCATTTTTGACAGAAGAAGCTTTTGAAGAATAGGAGTTTCAATCAAAAGTGAATCAAAGATTGCAGAAAGGAACAGACTTTCAAAAATGATAATAGGGACATAGGGATTGTCATAACAGATCAGACAAGTGGTTCATTTAGCCCAGCCTCTTATCTCTAGCAGTGTCAGGTATCAGATACTTCAAAAGAAGGTTCAAGAAACCTCATAATGGAAAATTATGGAATAAGATGCCAATGAGGGAAGTTATTTTTGTCATGGCTTGCCTCCATACCTGGCAGTTTCCAGTTGCTTTGGAGGGATATTGTGATAATACTTATTAAAAGTACTTTCCTGTTCCAGGCTATGGATATAAACAAGGTTCTTGAACCTTTCAGTGCTTTGCATGCTTACAAGTCCTCTGATCCGGCAAGGTGCTAAGAACTTTCTGTACACTGCTGGATTCCCTCTGTTTCCGTTTACTATGGAGTGGAAGGCACAGAACCCCTGTGCTTTGCATCTTGCAGGATCATGCCCAGTGATGTTACTGGCTGGGCAACTCGATAGTGCAGTGTGCATGCACACCTGTCAGAAGCAAAGCATCTAAATACCTTTGTCAGTTTCTTTATAAATATTTGTTTTTCATGTTTTCATCAAAAGCTTGAATTATGTACTTGTAATATTTCCAAGGCAAATGGCTTTGTCATCTTTCACTTTCTAATCACTTGCATTTGAATTTTTGGTTCATTTGTTTTAAAATTCAGAAGGAAATTCTCAAAGGCAATCTGGCCTTAAGTTTACAGGTCAAGTACACTTCTTGAATGTAAATGCTATTTGTATTAGTCATTTGCAAAGGGAAAGGAATCAGGGTTTAGAATGTTAGTTTCCATATTGTTCAAGTAAAGCACTGAAAATTTGCTCTTTCATCTTATAAAATACAGTATAACATTCAGTACATATTAGTTTGTATGCAGCTGACTCTGCTAAGTGATGGTTTTATGTGGCTCTGAACTTAGAATTTTTTTTAATTGAACACATACTAGTTTACAGTAGGAAAATGCAAATGTTTGTAGCTGTAAAACATTAAAAAGAAGGAAAGCCATCCATCTGGATATTTATTGAGGTATTGTTCCAAGTACCACATATAAGTAAAAAACAAGAATTTTTTTTTGTTTCAGTAGAAGGGGCTGCCTGTCTAGGAAATAAAACAATAAATTGTTACTAATCTGTTATTGCAATCATTGCTTTTTCTATTACTTTTTTACGTGAAGAAGTAAGAAAATGAAAGTAGCATGTAAAATATTGCTTTAACATTTCCACTGGCTAGATTTGAAAAGGGAATCAATACGTTCTAGAGCGACATTGAGGATAACACTAAAGCATTCCCACTTGTGTGTGTTCTTTATAGAGATCCTAAAGTTTTATTTCAACTATTTATATCTTTTTAAGGGGTTGTGCATGACTTCTGTTTTTATATTTATATTTAATTATTCTTGTGTCTATAAACATTGTAGCTAGTAAAATTCTAAAATAATCACAGCTAAATATGAGATTGTATGTATGAAGCAGTGGTTTTATAGTAGATAATTGTGAAGATGAAAAGGCAAATGCACATAAAATACTGAAATCAAATTATATGAATCAAGAACCTTTTAAGACTGCTACTAAAATGAGCTTTGGATAAGTGGAGTACCGGTTGCTCATCTTTATATATCTCATCTTCTTAGATATTCTAGCAAATAGCTGTGATGCTAAAAACATCTATTCTGCCATATAAAAATAAACAAAACTAAAATTCATTACTGGAACTAAGTGGAATTTCCTGACCTACAGATGCAGGTCCTCTCTTCTACCATATTCATCTCCAACAAGCATGTACATAATTTTAATTGCATTAATTGAGCTTGTAAAGTAGAAGTGTAATTCTTGTTAATTCAGTGTTTTAAATATCTGTCCCTGTACTTCATAATGGGCTGATCCAAAGCCCGTAGAAATCAATGGACACACTTAAAGTGACTTCAGTGGGCTTTGGATCAGGTCCAATAGGCAGGTCCAAATTCAGAAAGGGTATGTACTGCGTCCTACCACCATCCTCTCTCTATTTTTAATCACAGAAATGTGGAAATCAATGTTTATAATTCAAGTCCTAGCCAAGCAAAGCGCTTAAGCATGTGCTTAGCTTTAAACATGCAAGTTGTCCTGTTGATGTCTGAGACTATTCATGTGTTTAAAGTTAACCACGTGTTTTAAATGCTTTTGCTGTATCAAGGCCTTCGTGTCTGCTTTAAGGGGAAAAAATGGACAAAATGATTTTCTTTCCTGTGCTTTTATCCACAGACCCCACTATACAGAGTAGGTGAAAAATAATAGATGAGATTTTGGAATTTTAGGTAAACTTGCACCCCAGGGGGAGGAAGGACGATAGTGGTTTTAATCCACCTTTACATCTTATTAATCCTGAGCTACTTTGGGGGCCGTAGAGACCCTTGTTGTAACTTAGATGCCCTAAGAGCTTGTCAGAGTTACACCAGCCTCCCCCGTCAGCTGGAGCACTGCCTAGAATCTCCACAGTGCTGCCTGATGTACTCTGACACATTCCTCCTGTTCTCAGTTCTGCCCCTCAGCATGCCTCTACAATCAGTGCTGGGTGGGGGGATCCTCAGAAGGCAGCCTTATGGCTGGGTTCCTCTTTGCCTATTCTGGGGGAACTCTCTCCCAGTTGTAACCAGGGCTTTTAAGGGACCTTTATGCCATGCTAGGCCTTTTACCCAATGTAAAGGGGCCAAGGCAGGGATGAGGACCTCACCCAATAACAACTAAACAATTGTCAGGATTGTTACTGATACTGGGCTTGTATTGTAACATCAGTTTCCAAACAGAATTAGAAGAGACGTTCAGCCTAAAAACTGATGGCATGATCTGGGCAATTTTTAATGACATATTTAATATTAATATATATATATATATTTTTTTTTCTTTTGCAGAACAATGGCTCCCTTGTTTGGTGCCAGAATCATAAACAGTGTTCAAAGGTACGTGCTTCTTTAACTACCCAGGAGCTTTCACTCTGGTTTTTGGAAATGAAACTTGTCTTTGACTTTAAGAAACTTGTCTTCCAAAGGAGCGGATAAAGATTTTTTTCTGAAAAACGCTCGCTATGATAAAACACAGTCCTGTGATCTTTATCGTCAGATAAAGCACCCAGAGAGCCATATCCTCTGCTGGTGGAAATGGGAATAGGCCTATAGCAGAGGTGGGCAAACTACGGCCCGTGGGCCCCATCCGGCCCGCGGGACCCTCCTGCCTGGCCTCTGAGCTCCTGGCCCAGGAGGCTAGCCCCCGGCCCCTCCCCTGCTGTTCCCCCTCCTCCGCAGCCTCAGCTCAGCTCACTGCACCGCCAGCCACTGGTGTTCCAGGCAGTACAGTAAGAGGGCAGGAGAGTTTGGGGTGGTGATCAGGAGGCGGGGGTGTGGATAGGGGTTGGGGCGGTCAGAGGGCGGGGAACAGGTGGGTTGAATGGGGGTAGAGGTCCCAGGGGGGGCAGTCAGGAAGGAGGGGGGGTTGGATGGGGTGGCGGGGAGCAGTTAGGGGAGGAGGGCCTTGGGGCGGTCAGGGGGCAGAGAGCAGGGGGTGGTGGATGGGGCAGGAGTCCTGGGGGGGCCCTCAGGGGACAGGGAATGGGGGGGGTTGGATGGGGTAGGAGTCCTGGGGGGGGGCTGTCACGGGGTGAGAAGCAGGGTGGGTCGGATAGGGGTCGGGGGCTGGGCCATACCTGGCTGTTTGAGGAGACACAGCCTCCCCTAACCGATCCTCCATACAATTTTGAAAACCCGATGTGGCCCTCAGGCCAAAAAGTTTGCCCGCCCCTGGCCTATAGCAATCTGGAATTATGCCAGTGTACAACGACTGAAAATCTGACCCATAATTTCTGTTTGACACAATGTTTTAGAGAAGTGAGTGAAGCAGCCAATCTTGTTAAAGCGTACGTCCAATAACTCTGAAATACTCCAACATTAGACATTTTGTTCAGTTGTATGCTTAATATACAGCATAGGACTGAATTTCTTTGACAAAATTCTTTCACAAATCCCAGTGGCTCTACTGTTACCCTTTCTCAAACTGACTCTTTGACCCCAAAAGCTTAGGGGGTAAGTGAGCTGATAACCAACTGATTTTGCTGGACAAGAATTTTGCTAGGTTGCCTGGAGAGAAGCAACAATGCTTCAGCAGAGTTAGAGGGTTAAAGTGGAACTGCAGGGTCTAGTCACTGACTGCTCTTTTCGTAAACGCACAATGTTAGATGCATCCATTTCCTGCCTTAGTAATTCACCTGAAAACTGTGAAGAATGGGCAATTAGGAAACTGTGGAAAAAAGGCTACAGACCCTAAATCTCCATGATGATGTAGGCCTACAATAATTTAGGCATTGAATCATGTAGTGATCTATATTCACTGTTTATTCCCTGATAGAGTTACTATAAATGGGGTCAAAACCCAGTAGCATTATAATGGAATAGATCACTTACTAAAGAGGTGCATTGTTTAGTTGACATAGCTGAGTGTACTCTGTTTTATGAAATCCAGACTTCCCATATGCAAAAAGGTTTGTGCATTACTGTTTTAATGTAATCTGCTTAAATGCTGATGCTAATATTAGCTCTAACATATGGTGATCCTTGGTATATATTGTATCAACATCTCCACAGTAAGAATTTTAGATCATGTAGGGTCTAATCCAGCTCCCTTTGAAGACAATGACATTTTTCCAATTGATGATACTTAGTGAGTATGCTATTGCATGAAAATCAAAATACAACATAGAAAGATTATTAGTCTTATCAATGATAAAAATGCTATATTTGTAAGTTACATTGGCTGCACATGAACAGTAGCATGTTGGGATCAGAAGAAAGAGTGAAAAATATTCCTACTAGCTCTTCTCAATTTCAATACTCAGCCATCCTGAATTCTCAAGGAAACAGGTTCTACTTGTTACACTGTTACAGAGAAACCTCACCACCCATAAAAGGGGTTCATTCAGAGTGTATGATACATCATAATTAAATCACCTCCTTAAGAATATGCAGGGACTTTCACATCCTTTCAATGATCTTGATGTCGCTTTCCCCTTTTATTATTGAGGCTGATACTGTACCTCTGCTAATCTCTGAAAGAAACTCACTGAATGGCTTTTGTCTGCATGAAAAAAAGAAGGAAACAAACAAAAATGTGGCCCAACTTCTAAAGCAGGGCAGAGGTTAAATGAACATCCATTTGAGTCAGTGCCAAGTGCATAGCAGCCATACAACATATATCTTATCTAGCATGAATTTGAGGGCAACCTTTAGATTGAATTACTGTCTTGAAAGGAATGAAAGACTGAATGTTTCAAGTTAAGATTTTTTTTTAAACTGAAAACATGGCTATTATTCACATCTTGTATTGCTGAATGCTTAGAGTGCACATGATAGCTTGTCTTATCATTCCCTAGTAGGAAGGAGGGTAACGTAAATATTTTGCATAACAACAATAGGTTTGGCAATTATAAGGAAAATAAATAAATATGTATTAGACTGTATTTTTAGTGGTGCTGAGTCCATGGGAAATGTGATTTCCCAGAAGGTTTTTGCAGCAGAATTTACCCCATCATATTTTGCAATTTATAATTAAATAGGTGGGTTGCATAAAAGCTGAGATTTCAAAGCAGTGCGGGGGATTTTGCCAGACATCTTCTCTCCATATTCCCTCCACTGCTCTGGTCATCTCAACCAAAGGGTGTAAAATGAAGACAATTTTTTAACATTTCAGAACAAATTTTTAAAAGGGCACCACCCAACTTTCACAGTGAGCCTTTAGTTTTGTTCCCACAGTCCTTACGGGCACAGTTTTGTGGAGCAAATAACTATAGGCACAAGCAATGGCAATAGATGTTACCTTTTACCTTGTTAGCAAGTGTGCTCAGATAGTTACACATTAAAATGACATCATTTGCCACCACAACTATTTGCATCTCATATATGACAGAGAAGTTTGTCAAGAAATCATGTCAGTAGCACATGGCATCTCTCTGAGAGACTGTGTGGTTAATTCAATGATTTATTTTTACATTCCATTATTTAAATGAGTGAAGTTTTTTTTTAATCAAATCTGTAGACAATTTTACAGAAAAAGGAAATTGGGTAGTAAAAACAACAGATTTGAAAGGCCTTGGCATGATCAGGCACGTCCCTTGTGTTTTGTATTTGTGCATTCCTTACCGCCTAGATGTTTTACATCAAATATTTAACTTACAATTTCCTAACTATTTAAAATCCATTACGTAGGATGAGAAAAGTAAGAGATAGAAGAGAACAGTTAGGTCTTCCACTTTGTCTCCCCATCAGGATTGTTCCCCTATCTTATATTTTTCTAGAGTTTTCTTCATTGTAGGGACAGATCATTCTTTCCTGTGGTAAAACCTACATGTGGGAGCTTTGGGGAAGAAAATGTCTCTCCCACAAATCATTCTATCGGGGGGGGGGGGGGGAACTTAAGTTTTCTCCTCATTGAAAAGGCCATGGATCCCTGTTTTAGCCTCTGGTTGGCCTAGGATTGGTCCCCATGCTTCTTCTGAATTCCTCCTAGTAGTAGCGTGGCACAGCTGAAGATTGAGTCCATAAACCTTCTACATCATTTTGTGTATATGTAGTATCTAAATAAAAATTCAGCTTATTGCCATTCTAAGGAAATATTGTGTACACCTTTAATGCTGCTGTTTTTCTTTTTAAGGAAGCTCTTTATAAGTTCAACACAGTAATTAATAAAATACAATGGAAATTCATGTTGTTGATCTCAGTAACTCTGAAGTTACAGCAGGATATTATACCAATATCCTCTAATACCAAGGTGTGGGATAGTCTTGGTGGCTTGAAAACAGGAAATGTAAATTGAATATACCTGAGAACCATTATTTTTTTCCAAAGAGATGCAAATGTAATGAACAAAATTGATTACAGTTCTCACAGGACCAACTATAGACCAGTTATCCCAGTCTCAAATGACCATTTATTTTTTGTTATTTTAATGGAACAGGTCACAAAAGCGTGATTATGAATGGCAAGATATGTACCACTGGTTTCGTATGTATGATTTCAGCTAATAAGATATCTCCAGTGACCCATTGCACAAGATAAAACTGAAGAGCACATTTGAAGACACTCTTCTACTTGAATATTAATATATGGGCAATTTCAAAACTGTTAGTGGCCTTTTATAATCATTAAGACAATCCCCATAACTACAGAGGGGCTCTTTAAATAAATTACTGTTATTCATTGAACACACCCACTGCCAGCATGGACTCCAGCGTCTTCATTTTGGACTCTTGCATCTGCACAGATGTCCATGGAAGTCAGAGGGACTCCATGGGTGTTGGGGACTGTCCATATGGATCTCATTGCAGACCTGAGACAGTAACTGGTAACATGTCTGATGATAGAAACTGTAGGCCTGAACATTCTCTCACTGAAGTCAATGGGAGTTTTTTCACTGACTTCCGTGGGAGAAGGATTGGGATCTGTTTATTGTTTTAATTTCCTGTTATCATTTCTATTTAATTTTCCACATTTTTTGTTTTCTTTGTTAGAAAATATTCCCTATATATTATTGTTTGGTAATTTTGCTTTTCCTTTTTCCTACATTTCTCTTTCCTGTCTCTCTTAATCTTGCCACTTTCTGTTTATGGAAAGACAGTTGTTAAATGGTAAAGCAGTCACATACATACAAAGACTTCAGAGTCCATATATCAGGTTCTTAGCAGTATGGTGAGTTTACTGGCTTGAAAGTCCCTCTGGAATACATCCCCAGCTTGGATGGGTCATTCAGTCCTTTGTTCAGAGCTTCAGTTTGTGGAGAAGTTACTCCAGAGGTAGGAAGCAGGATTGGAGATAAACTAGAGATGGTGCAGCTGCCCTTTATATTCCTTTTGCGATGTGGCTTATACTTCCTGTGTTCCAAAACCAAGCTTTACAGCACATGGCGTGGAAAGGCCTTAGAGTTCTGTCCGTAAGCATACCCCATGCCTTGCTGACTAATAAGATGTATCCCCTAGTTCCTTTCAATGGGTTCGTTGTGCAGTTGATGACCCTTCGTGGGCCATCGAACAGGCTAGGCAGTGCTGATGCCATTCTGTCTGGGGGTGTCATCTAGAAACACAGCACAAGTTTGGAAATACAGATATACCCTACATATCTGTAATTCATAATACAAAGGAGATACAAACATATAAACAAGATTATTATACTTGGCAAATTGTAACATTTTTGCGGATACCTTACACGGCATATCTGTCACGATTCATCATAATTTTAAAGTATTGATATCTATAATATCATAAAGTGTTTTGCATGAACCATACAGCGTCACACTGGCCACCAAGGTGTCAGAGAGAAAGAAAGTCAGAGAGGAGTCTTGGCAGTTTGTAACTACCAGAATGTCACTACCAGGACACAGGCAGTCTTATCTAGCAGTCAGAGTAGGAGTTTAGAGCCCTGCCAGGTCAGATACTAGGAGATCATAGTTGAGATATGCCAGAGGGCAGACCAAGAGTCAGGTGTCACGAGGCAGGCAGAGGCAGCTTACCAGGAGATCAGAGTCAGGCAGTAGGAGCAGGTAGTGCAAGGGAAACAGTACTAAACTGGGATAACCCAGTTTAATGGACAACTTCCTGTTCTTGTGCTTGGTTTAAATAAAAGAAGGAAACCAATCTGGACCCCCAGTATTCTGCCAATCAGATCCCTGGACTGGAGTCCTCTGTCAGAGTTCAGCTTCCAGTTCAGGTAATTGTTAGCAGATCACTGGGTGACAGGTTGGTAGAGCCCTGCACCGATACAAAATTTGTGTCCGCATCCAACCCGTGATCCACCAAAATGGTCCATGGATTAAAAGCGGATATCCGTGGATTTGCAGTGTTCTACAGGTTGGAACTTATTGGCTCATAAGAGACAGGTGGACTGACATTTGAGACCTGCAGTCCCTGACATGAGGCAAGAGGTCAAGACAGAATTCAACACAGCTGGAAACAGATGAGGCCATTCAGGTTGTGGCCACCAGAGAGAACAGATGGAATATGGAAGCTGTGGATGATATCTCTCAAGATCCAACTCATCCTATGGATGGGAGCTGGGCCTAACCTTTAAGAAAATCCAGCTTACCCACAAAGAGACCTCCAATTATTCAAGGAAGACAGTTGATCCTTATTGGGGATTCGATACTCAAAAGAATGAAAGGAACATTCTGCCAGAAACTGGCAGGCAATGGGAGCCAAAACATGAGACATCACTCTAAGGTTGGTTAAGCTTCTGGAGCTGTTGGGAAAGGATCCATTGGTAGTGGTTCATGCTGGCACTAATGACACTACATTGCAGTATAGCTCCCAGATAATAAAGACTTTAGGGAACGCAGAAGCATGCAAAAGAAGAATGTCCAAGTGATCTTCTCAAGATACTTCCTGTCCATAAGTGAAGGAAGGCAGAAGATTCTGGAAATGAACCATGGATGAGGTAAGTGGTAGAAGGTTTTAATTTTGTGGGACATTGGTCCACCTTCTTTGGGGAGAGAGAGCTGTACAGTTTGCATGGCCTCCACCACAGTAGAAAGGGAACCGGTCTCCTCGGAGACATGCTGGGTAGAGTAGTCAGGAGAATGTTAAACTAGTAGCAAAGGGGAAGATAAAAAGCGGGATGATATGAGCACTCATTTAGCATAAAATCGAGATGTTGAGAATAAAATGTATTCAGGAAAGCAAAGGATGTGAAGAGAAGAAATTCTTTAATTACCTATACACCAAGGCTAGGAGTCTGGGTAACAAACTGGAAGAATTGGAATTGCTCTTTTATGACTACAGATTTGATCTAGTTGGTATTACTGAAACTTGGTGGTATGATTCATATGATTGGAATGTTAAAAATCAAAGGTTATAACCTATTTGAAGGATTGGGCTGGCAAAAGGAGAGGGGTAGTGGCACTCTTTGTAAAAAATGGCATTACCTGTTTCCAAGTCACTGAAAACTCAGACGAAAATTATCTTGAATGCTTGTTGATCAATGTCCTAGCAGATAAAGCACAAGATGGGATATTAATAGGTGTCAGTTACAGATCACCAAGTTACAGTAGGGAACAGGATGACTTGTTCTTTATGCACCTACCTATATTGCATAGGGAAAAAAGCTGCATAATCATAGGGGACTTCAATTTGAGTGACATACATTGACGGTCTTATGCCGCCAGTATGAAAACATCCTCAGAATTTCTTAATATTATAGATGACAAATTCCTAACTCAAAAAGTGTTGCATCCAACATGGAGGAATTCTATATTGGACCACCCTATCTTGACAAAGTTGACAGGAATTGGTCACAAAACTAAACATTAATGGTATCTTAGGCACAAGTGATCATGACTTGATCACAATTATAATGTGCAAACAGAATGAAGTCCAAACCAATAATAAAAAAAAAAAACTTGGTGCTTCAGTCTAGTAGGAAAGGGTATAACATGACCCAATGTCTGGATGTTAACGTTAGACTAATTCAGTCTGGAAATAGGGCATACATTTTTAAAGTGAGAGTAATTAACCATTGGAACAATTTAACAAGGGTGAGGTGGATTCTCCATCACTGACAATTTTTAAATCAAAATTGGATGTTTTTCTAAAAGATCTGCTCTAGGAATTATTTTGGGGAAGTTCTATGGCCTATGTTATACAGGAGGTCAGACTAGATGATCACAATGTTCTCTTCTCGCATTGGAATCTATGAATCTAAACTTGTGCTCTCCTAGACAAAGCTGTGAAAGTAATCAGAATAGTTTGGCTCCGGGTAAGTGATCCACTTTGATAACCAAAGTAAAAGTAACAATTTTCTAGTGAGAACTGGGATTTTTTTGTGCAAAGAAAGGGCATAAAATTGTAATTCCATCCTGGGATATTTTTGACACGAGCATGTCAGTATGAATGGTAAATACACATCCAATGATTATTCAAGAGACAGCCTATAGTAGGCTAAATATGGGTACGTCTACACTGCAAAAAACAAAACAAAAAACATGGCGTCTCAGAGCCCAGGTCAACTGACTCGAGCTTGTGGGGCTTGTGCTATGGGGCTAAAAATTGCAGTGTAGTCATTCCCACTTGGGCTGAAGCCCAGGCTCTGAGACACATCCCCTCAGAGTGGGGGTTGAGAAAAGTGAGTTGGGCCAGGCTTTCCCCTGACCGACATCCCTCAGCTGGAGCCATCCCACTCTGAGAAAACAGCCTTCTGCTGCCAACTAATATTGTCATTGCTATAACTCAAGTAGTATCAGTTTGATCAGAGTTAAAAGCCTGCTGATGACACATGATATGGGAATTGTTATAGCTGCATATAATATAAATTGTACATACACACAGAGAGGGGAAATTAAAATAACCTGATTTAGATTGCAAAATCAAGCATTCGAAAGTTAGGAAATGCCATGGGATCCCTGCCTCATTCATTCTGCTTCTTTATTATGGCTTCAAAGCAGCAATGTTAGATGTCCAAGTCTAGGCTGGGGGATCCAGTTGATTGCTTCAGGTGACATGGAGTGGATGGCAGAGATACCACTGGGCTATGATTATTTAGGACATTGATTGATGAGGAGTATAAAAATATTGCTAGAGCACACAGGGGCCAATCAGGAAGGCCAAGGCACAATTGGAGTTGCAGCTAGCAAGGGATGTGAAGGGTAACAAGAAGGGTTTCTACAGGTATGTTAGCAACAAGAAGGTGGTCAGGGAAAGTGTGGGACCCTTACTGAATGTGAGAGGCAACATAGTGACAGATGATGTGGAAAAAGCTGAAGTACTCAATTCTTTTTTTGCCTCGTCTTCACAGACAAGGTCAGCTCCCAGACTTCTGCACTTGGCAACACAGTATGGGGAGGAGGTGAGCAGCCATCAGTGGTGAAAGAACAGGTTTTTAGAAAAGCTGGACATGCACAAGTCCATGGGTCCAGATCTAATGCATCCAAGGTGCTGAGGGAATTGGGTGATGTGATTATACAAATTTGTGGTGATTGGGGAGGTCCCAGATGATTGGAAAAAGGCAAATATAGTGCCTATATTTAAAAAAGGGAAGAAAGAGAACCCAGGGAACTACAGACCGGTCAGCCTCAAAGAATCCATTTTGAAGCACTTGGAGGAGAGGAAGGTGATCAGGAACAGTCAACATGGATTCACCAAGGGGAAGTCATGCCTGACCAACCTGATTGCCTTCTATGATGAGATAACTGGCTCTGTGAATATGCAGAAAGTGGTGGATGTGATATATCTTGACTTTAGCAAAGCTTTTGATACAGTCTCCCACAGTATTCTTGCTAGCAAGTTAAAGAAGTATGAATTGGATGAATGGACTATAAGACGGCTCAATGTCTAGTTGGCAGTGAAGTGCCCCAGGGGTCCATCTTGGGGCCGGTTTTGTTCAACATCCTTATTAATGATCTGGATGATGGGATGGATTGCACCCTCAGCAAGTTTGCAGATGACACTAAGATGGGGGGAGAGGCAGACACGCTGGAGGGTAGGGATAGGGTCCAGAGTGATCTAGACAAATTGGAGGATTGGGCCAAAACAAATCTGATGAGATTCAACAAGGACAAGTGCAGAGTGCTGCACTTAGGAAGGAAGAATCCCATGCACCGCTACAGGCTGGGGACTCACTGGCTAAGCAGCAGTTCTGTAGAAAAGGACCTGGGGAATTACAGTGGACGAGAAGCTGGATATGAGTCAGCAGTGTGCCCTCGTTGCCAAGAAGGCCAATGGCATATTGGGCTGTATTAGTAGGAGCATTGCCAGCAGACCAAGGGAAGTGATTATTCCCCTCTATTCGGCACTGGTGAGGCCACACTTGGAATATTGTGTCCAGTTTTGGTCCCCCCACTACAGAAGGGATGTGGACAAATTGGAGAGAGTCCAGCAGAGGGCAATGAAAATGATTAGGGGGCTGGGGCACATGACTTACGAGGAGAGGCTGAGGAAACTGGGCCTATTTAGTCAGCAGAAGAGAAGAGTGAGGGGGAATTTGATAGCAGCCTTCAACTACCTGAATGGGGGTTCCAAAGAGGATGGAGCTAGGCTGTTCTCAGTGGTGGCAGATGATAGAACAAGGAGCAATGGTCTTAAGTTGCAGTGGGGAGGTCTAGGTTGGATATTAGGAAACACTATTTTGCTAGGAGGGAGGTGAAGCACTGGAATGGGTTACCTAGGGAGGTGGTGGAATCTCCATCCTTAGAGGTTTTTAAGGCCTTGTTTGACAAAGCCCTGGCTGGGATGATTGAGTTGGTGTTGGTCCTGCTTTGAGCAGGGGATTGGTCTAGATGACCTCCTGAGGTCTCTTCCAACTCTAATCTTCTATGATTCTGTTATAGTTTGAAGTCCATTTCTACAGTCACAAATAAGATTGTGTCTCAGTCCCCATTTATGGAGAAGGTAGAAGCATTTGCCATGTAATATGTGGATGTAGTTCAAAGTGGATCATATTTTCCATGGAAGTAAAAAGCCATTGGATTCTTTGGTTGGTTCTTTGATGAGGTGTTTATCTGGGACACTGGCATCCTTCTACCTTGCTCACCATTAATCTCTAGGGGGAAAAAATCCTGAGTCTTTGAGCTCTTGCACTAAAAGCAAAAAAGGTTCTCTGGATTGAGTTGGAATCTTGGTATATTATTTAGGTCTTTGTGTATTGGAAGATCCTTGTTACCTAAAATATGATAGAACTCCTGAAGAATTCTTATGTCACAGTAACTTGGGTTTGGTGGATATGTACCAATATTGGAAGACATGGTTGTGACACTGATTTTATTGTGCCCGTAATAATCTGCATGAAGGTGTTAAATTGAGACTCAACAAGTGATGTGTGTGAGCTATGTGCCTGAATGGATGAGCAATATTCTGCACCAGAGTAGACAAGGGCCAGTGAAGCAGAAGTAAAGCATTTGCATCTGTTCCCCAGATTGTCCTTGCCAGTTTCTGTATGAGATTTACACACATCTTTATTTTGTCTTGAATATTTTTAAGATGCTAGTGGTATGTGAGGTTTTCATTTAACATCAATCCAGGATATATCAGGGTGGGATTGTATCTTATCTGCTGGTCAAAGAAATTCCTGTGTAGTTTTGCCCTACAAAGTGTTTAGATGAGATGATGACATGACAGTTTTAGTGAGGTTTGGTTTTAGCCGCTAATATAAGAAATATTCTTCCATGATTTTATGATCCTTAGCTGGGATTTGCTCTGTGGTCGGTAAATCCCATGCCAGTGTGGTCAAAGCATCATCATCTGTATAGGCAAATGTCCATAATGATTTTGGGGAAGGCTGCTGGTGAAAATATTAAACAGGATCATGCTAAGACTGATCCCTATGGTCGGTCATCATTAATAGCATATGGCCTGCTGACTGGGTCACCAAGGAAAACATGAAACCTGTGACTGGTCAGAATGTATCGGTAGAATGTTATTGTTGCATTGCATGGGATAATTTTGCTGGCTTTTAGGAGGAGGCCATTGCTCCATATGGTAGATAAGTCTAAGAAAGCTGCCCCTGGCTTGAGTTTTCTTTGGAATCCCACTTCAGTGTCTGTTCTTAAGGCTAATACTTGGTCAGTACAGCTGTGGCCTGGTCGGAAATCCGCTTGTTCATTTGGTAACTTTGTGACAAGCAGCCTAATTCTTGCTAGTAATTTCTCCTTGAGCTTGTATAATGTGCAGAGGAGTAATACAGGCCAGTACAATGAGAGATTGTCAATGTCAATGACCATAGCCTTATGCCAGATCCTCAGGACAAGCCCTAAGGAATGGATATCGGAGAACAGTGCTGCGAGCCATTCCTGTCCCTTGGCTCTGAGGTTTTTCAGAAATTCCACGAAGACACCTTCAGGCACTGCAGCTTTCCTGGCTTTGGTGAGTGAGGGCCTTATTTACCTCCTCAACAATGCAGGGCACTGATAGAGGGGAGGAGGCAGGCAGTGAGGTCTCTGCGCACTTTCCGCTTAATAGACTTGTCCCCTGGTGGTTTTGAATTCATAAGGAGCATTCTGCCTGTCACAATTATAGATTCCTGGGGGTGGGGGAATGGAGGGTGTCTGCAGTTTTAGCTCCTAGCAGTGCCTCTTTTCTCCCCCATTTTAGTACATTTTGAGACTTTCTGCCATATTTCATATATTTATTAACTGCATATTTAACGTCTGCTGTTTACTCATTTTTTTTGTTGGTGGTGGTACCTGATGTTTGTATATTTCTGTCTACTGTGATTTAGACATTGCTGGCTAACGAAAACAACAGGGCACTGTGTTAAAGGTCTTTCTTAACAAGTTTAGCAATCTTATATTTTCCCCCTCTTAGCATGACCCTCAAAGCATTATGGGGAAGACTGGCTTAAAGGCAACACTTTCTAGTTACACTGGTCTACAATTTTTGAGAAGTCGTCTGCTTCAGAGATAAAATGTGTTATTTATTATGTATTTTGATGTGCTGAATTCAAATATGACAATTAAAACAACTGATTGGCTACTGTTTCTAAGATATTTAAGTTTTTACATTTTATGTCTATGTATATTGTGTAGATAGTAGAGTTTTAGTCATAAATTGTAAACCTAGGTCTTTTCATGTGTTTATGGTTGTTTTACATGATAATATTTCACCTGTCCTGTTTATTTAACACTTTACAAATCAGCAAAAGGGTTATATAAATAAAATTTATTATGAAACAAAAGGCAAAAAACTATTCTGTACATAGTTTAGTCCTATTCAGTGTCTACTCAGCGCTTCCTGGCTTGTCTCTTGTATTCATTAAATGGAGCATCTCTTGTCACTGTCCAGCAATAGTCTGCAAGCATTGATGGGCTCCATTTGCCCTAATAGCGTTTCTCCATTGTTGCAATGTCCTGGTGAAATCGCTCGCTGTGCTCATCGCTCATTGCTCCGCGGTTCGGTGGAAAAAAATCTAGATGAGAGTGCAAAAAATGTATCTTTAGTGACATGTTGCAACCAAGGCTTTTGTATGTCTTGAGGAGGTTTTCCATCAACAACCTGTAGTTGTCTGCCTTGTTGATTCCAAGAAAATTTATTGCCACTAACTGGAAGGCTTTCCATGCCGTCTTTTCCTTGCCATGCAGTGCATGGTCAAATGCATCATCTTGAAGAAGTTCACGAATCTGAGGACCAACAAAGACACCTTTCTTTATCTTAGCTTCACTTAACCTTGGAAATTTTCTACGGAGGTACTTGAAAGCTGCTTGTGTTTTGTCAATGGACTTGACAAAGTTCTTCATCAGACCCAGCTTGATGTGTAATGGTGGAAACAAAATCTTCCTTGATTCAACAAGTGGTGGATGCTGAACACTTTTCCTCCCAGGCTCCAATGACTGTCGGAGTGGCCAATCTTTCTTGATGTAGTGGGAATCTCTTGCACGACTATCCCATTCGCAGAGAAAACAGCAGTACTTTGTGTATCCAGTCTGCAGACCAAGCAAGAGAGCAACAACCTTCAAATCGCCACAGAGCTGCCACTGATGTTGGTCATAGTTCATGCACCTCAAAAGTTGTTTCATGTTGTCATAGGTTTCCTTCATATGGACTGCATGACCAACTGGAATTGATGGCAAAACATTGCCATTATGCAGTAAAACAGCTTTAAGACTCGTCTTCGATGAATCAATGAACAGTCTCCACTCATCTGGATCGTGAACGATGTTGAGGGCTGCCATCACACCATCGATGTTGTTGCAGGCTACAAGATCACCTTCCATGAAGAAGAATGGGACAAGATCCTTTTGACGGTCACGGAACATGGAAACCCTAACATCACCTGCCAGGAGATTCCACTGCTGTAGTCTGGAGGCCAACAACTCTGCCTTACTCTTGGGTAGTTCCAAATCCCTGACAAGGTCATTCAGTTCACCTTGTGTTCTGAGGTGTGGTTCAGAGGAGGAGGATGGGAGAAAATGTGGGTCCTGTGACATTGATGGTTCAGGACCAGAAGTTTCATCCTCTTCCTCTTGCTCGTCTGACTCAAGTGAGAATGATTCTGGTGCATCAGGAACCGGCAGTCCTTCTCTGTGGGGTACTGGGCGTATAGCTGATGGAATGTTTGGATAATGCACAGTCCACTTTTTCTTCTTTGACACACCTTTCCCAACTGGAGGCACCATGCAGAAGTAACAATTGCTGGTATGATCTGTTGGCTCTCTCCAAATCATTGGCACTGCAAAAGGCATAGATTTCCTTTTCCTGTTCAACCACTGGCGAAGATTTGTTGCACAAGTGTTACAGCGTATGTGTGGGGCCCACCTCTTGTCCTGATCTCCAATTTTGCAGCCAAAATAAAGGTGATAGGCTTTCTTAACCATAGTGGTTATACTGCGCTTTTGTGATGCAAAAGTCACTTCACCACAAACATAGCAGAAGTTATCTGCACTGTTCACACAAGTACGAGGCATCTCTGCTCAGTTTGGCTAAACAGAAATGTGTCCCTTTGCAAAATCAAACACTGACAAATAAGAGAGCACGACACTGTATGATTTCTAGAGCTGATATAGGGCAATTTGTTCAGCAGAGTGATGTAAGCTTTGTTATGATTGCATCATCCATGACTTCTAGGAATAACATGATGCAATTCATATCATGTATGACGCAATTCCAGCTTCAGATTGCATCATTCATTGTTTTGCCTAAAAAGCAAGTACTGTCCAAACCCAGTCATAGATTTATTCATAGATCCAGTCAAAGATGTATTTTAGTTATTTCTAGTTTAAATTGAGATCCCTTCCCTTTATAACTCACTTATCCTCCGCCATTCCCAAGTCAACGGTTGTATATACTGACCCAATAGCATATCTTGAAAAATAGAGCCAATCAACAGTTTTAAGCATCATTTTCGTTCTCAGTGACCCAGAATTAGTAAAGTTTGACTACATTTATTTCAGAAGCATTTTGGCTGTAGGGCAGTGTTATCAATATTCTGTGAGTTGCTTTTCATATTTCTAAAATTAGACTTCAGGGACAAAAGTCCCATGCTCTGAATCTGTTACTTGAAGTGTCGATCTCAGTTGTGGATTCTGCAGTCCTTTTGTCAGCAGAGTTCCCACTATCAATGGAAATTTTACATACAGAGTCCTCAGTAGAAGTCTGCAGCTCAGAGAGAAGGATGTTGCCCAGTTACAGTAATCAGTGTATGCATGTTTTTCTTAAGCTATTCTTTTCCATCTTCACTTGTAATTCCCCAGTGTTTTTGACAGTGGAAAATAATATGCTTGATTTATTCTTTGAATAGCTGCTCTCATCTGGCAATTTCATTATACAGATCCTCAAGAGGAAATACAGGTTGCTTAACGGGTGTGGGAGGAAAAGAGAAAATATTCTCCTCCATTTCATGACTGAAATCTTCTACGATACATGTGAACCCATTGCCTAGAAGTGAGGTGTAATTTTTCTTGCAAATGCCACCTCTGATCTATTGCACACAAATTAAGTACCCAATTCTGCCATATTTATTTATGTTGATTAGTACCTTACTCCATGTGTAGGCCCACTGAACATAAAGGGCCAAATTCTGATACCTTACTTTTGTTGCCTAGTACCCTCCTGAACAAATAGTCCTGTTGAAGTAAATTGAACTATTTGTGTCATTCGGTGTAAGCCAGGTTATCCGAATCTGACCAAATGAGGCTAGTTGTGGAGGAAGAACTACTCAACATGAATAAGGGTGATAGTATCAGGCCTGAAGTGGCTTTATTTGCACACAGGACAAGATTCTGCTTTAATTTTGCTTGGAATACCTGCACTGATTCCCCATCTGCTATCACATCTAATTTAAACTTAGAAACTCTACAGAACTCTCTCCTTTCAGACTCCTCACATTGTTCCCTGTCTCCTTTGCTCTGCCAGCGCTCCCTGTTTATTTGTCCGTTGCTCACCCAATCACATCCCTGCCTTCTACATATATATGCCCCTTATGCATAGTATGGCCTCCCTCTGCTCATCCACATAAACCCCTATATAAACCCCCTTAACAGCCCACTTCTGCTGTGCTGCTTACCAAAAATCAAATTGAATTGTATATACATTGTGTATAATTTGCCTATTTCAGAGTAGCAGCCGTGTTAGTCTGCATCCGCAAAAAGAACAGGAGTACTTGTGGCACCTTAGAGACTAACAAATTTATTTGAGCATAAGCTTCCGTGGGCTACAGCCCATTTAATCAGATGCATAGAATGGAACATATAGTAAGAAGATCATAGGCGTGTGCACAGGGTGTGCCGGGTGTGCCTGGGCACACCCTAATGCAGGGCAGGCAGACCTGTGGGGGGGCGGGGCTGCATGCTCCCGCAGGGCAGCGTGTATGGCTCCGCGCTGAGCCAGATGCTGCTAGGAGCCTCCCTCATGGTTGGGGGGGATGGAAGGTATGGGGGGCAGTCGGGGGACAGGGAGAAGGGCAGGTTGGGCCGGGGGGTGAGGTGCTCTCACCTCGGGGGCTGCTCCCCCCTCCCTGCGTGCAGGGGAGACTGCATCCCTGCATGCAGGGAAGAGTCTCAGCAGAGGTAGAGCAGCTCCTCACGCTGCCTCCCTCCCCCCTCCCAACACTGACCCGGTTCCCAGCCCATTGGCCAGGAACCCCGGCCAATGGGAGCTGTGGGGGGGCGGTGCCAGAGCTGCCTGACTTCGCCTTCCCAGCAGGGAGGGGGAGGGAGCTGCAGGCAGAGAGAGCCTCAGGATATTAGTGTCAGACACAGATGGGGGGGGGGGGGGCATTGTGGGGCAGACAAACAGATGGAGCCAGGGGCAGGAGAAAGGAGCAGCGATGGGCACCAAGGGGCTGGCATAAAATATACAGTACAGAGGGGGCTTCCAGGGGGCGGGAGTATAGCAACACTTCCTTCCCCCACAGACCAGAAATGGGCTGCAGCTGGCTCTGTCCATCACTCCCCCCCACCCCACAGAGACCCACACGACCCTCTGCCCCCCTGGAAGATCCCCACCAGCCCCTGTGCCCCCATCACCCCTCTCCAGAGAGCCCCCCGTTTGTGCCTCCAGAGGCAGCTCCCCTCCCACCTGCCTCCTCTGCTCCTGAGCTCAGTACAATTGTCCCCTTTGCCTTCCCCCTCCCGCCCCTAGCTCATTCTCCAGGAGACTCCCAGACTGTTGGCCTCCAAGGCCAATGGGAGCTGCACCTGAGGCAGGGCGCCTGCTTGCAGATGCAGACCTGCCCTCCTGTGCCTCCACAGCAAGGGGAGGGGGAGCCACAGGTGAGCAAACCCCGGTCACCATCATCACAGGCACAGCAATTCCCTGGATATTTAATTTCACTGAGGCAAATAATTTAATCTACTCTTCCTTTCCAGACAGTTTGTGGCTTTTCCTGTAAGAAATCTTACAATTTCTTTGCAAATAAGTCCAGTTATAGTTTTTCACCTGAGAAGTATATTTTCTGGTTGTTCATAAGCTCATTTATTTTGTTAACTCAGTCAGTTTCATAGGGAATTTTAAGTCACTTGAATTGTAACTGTTTTTTTTCCATTGGTCCAAAAACACATGGAAGATGTGCAGATTTTTATTTCTGTGGGCCAAACCATGTAGAAATGCAAATGCCAGAGTTAGAAAAGCTCTGCAAGGGTATGGGTCCCTCAGGAAATTGTCCTTGAGTCATTCATTCTTCTGGGCATTCCATTCTATTGTTCCCTCTTACAGTGATAGAGATCAGTGTCTCCACCCACAGTGTCTTCAGTGTCTTCACCCATTGCAGAAGACTGGGCCAACCCTGCAGCCACTCTGCCTCTACCCTTGTTCTCTGTCTGCTCCCTCTACCAGCCCCTTTGGTCTCCCTGGGATTCCCCCTACCATTACATCCTCTGTGTCTTCTTTCTCTGGAGCTTCTCATGAAGTAAAGTTGTCATTACAGGTTCTTATCTCTGTAATGTATTTCATTTTGATGTATTTATTAAGTGTTAATTAATGCACTATGGGAGTCCCCCTCCACCCTCCGGGCTCCCAGCATTACTCAGGGGCAGGGGTTTGGGGAAAGGGGTGGAGAGGGGCATGCTGGGGCTGGGTTGCTCGCTGGTGCCAGGCTCCCCACTAAGCCCCCAGGCAGCTCTGGACTCTGTGTCCCCCCTGAAGCACAAGGTCCCCCAAAGCATGGGGTCCAGGGCGGTTGCCCAGATCCGTCCTATGGTTGGGACAGCTCTGCTTGGGCACCACCAAAAATCATACAAACCTGCCTCCCCTGGTTGGATAGGGGGTGGGGTTCTCGGGTGATGGTTAGGGGCAGGGGTCTCTGGAGGGGGCGGTCAGGGAGCAGGGGGGGTTGGATGGGGCATGGGAGTCCCGGAGTCTGTCAGGGGGTGGGGGGTGATGGGGTCAGCGCTGTCAGGGGACAGGGAGCAAGGAGGGTCCTGAGGGGGCAATTAGGATGGGGGGGGGGTCTTTGGAGGCGGTAGTCAGGGGACAAGGGGCTGGGGGGGATTGGATGAGTCAGGAGTCAGGAGTTCTGGGGGGAGCTGTCAGGAGGCAGGGGTGTGGAGAGGGGTTGGGGAAGGCAGGGAGCAGGGGGGGTTGTATGGGTTGGGAGTTCTGGGGGTCCTGTCAGGGGGCGGGGAGCGGTTGGATAGGTATGGGAGTCCCGAGGGTCTGTCTGGGGGTGGGGGTGTGGATAAGGGTCGGGGCAGTCGGGGACAGGTAGGGGGTAGGGTCCTAGGGGGGCAGTCAGGGGACAAGGAGCAGGGAGGCTTAGACAGGGGGTGGGGTCCTGGGGGGCAGTTAGGGGCAGGGGTCCCAGGAGGGGGTAGTCGGGGACAAGGAGCAGGGGGGGTTGGGGGTTCTGAGGGGGGAAGTCGGGGTGGGAAGTAGGAGGGAGTGGATGGAGGCAGGGTGGGGGCGGGGCTAGGTCATGGCAGGGGCGGGGCTAGGACGGGGCTCCCTGGGTGCACACCCTAATGAAATGGGCTGCGCACGCCTATGAAGAAGATATATATAAATACAGAGAACATGAAAAAGTGGAAGTAGCCATACCAACTGTAAGAGGCTAATTAATTAAAATGAGCTATTATCAGAGGAGAAAAAAAACTTTTGTAGTGATAATCAAGATGGCCCATTTTAGACAGTTGACAAGAAGGTGTGAGGATACTTAACATGGGGAAATAGATTCAATATGTGTAATGACCCAGCCACTTCCAGTCTCTATTCCAATTTGCCTATTGTTACTGTTCCCTTTCCCCTAACCTCTGTCTACATGTCTGGTCTTAGACTGTGAGGTCCTCAAAACAGAGATCAGCTTTCTCATGTGTTTGGAAAGTGCTGAACATTTAGTGGTGGGTGTTTCCATAAATTAAAACAAACAAACAAACCCTAATAATAATTGACACCAGTGCAAATCAAGAGTGACTCATTGAAATGGTGAAGTGTTGGAGATTTATACTGGTTTAATGGAAAGCAGAATTTGCCCCTGATGAGCATTTTATACAACAGGGGAAGACCATTTTAAAAGGATCCTTTAAGTACAGGTCATTTTTGTTACTGATCTTTCTGCAAGTTTCAAAATTCTTGAGCAGTTGAAGTTCAAAAGACCAGCAGGCTTAATTTAGTACTGTGTGTGCAGTGGCATTTACAAGGAGTGGAAATAAATGGGAATCATCATAATGCACCGTGAATCTCAATCTGACTTTCTTGTTCACTGCAGCCAAGGCTCTGACAGTAGCCCTTGATTGACTGATCCAACTGTGAAGCTGAAAGGCCATTTTCAGTTTTCAGAATAGAGAGGATGTGTGAAAGACAAGATAAATAAGTTTACAAATGCAGCAGCCAAATAAACATTCTGCCTCAAAAGAGAAGGCCGATTTCTCTTTAGAATAACACACACTCCTGAATTATCTCAGTGAGCACTTGTTCCAGGCTTCCAACAGAGTCCTTTCCAGAGATAATGCAGGTGGAAAGATGAGCTAATGGTTTAAACAGTTAGATATTTGATGACTCTTCCATCTGTCAAAGCCCACTGACATGAAATCTCACTGTTTTAATTTGTGCCTCCAGCATCCAATTCAGCCTGAAATGATGTCAGTGATTTGCCCTGCCCACAGTACTGTCATTCTTATGGTAAACGTTCTGTGCACTCATGCTGGGAGACTTTTATCAGACATATTAGTGTGCATTTGAAGGATCATTAGCCTGCAGTAGCGGGAACATTCCAGGTTTCTTAGCCTAGAAACTCATATCTCTGCTGGAAAATATGCTAAGCCACTGTTATGTGCAGTATAAACTTATAACACAGAGGGGTTGCTTTGTAAGATTTAAGAGAAGTAGTGTGTATTCATGGGGTAAATCTATCATGATTTAAGTGCCACCCATAAGAAGTTGAGAGAATGTGCATTTGATATTAGGCTTTTAAAAGGTGTGTGTGAGGGGGAGGGGAATTAGGAGTGTCATAGAAATTCCTATCCATTCCAGCTGAGGAATAAGGAGAGACGGACACAGCTAATCAAGCAAGGAGCCCCGGGAGGGGCGATCCGTTTATTTCAATTGCAATTGGGTTCGAGCTCATAAGTCAGCAAGAACCCCGAAAACACTTACACCAAAGCATTATATGCAGTTGACTATGATAGTAGAATAATTTTATTTCAGGAGGAAAGTGTGAAAATTTCTGGTTTTGCTTTCCTAAACAAGGAGTTTTCTTTCATCTGGTGAAAGATTAGGAAAAGCCTTTCAGTATAGTCAGAGTTGATGGCATTTGCACAGACTGTGATATGAAAAATATATGAAGTAATCCTGACCATATGAAAAAATCTGGAGATAGATGCATTATATAGTGTTTGCGTCCTGACAGATGTAATGGGTTTATCCACAATAATGTAGATAGGGCTGGTAGAGCATTAATGGTTTGAAGATTAGAGCTAAAGTGTTTAAAAGAAATAGGTTGACTGAAGTTTCCGGGTGGTTTTGATTTGGAAATAACAGAAAGTGCTTTGTAATGTAATGTTTTTGTTTTTTAGTTTTTGTTTCCATGCAGACATTAGTATATAATGGTGCTGTGATGCCAGCCATCAAGACAGCAATAGAATAAAGAAGTTACTGCTTCAGTGAGCTCTTGAAAAGAGGGGTTAAATGTGGGTTATATTTACAGTTGATCATGCTCTTAGATTTGTAATGTCAATATTTCTGGTATCAAAAAGCAAAGATTGGCAAGAATGATTGGATTAGGAACATGGGAACTGCCATATTGGATCAAACCAGTGGTCCTTTTAATCTAGTATCCTGTTTCTAATAGGGGCCAGTTCCAGACTCTTCAGAGGCAAATATGGGAAACCCTGCAGCTATGGAATAATCTGTCACCAAGAAAATTTCTTCCTAAACCCCGTTAGACAGAGATTGGATTATGCCCTGAGGCACGCAAGCTTATATCCCTTCCCAACTCCTGGTTTTGAATTTTTTTTAAATCCTTAATACTATAACGCAGTGTGTTCCTTTTATGATTATAAATGCCTAAATTAAAATACTTCTCAATTTCAAGCACAGAATAAACTTTGGAGAGACAGGTATTTTCCCTGGGGGATAACACTAAATTGTCTTATTAAATAATTTGTATCTACTGTGTGACAATTGATTATAGTCGAGTCAGTTACATATAATGCCCCTTGCACTTATTTAACTTTTTTCTTCCTGTAAATGGATAATGCCTATGGAGCAAAAGAAAACCCCTTTGTATGGGTAAGTAAGAATCACATTGAGGGTTTACCTTCTCCCCAGATTTACTGATTCAAAGACTTCTGCAGAGTTTCTCATGGGACTGGATCAGCCTGTACAGTACAGAGAAATGGCTTAGATCCCCCTCAGATCTGCTCTCCTCCTGGACATTTGTATCAGTTCCACTTGTTAATGAAGGGGAGTGAGTTTGATTACTGTGTTGTTCTAATTTTGCACAGTTGAATTGCTGAACTTGGCCTGCCAAAGATGAATTAGACCTCTTTCCCAAGGAAAGGACACAGTATTGTCACTAGCGGCTGAATTATTCCACTGCATAGCTTCAAGTAGAATGAAGAATTTTCCTTATGGAACATTTGAATCTTGCCTTATATGTCCAACTTTATCTGCATGTCCCTGATCACTGGAAAAAAAGAATGTGTGCACTAAAGTAACACCCCCCCGCCCCGCCCCCCCTCCAAAAAAAGATACTTATTAAGGCTGGCATTCTGAAACACTAAATGCTTCTTTAACTTAGCTTTGTCTGCCTCAGTGAACATTGTGTTCAGAATCCGGGATATTCACACTGCAGACCCTGAGCAAGCCCTTTCTTTAGAGCTATTTGAGCACAAAAATAATCCCTTCCTAGAAACTTTTGAAAAAACAACTGAACTATGCAGACTAATCAACTGTAAATCTTTGCCATCTAGAAAGCAGTTGATTAAGTAGCATCTAACAGTAGCCCAATCATCAGTGAAGCAGAGTTGATCAGATGCTTTCAAGACAGACAGTGCCTCTGAGACCTAAGGCAAATTAGCAATAAGACTGCTTCAAAGTAAGTAACAAATTTATCACTTTAAATCTTTAGACAATCTTCCCAGGTCTCTGATTATCCAGGTCTCTCTAACTTAGTATGTAGTACTCATTTTTCAATAAATTTTCGCTCCATAATTGGAAAAAATGCAAAAAGTGCAGCTGTCCTTTGGACTTCATTTTTCCAACAATATTTTTAGTTCAGCAAACTCAGTTAACACTGATGTTAATAGCTCCATTGAAGTCAGTAAAATTATCCTACAGTTACATCTTTGCAATTGAGATCAGAGTCTTGCATTTATCTTATTAAACGTAGGGGCATGTTTTAAACTAATTAATCACCTGATCCAAAACAGGCCTAGAGTATTCTGGTTGAAGTGCCTGATCCTGCTTTCCTCTTTTAGAAAAGAACTGCAGGATTAGGTTGCACATATCCACCTTTAAGTGACAAAGTTGAAATATGGTTGAATTGACTTTGTTTGTAATATTTTAGTAAAGCATGTTCAAACCATTGTATAGGGACAGAACCTGAAATACATACCTGCCTGTATCTCCGCTTTGGCTTTCCTGGATGTTTTGCCTGAATAAAAGCCCATTGACTTCAAGGTAGGATTGAATTTTTTAGTGAGCTTCAGGTGGTTCACCACAGAAGTGCTTTTATACCTTGGTAATAGGTGAGGTATAAAAACCTGGAGAGATTAAATATTATTATTGTGCATAGAGCAAGCACAGTGTCTTTAGGAGTTCTCAGGCACACAGAAGACTGGGGCCACAGCTTATGAGAGTGAAGTTGCACTCCCCACTCCAGCTAACAAGCACAACTGGCTGATGCAGAGGTTGGGGGACAGTTGCCCGATATCCTCTCTCTCCTTTTTCAGGTGCCTAGTTCAACTAACTCTGCTCTGTCCTTGTACTCAACTGAGTGTGGAAACTGTGATTCTGCTCAATTCTGGGGGCAAAGAACAGGGACACTCCTTGTCCTTCCCCCTACACACCTGCACAGATGTGAAGCAAAGTCCATCCCTAAGTAAAAAATGCAGGATTTTGTCTATAATGACTATTACCACATTAATTTAGTAAGGCACCACCAAAAAAAGAGGTGATTCTGAGAGATGCATCGTCAAAGGCCCATATCACACCACCGATTCTAAGCAGATCTGCTGATTGGGCTTCATGGAAGAGTTCTGCTTAAAATCAACAGCATGATATAGACCAAGGTTATTAGATCTGAAAGCTGATCTTCCTGAGCAGTTCTTCCTTACTAAGATTCTCACCATCTGCATTACAAACAGGCATTTTTTGTTATTAATCTAATCATAAGTTTTTATCTATCACAGCAGCCTGAAGCGCTTAAACCAACAGAGGCAGGAAAAAAGTAGCCACTGGATAATCTCCCTGCTGTGTATAAGTAACCAAAAATGGATCATAAAGACTTAGGTATGGAGCTAAAGCAATAACAGGAGAACATTTTGGGTCAGTTTTTCCACTGTCTTCAGCATTGCATAGCCATTAAAACTTGTGCAAAATGGATGTGAAATGGTATCCCTGAATTTCGAATGAGAGTTCTGATTTGCTATTGCACTACGTCCACTTTGCACAAGATAAATTATCACACAAGGTGCAATTCGGTGGAGAATCTGGCCCATTGACATTTATTGGATTGTTATATATGTTTTATTTAATGTTTAGGCTAAATACATTGCTTTTTGGACATTATCAACATATGTAATCTTCAGTTCTAGGAGGTACGGGCAAGATCCACCTTTCTGGAATTAAAGAAAACAAGTGACTACTACTTGATATCTATACATCAATACTGCTACACCACTGGTGCCTCTGATCATACATGAGATTAGCCACTTAACTATTGTGATACTTAATCATATGCTTAGGGCTGAACATATTGCCACACCTGGGGCTGGGAAGAAAAGAGACGACTAAGGGGGGATATGATAGAGGTCTATGAAATCATGACTGGTGTGGAGAAAGTAAATAAGGAAGGATTATTTACTCCTTCTCATAACACAAGAACTAGGGGTCACCAAATGAAATTAATAGGCAGCTGGTTTAAAACAAACTAAAGGAAGTATTTTTTCAGACAGTCAGCCTATGGAACTCCTTGCCAGAGGATGTTGTGAAGGCCAAGACTATAACAGGGTTCAAAAAAGAACTAGATAAATTCATGGAGGATAGATCCATCAATGGCTATTAGCCAGGATAGACAGGGATGGTGTCCCTAGCCTCTGTTTGCTAGAAGCTGGGAGTGGGCAACAGGGTATGGATCACTTGATGATTACCTGTTCTGTTCATTCCCTCTGGGGCACCTGGCATTGGCCACTGTTGGAAGACAGGGTACTGGGCTAGATGGACCTTTGGTCTGACCTAGTATGGCCATTCTTATGTTCTTAAGAAATTTCCCAGGCAGAGCATATTGCCAGGAGTCTGGTGGGGTTAAGCAGGGATCATTTGTGATGATCAGATGAAATGGATCATAGTATACAGACAACTTCCTACAACTGCAAGGTGTGGATAATAGTGGACATAGGTACTTCCATCTTCTGCTCTGCTGGTTGTTTCTGCATTCGAATGTCTGGCTCAAGCTACCATACAGTAGTTTGTTTACTGTGTCTTATACAATAAATCAGAAAATTAAATGGCTACCACCAACAGAAGACAAAGGCTTGGTCTACACTTAAAAGTGATGTTGGCATAACAGTGTCAGTCAGGGATGTGAAAAAAACCACACACCTGACCAACAGATCTATGCCAACAAAACCCCCAGTGTAGATGCAGCTATGCCAATGGAAGAGAGAGTTTTTGTTCGATGTAGCTAATGTTGTTCGGGGAGAGGGTGTCCTTACTCTAACAAAAGATTCCTTTGTAGACTGCAGCTGCACTAAGGGGCTATGCCAGCATATGTTTTATAGTGTAGATATAACCTCAGAAATAACAACTAAAATTAAAAAACAAACTGGGGACAGATTGCACCCTTTAAAAATAAGAGGAGTTTATCCAGAACTAGGATTGCAGGATCAGTCCCTAAAAGAAGTTCAGAAAGGCAGGCACTGCATGACTGAGAATTCCCCATATCTGAAGATTGTTTAAAGCTTCCCATTGTCTCTTGAGTGTTTTGACTATAAGTTGCTGAAGAAGGGAACTGAGTTTTCTTTCTATCTTACATATTTGCAAACACATCATTAGAGCCTAACTAATAATCAATAATAACTGTGATAATGATTAGATAATGGCTGCCACTTGTACCAGTGTTGGTATGTTCACTGCATGCAACTTATTTGCCTACTTACAAATGACTGAAGCCAGGCCCTACTGACAAAGGGGTGTGTGGTGCTGCACACTTACCAACGTCAGGACTGCTAGAACTGTCTCCATAGAGCCTGAGAAAACACGATGGAGTATAAAACATATCCTTGTATCATTACTTCTAAAAAACAAAACTGCTTCACTCAGTCACTGTTCATATAAAAACTAACCATACTTGCTTCTGGGTGGCAAGAGCACTGAGGGAAGGTTTGGTTAGACCCAGCAGGAAGGGCTCGGCCTGGTTACGGTTGTTAATTTTTGTTTGGTTCTGGACCATTCTTCTGACTGATATCTGTATGTCTCATTATTCACTCACTGGGTGGCAGGTAAGAATCTTTTTTTTTAGACTTTAGGCAGGGTCAGAAGTTGCAGCTGGAAAAGATGCATTGACAGAAAGACAACTGACAAATAACTCTTTATATCAACGAAAACAATACCCAGCCCATCATAGTTACCTCGGAAAATCATAGACTCACCAAGTATTTTTTTAAAGAACAGCTGGATCCATAGAGAAAACCTTCAACAACATTTTTTTGGGGAACCGTTCTGCCCATATATTAGTTAGCCAGGTTGTTTCCCTCTTTCATTATTTATTACTAAGGACATCTGTGTGACAAAAGTATTATGTTTCCTAAGAGTTTAGCTATTCCTGCTGTATATTCCTCCATCTGAAATCATCATCCTCTCTGTGTAATAATAATCATCTCATATGAAAATTGTGATGTCACAAATAGAAGGTTAGGGTTTCTGGTAGCACAGACCTAGCTGAGCAGATTAAATCTTTCATGCAAATACTCTTAATAATATATGAATGAAGGAAAAGAAAAAAAAACAACTTTCAATTTTTCAAAGTTTTCCATGAGATTCCCCAAGCCTTTCAGTCACTTTTGATGTTCATAACTCAGCATTTTAAAATTAATCTATCGTTAAAGTATAGAGTTTCACATTAAAATGAGAACAGATTAAAAGACTAATAAATGTTTATCACCTTTTTAACCTTCTAACAATTTATGTTAAAGTGAAACAAGCAAAACTAAAATGTGCAGTTGCTTTATTGCAAGACAATATTACTCTCTCTTTATTAACAGTTGAGAGCATTGCTGCATGAAGTTATAATATTTACCCTACTCAAATTAACTATTGGCGGGAGAAGTCATCTGACTTTCATGTTTGCTAGTGTTAATGGCAGTTTGAAAGTGTCGGAGAAAAACAGAGTTCTCACTCTTTTGGTTGGGTGCAGCAAATCAAATACTTTATTATCTCTAGCAATTGCGTGGAGGGAGAGAGCTGAACAGGTCTCTCAACAGGTAAACAATTACAGCAAGCATTTATACCTTTTGTTACAGACAATAATAAGCAACATCTGCATTTTGTTTATACATGGGTCATCCTGATATCTTATTTTTCTCACTTATTTAGACTCTAGTCTACATTCCATATTATCTACACAACAACTTCTCACACAGTTCTTTCCCACTCGCCTCACACAATCCTGGCTTCTACAAGTCTCGCGTTATTAAGGTTACAGTTAGCCTGACTCTTGCTAACAGAAGAGACTGTTTGCATTTTAAATTCCCTTCCAATCCCTGTCAGGCCTTGCTCTACTTCCACAAAAGTATTAGATAGAAAGGATTTAGTCCTTGACATCGTTAAAATAAGTAGGTCAAGGAAAGACTGTGATATATTTACTCATTATTTCTTGGATCCAGCATTACACAGCTTACTATATAATAGATTTGAAAGTGGTTAAAGTAAATACGGTACTTTGAAGAAATCCATGCAGCATTTTCCTTTTGGACAACTGTTGATAATAAAACACATTTCCAACAACTATTCATGTGTATTAATGTTTTGGCATCATATAGGACATCACTCAAGTAGACTCACTGGCTCAGATATTCAGCTCTTCTTACTACCCTTTGTACTGCATCTGTGGCAAAAAAGGAACTTAAAGCTGCCTTAAGACATGTCTGAGGATTGTCTTAGCATAGAAAAACCCTAAAGTAACTTAGGGCTGGCTCATGGACCCTCTCAAGAATAGGGCATATTCCAGGGTCAGTTTCTGGTTTATCAGGGGTTAGAGTGTGTGGTGTTGAAGTATGGTGTACAATCGTGACTGGCAGAACAGCTCCTTGGAAACTATTATCTGCTGATGCAAGAAAGAGCAGCTTCAGGCTGCTCTAATTTGCATCTGAGCTAGCTTGTCTCCCAGCAGCCTTCTGGCTTAGAGTGGAGTGAGTGGTAGGAAGCCTAGAGATCTGGCCTATTGAATTAGGGTTGTCGGACCTGGTCCACATCACAATATAGCGTATCAGAATTTAGAAAACATTATTCATATATTAAAGTCTTCTCAATTTGTCTTCCCATTTTTAAAGTAATTTAAAACCTAATTCTGAAAACCTTACTCAAGTGAGTGGTCCTTATTCATGTGAGAAAAGGCCAGTTGCATGCAGTTGGGATTGGGCCTGTATTTTTGGTGAAAGCTCCCATATTAACAGGCTGGGAACTGATATCGGCTGTTATGCCCTGTTCCGGCCACGACTGAAATAGCTGGGGAACTGAGGATGTTTGGAACTTTAATTCACTGAAGAAGTACACAGTGTGGATCTGCTATACAAGCTTCCCCATACTGGTCCACTGATGTCCCTCAGCTAATCAGGAGGGACAACTTCTAGGGGTGAACAGACAGTTCAGTCTGTAATTCCCTTTAAATCTGTAGCCTGTCAGGGTAATCCACTGGTGGGCCGCGAGACACTTTGTTTAGATTGACTGTCCACAGGCATGACTGACCGCAGCTCCCAGTGGCCGCAATTCACCATTCCCGGCCAATGGGAGTTGCGGGAAGCGGCGGCCAGCCGGGAACGGTGAACCGCGGGCACTGGGAGCTGTCAATGTAAACAAACTGTCTCGCGGCCCACCAGCGGATTACCCTGACGGGCTGCATGTGGCCCGCGGGCTGCAGGTTGCCCACCACTGCTTTAAATCCATGGCTGCCTCACTGAGTTTACCAAAATGACTGCTAGCTGGGAGTTGGGTTTTGTTTAGTAAAAAAGCATATTGTATATATTTTATGACTGTGTAAGTACCTGTGCTTTTGGCATGATATGGAGGAGCAGATCAAAATGTAGCATAGATTGCTGATCCATTGTGGAATGTAGCTGATTTTAGAACACAAGTTACAGTTTCACTAGTGAAACTATTTTGCATTTTGAGTTTGTGCATTAAAGACAATATACGTGTTGTTTATCACAGAAAATATTCACAGCAGAACTAAGAACATGCAAAGGGCTTATTTGTCAATTAATTGTAAAACAAAAGTTTTTCTGATCACGAGTCACCATGGTGATCATCAGAATAGATCAGCACAATTTAAACTCCTGACAAATCCTTTTACGAAGAAACTTTGTTGGGTTGGGTTACAAAATGGCACGTTACGTGTGCTTCCAATTTTCTCCCAAGTAAATTTGAAATACCTCTACAAATTCTTACTTATATTAATGTAGTTTTATGAAATTGCAAATTTATTCAAAAGCTTTTAAATATGTTTTATCCTACCATTACAGAAAGCTTGTGAAGTTTTTTTTATTGCTCACATTTGGTGCCTGATGATAGGTTGTCACACAACACTGAGCTGTTTAACACCTTAGGCAGAGACAATGAAGAGACTTGTAACACTTGCTCAACAAGAAGCTCAGTGTGTTTGGGAAATCTGTCATTTAGAAGACAAGCCTGTTAAGGTGTCAAACCCATTCTGACCTATTTTGCCCCTTTTTATATCCCACTGTTTCAGTTTTGCAAGTGACTTCACATTTGGCACGTTAATCTGACTTGAAAGTAAACATCACACAACTGGGAAAGTAAATAAATGTGTCTAACAGTCGTCTGACCCATATTCATTTAATGTAAAATTGAGGCTGGTGGTCTTCCTAAGGGCTTGTCTACACTGGCACTTTACAGTGCTGCAACTTTTTCACTCAGGGGAGTGAAAAAACGCCCCCACTCCCGCCCCCGAGCGCAGCAAGTTTCGGCGCTGTAATGTGTCAGTATAGACAGTGCACCACCACTGGGAGCCAGGCTCCCAGCGCTGGTAGGTACGCCCCTCGTGGAGGTGGGTTTTTTAGAGCACTGGGAGACTCTCCCAGCGCTGTGCTGTGACTACACAAGCCACGTTACAGCGCTGCCGCAGTGAAGACGTGCCCTAAGTAGTGAATACGCATATAAGAGCCTAATACCATTGCTATTTGGCATTCTGTGTACCTGCAGTAACTTGAGCTCTACCGTAGTAATGTACCAAATTCACTTTGCACACTCTGCATTATATTTTATCCAGCATTCGGATAATGTGGCACTCTGACCTTGTCTGATTGGGGATCTCATTTACTGTGAATGTTGCAAGAACAGTAAACAGAGCCTGGGAGAACTGTCAAGCCGCCAAGTTGCATTGTTCTGTATCTTTTCAGGAAAATGCCACATAATTTTATCTCTCTTGACATCTTTTTCCCTTGTATTAAGAAATTCTTAACTAAATTCTCTTTTGTTTTATAGTCCGTCATCTAAAAATGCCACATACTATAAAGAGAACAGGTCAAAAGGGCTTTATAGAAGAGACCTCAGGGAAGTTGAAATAAGTTAGGAAGAAGAGAAAGGCAACTCTAGGGTATTAGCTGAGATTGATAAGATTGTCTTTTAAACAGTGTCGCACATGCAAACATTTAAAGACTATATTAGTATTATAATTTATAAATAATTGTGTATGAATTTACTAGGTAGATGTATTATTGAAATATGTTGAATGGTGTAGGACATGTTTGCTTATGGTTCTGGTACCCACTTGCAAAGGTCAATTAATGCAACTAATTAGTGACTGTAATAAACCATTGAAATGGCTAAGACTGGGATTTTCAAAGAAGCCAAAGGAAGCTAGTTGCTTAGCTCCTGTTGGATTTATGCACCCCCTTTAGGTTCCTTTGAAATGTCTAGCTTAAATCAATACAAAATAATTGAATTTGCTTTGAATTGTTATTTCATTGTCTGATGACAAACCTTGCTTTATTATAGAGTTTCATGCATGCAGTGGATAAAAGACTGAGGTACGAAAAACACATCTTGATACTGTAGCTGGGTTATGAGCTAATTGCTAATACTAGCTTTTGTTTTAATAAGTTTTTAAAATATTAAAGAAAAATAGAATTGTTGACAGTAAAAATCTTACTGTATTAAAGGAGAATGACAAATAGAAAAGATAAAGGACTATAGCAAAGTGGCAGTCAAAATAGAAATTGTGGTTATCTATAATATAGTGTTACCAGTATTCAGGTTTAAGGTCTGTCTTTAATTTATTTATACCAAAGTTAATCATCTTCTAGTTGATCACTTAAATACTGAGAACATCTCTTTCTGAGTCTTCTTATGCTTCAGCCAATTGACAGGAGATAAGCTTCCATACCCATCCCTCCCAGCACTTTCAAAGTGCAGTGGAGCTTGTTATAAATGAATGACTCATACATAGGGTGGAACAAATGCACCATTGGTAGCCTACAGAGATAATAACACTGACCTCCGGTCATTTTACAAGAGAACTCTCTTGCATAGGTCAACTTCCCACTGCTTTAAACCCAGCCTAAATAGACTATTCATGGGGAACTAGACTGACAGATTAGAGATTTATATGCACAGATATGGGCATTAGCAGCAGGGTTTCTTCACTTTAGGACATAAGAAGCAGTTCAAATGGTCTGAGCACTAAGAGCAGGACATTTTTCTGTTATAAAAGTGGCTTGGTAAACTCCGATCAGCTTGACTGAAATCAGTAGGATAGTCGTTTGGACCCAGTTCAGTGGGGCCTACTCAGACAAAACTCCCATTGGTTTAACAAGAGAGGTTCAGGAGTAAGGATTGTAAGGTCACTGTCTGCAATCTTATACTGAGGTTAGAATTTGTTGAAAAACTATTCAGATTCTGCATAAATACATATGTAAATACACCTACATTTCTCTCTCTGTGTCTCATACACACACACAGCAAGAGGAGAATCAATGGATTTGCAGAGGTAAGAAAATTAGCACATGCCAAAGCTACTTTGTTATCAACTTTAGTACCATCAGAAACTAAGTTTTACTCCAGAAGTTGAATGTGAGTATAAATAACAGCTTAATTTTTATAGTGCCAAATGTAACATTAAAGGTTGTCAAATAATTTCATTTCCCAGACACATTAGTATTCAGAAACTGCAGTTTACCACTAGAAGTGGTCCACACAGAGAATGCCAAAGAGAAATGTAATTTGTGCCTCATTGCAAAAACAAATGCATTCTTCTGCCTGACTTTAACAAAGGACCACATTGCAAAGAATGGTTTTGAAGGAAATGACAAATTATTGCAAAGAGGAATTCGTTCTAAGAATGAGGGGTTCTCACAAAAGGGAGGGGGAAAAAAACAGAGAGAGAGAGAGAGAATATCAGTCCCTAAAACTTATTTAAGGAAAAACATATGCTTGATAAACTCCTCCCCCGCATCCCTCCAAAAAAGTTAGAAGCTTAACATGATCTCCCCTCCCTTCTGGGCCCTTTTAATGCAGGACTCTGCAGCCTGTAGTCAGATCTGTCAAAACAGGTTGTTTTCTAAAATATATGATAAACTTGGGCGGACTTATATGGTTAATAATGTTCAGCCAGAGGCTGAGGGCGGTAACTTAGAAAGTGTTGAAATTACCAGTTCATTGTGCAGAAAGCGTTGAAATACCTTATTATTATTTTAATGCTAGATAATGTTTTCACCTCTCTTTTCTACATCCCGAACCTGTTTTTTTCACTCATCTCTTAGTCATTTATCAGCTAGAATATAGTCTCATGTATATTTAAAAATAAACTAAAAAGGGTATGAGTGAAATACATAATAGAGAAAATAAAAATCCGAAGGTCAAACCTTTCAAGTACATCTCCTAATTTTTTAACCAGCTTGGCAAGCAGGTGCTTGGGGAGGCCGCTCGGGAGAGGGGCGGCATGTCCAGCTATTCGGCGGCAATTTGGCAGACGGTCCCTCACTCCCGCTGGGAGCGAAGGACCTTCTGCCAAATTGCCGCTGCAGATCGCGATCGCAGCTTTTATTTATTTATTTTTTTTGGCTGCTTGGGGTGGCCAAAACCCTGGAGCTGGCCCTGCTGATGTGGCCAAGTCCACTGTACGTTATGGTAATGCAAATAAATGCATAATACTAACATAATTTTCCACACACACAAAAAATCAACCAGGCATACTTAAAGGAAGCCTTTGCCCTGGCAAACATGGCTTAAAGATTAGACATCTCTTTTTGCCGTGCATTATATTGGTTGGGTGATGTGCTTTTATCAGCAAAACTGACTTAAAGTATGTATCTTAATGTTGAGTGCTGAAAGGGGAAGGAAATGTGAAACATGAGCAAAAACCTGTCAGCTATTGTCTTCTTTATCTGACACAAGATTTTCTGTTTCCTTTGAAATGCAAATTTTTTTAAAGAAAAATAAAAAACAATAGGGAAGAGGCACTTAATTTAGATTGGGGGGGTTGGAATAGATAAAATGGGGCTTTGGGGAAGAAGGTTGTGTTAATTTTAATAACTGTGCACAGGCTATTTCTTGAACTACAAGGAAATATCAGTGTTTCTTTTTTATGTTAGTAGTCTTCAAAAATCAAGAGTTTTGCAGATAGGATTAATGAGTTAATTGGCCTCTGTAGTAGTGATTGACAAGGGAGTTTTGATCAATCAGCAGGGCAATGCTTGTGCGTTTCCTGAAATTTATTATTTTTAAAAATAACATTGGGCCTCTTTCTGTCACATTCCGCCAGGGGTTAATCTGGGACACACTCTCCAGTTTTTCCTTAGTTGCATTTAGCCAGAGTAGTGGGAAGATCAGGGAATCAATGCTGATGTAGAGAATCAGATTAGACCTAACTCAGTTCACTTCTCTGCACTGGGGACTGCCATTTAAGCTTTATCCTCTAAGTGGAAGTGGAAGCCTGTCTTCACAGGGACTACTTGTAGGCAGAGCATAGCTTCTGCTGTTGCTGCTGGAGTTCAATTAGCTGGGCTTTACAGCTGAGCATACTCATTTAATCATTGACTAGAGTTCAATTCAACTTGAGAAAAACCTATTCAGTAAATTTTTTCTAGCTAATTACCACTAGTCAACCAAAAATATGTATCTCTAGTCTTCTTAGTCCATTTTGAGGCACTGACTTAATGATACAGACATATATGGTTTTAAGCAGTCCTGTGTATCTGGAGGAAAAGATAGACAAGAAGTTAGTGATTACGATCCTTGTAAAAAATGAATGAAATACATGATTACAGATGCATCTTGAAAGACTTATGAAGGTTATGACAACTAATCAAAATCTCTATGCAGCGAGGATGAAATTCACCATTGGCCAGAGGGACAGCACAATATCTATAATCATTTAAGTCCCACTTAAGCACTGTTTTACAAACATACATGGAATTTAAATGCTATATAGTGCCTTGTGCTATCCCACCATACAGTAGTGACTTTCACCCTGAGGTATGGTTACCAGATAGCAACTGTGAAAAAACAAGACGGGGGTGGGGTGTAATATAAGAGGTGCCTACATAAGAAAACAGGACTGTCCCTTTAAAAACGGGACATCTGGTCACCCTACCCTGAGGGAATAATAATGATCTTGTATAGGGTTATGAGATCTGGGTTCTATTTCTTGCCCAGCTATTGATTGTTAGTGCAAGCTGCTTATCCTCCCTGTTCCTTAGTTTCCTCATCTGTAAAATGGGAATCATTCTGACCTCATAGGGGTCTTGTTAAGATTGGTTCCTCAAAGTTTGTAAAACACATTGAAATCCTTGGTTGTGCTATAGAATTGCAAAGTATTTGTGTTCAGTGAGGCAGGCATTGCATTCCTGAGGGCAGCCTTGGGTCAATGAGTTTCTTAGCTCTGATGCATGGAACGAAAAGGTTATACTTGTCAGTAGCTGTCCACTTGGAAAAGAGAGATGTAGATGTGATTTAAAGTGACAAATGTAATCTAGGTGCAATTGCTGTCATTGTAGGATAAACTATCCAGTGGAAGTAGACAAAGCCTGCTTCCAGTGTCACTCCTAAAAGTCCCTGCCAATGCAAGACTACCTCTTAGGGTCCTGTGCACATTGGAGAAAGGAGAGAGGTATGAAATGAGTGTGCACAAATGTCATGGGTATGATCATAATAGTAACAAAATTCAGTCCTTGTTAAAGGGCTGCTCAGCTATGAAGTTGTAGCCCTGATTTGAATGGCTTGAGTGCTTTACTGTGGTCAGGATGAAAAAATCTTGGTTATTTCCATAAGAGACCATATCCCTTTAAAATCTCCAGTTTGATGATAGTTCAAATTATATAGCGGACTAAACAGCAGAGGTTTGACAGCACACGTGAGCTGTCTGTGAGGTGGGGCAGGGGAATTACAGTTTAAGTAATATATTATGTATCAGGGAAGAAGGGAAGGCAATAGAAGACTATCTGGAAAAATATGGTCTTATATTCTTGATTTGTACAACAAACAATTGGAAAAACTTGCTATATAGATCTGGGTTCCTCTAACATTGCATATAATGGGCCTAGTTCACCATTCTGCTATTCCAGTTTTACATTTATGAATTACCATTGAAATCTGCATTTTTCATTCTAAATCATATCTGATTTTAGTGGAGTTATGGCATTATAAACTAGAGTAATGCAATAGTGAATCTGGCCCACTATAGGCGGTGTTGGAGGAACCACTATTCTATATAGAAAGTTATCCTAACACACGCACACATATATATGTAATGTAAATTATATTTCTTTCTACTATATGGGAAAAAGGATGATGTCCTAGTTGAAATATCATAAAAGATATTTCAACTAGGACATCATTTATATAAAGTAATAGCTGATATAATGATGTTTAATTGTGGAATAATTAGTTCTTCACAATGTATTGTATCTGTTCACTTGGCTAAAATTAGACCCTGGATAAAATAAGCTTGGAGACAGATCTTGCTTCTTTCCTTTGGGAGATAAATTATGTTGGTATAGAGTACAGGTGTGAAATAAGTTTGTTATATTTAGCTCTCCATTTGCAGCACTTTAGCTAGGTAAAGATAAAGGGCTTGATTCTCCTCTCACACCAAGAAATCTCTCCACTGGAATAAATACAGTTAAAACAACGTAAAACAAAGTTATTAGATCAGTAGCAATTTCCCCAACTACTAATAATTGCCATTGTGGTATTTTAAATTTAATTACTAGTTCATACTGATCTTCTATAGATATTCCTTGTGATGATCATATGAAACAGTTACAGTGACTGACAATAAAAAGTGAGCTCTTGCGGACAGATACCACATGGCAGTATCTGGGACGCCACCGTTATCTCTTAAACCTCTGTGTGGTAACTGATAGCAGATGTTGACTTTTTAATGGTGGGCATTACCTTCAGAAAATTTCTGCAGTCAACGGTATAGTATTTATTTGCTGTTTTGGGATGTGGAATGTACAAAAGACACAAGAACAGGTTCATAGTTATGCAAATATTTTACTCTTATTATATTGAATGACACCTGTAAATATTATATCGTATTACCTTGGTCTTCTGTAGCAATATGTCTCTCATTTACCTGTTAAATGACATGCAAGAGACAAATAAACCACAGTATGAGTGTCAAGTATCAGAGGGGTAGCCGTGTTAGTCTGAATCTGTAAAAAGCAACAGAGGGTCCTGTGGCACCTTTGAGACTAACAGAAGTACTGGGAGCATAAGCTTTCGTGGGTAAGAACCTCACTTCTTCAGATGCAAGAAGTGAGGTTCTTACCCACGAAAGCTTATGCTCCCAGTACTTCTGTTAGTCTCAAAGGTGCCACAGGACCCTCTGTTGCTTTTCACAGTATGAGTGTCATCCAGCAAGTTGGAACAAACTTGATCTCATGTTGTGACTGAAAAATGGTCATTCCAAAGCCTCCAGTGTGCTGAGTAAGTATGAAAAGCAATGATTGCACATAGACGCATAGACTTTAAGGTCAGAAGGGACCATTATGATCTTCTAGTCTGACCTGCACAACGCAGGCCACAGAATCTCACCCACCCACTCCTGTAAAAAACCCTGACCTATGTCTGAACTATTGAAGTCCTCAACTTGTGGTTTAAAGACTTCAAGGTGCAGAAAATCCTCCAGCAAGTGACCTGTGCCCCACGCTGAAGAGGAAGGTGAAAACCCCCCAGAGTCTCTGCCAATCTGCCCTGGAGAAAAATTCCTTCCCAACCCCAAATATGGCAATCAACTAAACCCTGAGCATGTGGGCAAGACTCACCAGCCAGACACCCAGGAAAGAATTCTCTGTAGTAACTCAGATCCCACCCTATCTAGTATCCCATCACGGGCCATTGCGCATATTTACTGCTAATAATCAAAGATCAGTTAATTGCCAAAATTAGGCTATCCCATCATACTATCCCTTCCATAAACTTATCAAGCTTAGGCTTGAAGCCAGATATGTCTTTTGCCTCCACTGCTCCCCATGGAAGGCTATTCGAGAACTTCACTCCTCTGATGGTTAGAAACCTTAGTCTAATTTCAAGTTTAAACTTCCTGATGGACAGTTTACATCCATTTGTTCTTGCATCCACATTGGTACTGAGCTTAAATAATTCCTCTCCCTCCCTGGTATTTATCCCTTTGATATATTTATAGAGAGAAATTATATCTCCCCTCAGCCTTCTTTTGGTTAGGCTAAACAAGCCAACCTCTTTGAGTCTGTTTTCATAAGACAGGTTTTCCATTCCTAGGATCATCCTAGTAGCCCTTCTCTGTACCTGTTCCAGTTTGAATTCATCCTTCTTAAACAAGGGAGACCAGAACTGCACACAATTTTCCATTTGAGGTCTCACTAGTGCCTTGTATAACGGTACTAACACCTCCTTATCTCTACCGGAAATACCTAGCCTGATGCATCCCAAGACCGCATCAGCTTTTTTCATATCACATTGGCAGCCATATCACATTGGCAGCTCATAGTCATCCTGTGATCAACCAATACTCCGAGGTCCTTCTCCTCCCCTGTTACTTCCAAATGATTCATCCCCAGTTTATAACAAAAATTCTTGTTATTAATCCCTAAATGTATGACCTTGCACTTTTCACTATTATATGTCATCCTATTACTATTACTCCAGTTTACAAAGTCATCCAGATCTTCCTGTAGGATATCCCAGTCCCTCTCTGTATGGGCAATACCTCCCAGCTTCGTGTCATCCGTGAACTTTATTAGCACATTCCCACGTTTTGTGCCAAGGTCAGAAATAAAAAGATTAAATAAGATTGGTCCCAAAACCAATCCCTGAGGAACTCCACTAGTAACCTCCTTCCAGCCTGACAGTTCACCTTTCAGTATGACCTGTTGTAGTCTCCCCGTTGACTAGTTCCTTATCCATCTTTCAGTTTTCATATTGATCCCCATCTTTTCCAATTTAGCTAATAATTCTCTGTGTGGAACTGTATCAAATGCCTTACTGAAATTGAGGTAAATTAGATCCACTGCGTTTCCTTTGTCTAAAAAATCTGTTACCTTCTCAAAGAAGGAGATCAGGTTGGTTTGCACATAATATTTTGGGTTTTGTCGTTGTTAACTCATCATGACTTTGTTTATAAATCTATCTGAAATTAATACTGCTCTGGCTGGGTGTTCCATCGCTGCCAGCTCAATTCTAACACTTCTTATGACAGTTGCAATAAGAAAAGAATTGTCATCAAAAGCCATCTGTAGAGGCCATTGTGCTTTTGAAATTAGCATATAAAGGAGATTACGCAATGAAATAGTATGTAATGTTGGCTATCAATTCATTGACTGATGGATTTACTTATCAGTAGATGCTATGTCTGTTGAAAATTAGTAATATAATTCACTTAACTATTGTTGCAATTTCCACTTGCTAAAAGAAAATTTCTGAATTGCACTGAAATATAGATTTTAAATGAGCCTTTAATTTTCAAGTCAGAATTTATTTCTTATACAAGCATGAGTTTATATGATCAAAACAGATAATAGACATGAAAAAAACAATTAACTGATCTGGAAGCATAACAAATCTGATTTACTTTTAACATTTTTTTGTTTAATTATGTTTTTAAAGAGGTATATTTCTTCTGTAGAATAACCTTCAATACCTATAAATAGTCTAAAAATTCTTGTTGTTTCCCACTTCTATGACATTTTTTCTCTTTTCACACAAGATAGGCAAAGAACCTCAACATCTATAGTCTAGAGGACAAAATACAGTAAATAAGGGAAAAAATTAAATAAGAATAGAGATGAACCAGTTCAGTTCGTTAGTGCACAAAGTAAATTACAGCTGTAAAATATGTACTTCAATGTGAATATATCCAAACATCCAAATGTGTTAGGATATTTAGGATATTTCATGTGTTTGCTGTCGGCTTTTCAAAATCCTACACCTTCATAAAACAGTCTACCATTATCTGATTTGCAACTGATTTGAAGTCTTCCTATTCTTCATCAGAAAGTATTTTACATGGAAAATTAACTAATTCCAAAACAGAATCTCCCACCAGTCTCCTTTACCCAGACAGTTCTGTCCTGTGTTACTATTGGTAGGTAAGAATGTGGGGCATGGCAGCAGACAGTAAAAGTCATCCTCTGTTTTGGAAGGTGGGGTCTAGATTTCAGGGTACAGAATGAAGTGTGGCTGGCTGCTGCTTACAGCCTGCTCTTGTTGTTGTTATGTAACGTTTAAATAAAAAATAATTTAGTTAAATGCAAGCTCTTCATGCCGCAATAAGAAGAACAATATGTCACCCAAGGATCTCTTGATACCAACTGGCAGAGGACACAGGGGCACATAAGAGTTACAGGATCCTCTGGGTCTGGTATCTACATACTAATCCACCAAAGAATGACATGTGAGATCTCTACTGAAAGCCTATCACATTGGTCATTATGATCATTGCAAAATGTGTGTATGGAAAATATGTGAAGAGTTATGTGAATAGATACTAAAAATATGTTCTCTAGGTCTGTGAATTAGGACAGGTCACCAAAAGGTGATCCGCATACTACTGTCAGGCAGGGAGGAAGAGACGCTTATCTATGGCTGGTCATGTGCAAATTGAGTATTGTGTGGTTCACAATGGACACCCTTTTACAGCCTGAGCAAAACGCTAATCAATAGATCGTAGACATTATAGGAACAAACAAAAACAGCAGGGGGATCATCTTTAGGAATAAGACAACTTTTGGAACTCTATCTGGGTGTGGATGAACCCTCAGTTATCCTTCAACCTATGAGGGATCTCAGCCAACCTTGCTGAGAATGCTGGGAAAAGGATTTGTGGTAAGGTATTTTGCAGGAGATAGAGGAATGTCTTGTGAGTTCAGTTTAGGCTCTAGAAAGCATGTTATGGTTTTGTTTTATATGTATCTTTTTCTTTCCAATATTATTCCTTTCTATTACTTGAATCTCAGTTCTGTGATAATAAACTTATTCTTGATCTATCTATCTATCCATCTATCTATCTAAAGTGCTGTGTGTTAAGTAGAGTGGTGATCCTGAGTTGAATTGTGAAAGCTGGTGTGACGGGCTAGATCACAGAAACCCTCTTGGGAACTGCAAACTGATGTGCCAAGACTACTTCTACCCCTGCTTTCCCTGCCAGCTCGGGACCCCAGCACCCTGTCTTGCTGAGCCAGACACGCCCGTCTGCTCCAATAAAGACCCAGGGTCTGAATTACTTGCCCCAAAGCTGCAACCTTCACTGAAAACGGCTCACAGAAGTGTTCCTGTCTTTAACATTCAAATGCCCAACTCCCAATGGGGTGTAAACCCAAATAAATCCGTTTTACCCTGTATAAAGCTTATGTAGGGTAAACTCATAAATTGTTCGCCCTCTATAACACTGATAGAGAGATATGCACAGCTGTTTGCTCCCCCTGCTATTAATATATAATCTGGGTCAATTAATAAGTAAAAAGTGATTTTATTAAATACAGAAAGTAGGATTTAAGTGGTTCCAAGTAGTAACAGACAGAACAAAGTAAGGCACCAAGCAAAATAAAATAAAACGCGCAAATCTATGTCTAATCAAACTGAATACAGATAAGATCCTCACCAGTTCCAGAATGCTCCCTTTTACAGACTAATCTCCTTTTAGCCTGGGTCCAGCAATCACTCACACCCCTTGCAGTCACCGCCCTTTGTTCCAGTTTCTTCCAAGTATCCTGGGGGGTGGAGAGGCTCTCTCTTTAGCCAGCTGAAGACAAAATGGAGGGGTCTCTCAGGGGCTTAAATAGACTTTCTCTTGTGGGTGGAGACCCCCTCCTCACTCCTATGCAAAGTCCAGCTCCAAGATGGAGTTTAGGAGTCACCTGGGCAAGTCACATGTCCATGCATGACTCACAGTTTTTACAGGTAGCATCCATTGTTTACATGCTACCTTGAACGTCCTCAAGTAGACTTCTTATGTAGATTGAAGCATTCCAAGATCCATTGTCTTTTAAGTGTTCCTTGATTAGGTACTTAATTTCAACATTCCTTTCTCCAGGAACTGACCAAATGCTCTACTAAGGTTATTTAGAGATCAAGCCAGTACACAGCCAACATTCATAACATTCATAAGTTCGAATACAAAAATTATACATGCATACAAATAGGATTAATACATTCAGTAGATCATAACCTTTACGGAGATATGTTACATGGCATATGTAGCATAAAACACATTCTAAGCATATTTCCATAAAGCCTTCTGGGAGGTATCATCACAGCTGGTATATACTCTTCCTTTGGGATTAGAGAATCTAAAAGTTTTGAAAGTGTTCAGTGGAACTACTGACTACTTCAGAGGGATGCTTGAAGGACTCCGGGTTTGGTGAGTGTGTATCGCTAGCCTGTGCAGAGAGAGTGAGGCCTGGGGAGGCCTGGAAGGGAGTGCTTGTTTTGCCAGAGGCTGGTGGATTCAGGGAAGTGATCCACAGCAGGCACAAACAAGACTCCCTCACTCTAAGGGCAGGTGGTAGTGAGGTGCCTCACAATCCTGAGTACTCTTGGAAGCATCACATAACATACTGTATGGAGTAGCTGGCCTTGTGTATGCTAGATAACTGAACCATTAGTAGTAGAAACAGTGGGATAGCAGTATTCTAAGTATTAAGAGTGCAGTGAGTCCAGAATAGCCAGGAAGTTTCAGGTGCAGGTTGTTTATAGCTTTACCCCACATCCACACTAACTTTCTTTCTGTTTGTACATCAGTGTGAATCTTGCCACAAAGTCTTTTCCCCACATCCTCTGTGCATATTGAGATTTGCTAACAAGAGGTGTCACTTGTGCCTCGGAAGTTGGGGGAGAGAAGACAGAGTAGCTACGGGGGTGGGAGGGGGAGGAATGAAACATCAATGAGAGATGTGGACATTTGTAACTTAATACGAAGCCTTTTTGCCCCTTTTATGAACACAAATGGCAGAATTTATTAGATTCAGAAAAACTCTTCCAGTCTCTGAGACCAGGTACATTTCACAGTGAAAAGGTTCATCCCTGCTGCATAGGTTCCCTCATCCCCAAACTTTCAAGTCTCAATTTCTATTGAAAGAATGTAGGGCCTGGGCCTGGTCTTGTTGAAGTCAGTTAGGGTTTTGGTATTGACTTAAGGTGACCAGTTTTTCAAATGAAAAATCATGACACCTGTCATAGTGTGCACACAGAGATTGTCCATTAGGGCTGGTCAGAAACATTTTTTTGATGGAAAGTGGAGTTTCCAACACAATATTTTTCACAAACAGTGTTTCCTTTCCATGGAAAATGTTGACTAACTATTCTTTCGTTGTGCTGTCTTGCTGCACATAAGGGTTCTTGGGAGCTGTGGGGGTTTAAAAAAGCTGAGACAAAACAGTGATGGGGACAATGGAACAGACCCTGAAAATGGGGACACTCCTGGTTTTCAAGGACATATGGCCACCCTACATCCTACCTACTTGAGTGGTAGCAGAATCAGACCCTAAATTAGAAGTCCAGATTAGAGTCTGGTTGTGATCTTAGTTATACCCTTGAAAATCAGAAGTAACTTAATTGAATCAATGGAATTACACTGCTGTAAATGATATTCTGGAGAAGTAAAGAGATGGGTCAGTTAAAGGGCTTGTCTACATGAACATTTAGTTTGTGTAAGTTTGGTGTAAATTTACCCTGCACTTGCCTGCTGAACTAACGATCCATGTGGATCTTTCTGACATGTATTAGCAGTTTGATAATGCACTCTGATCTAGTCCTCTTTGAAATGTTCACTTATTTCTTTTCCATATATCCCCTTCTTTCCCCCCCAATCTCCCCTGTCTCCAGTCCTAGCCTCCTATCTTCTTTCCTCTATTCCTTTCCCTATCTTTAACTGAAAAGCAGGTGTTGCGGGGGCAGGGGGGGGGGTGAAGGGGGGGAGGGGACGACGTGGGAGTTGATTTTCCTTTTTACTGGAAGTTTCTTTGAAGTTTCTTCAAAACTTTCTTCTTAGAAAAGTAGAGTAAGTGCAGGCGAACCAACAATGAAACACTTATTTTACCCTCATCAAAACATATACAGAGAATTCCTACATCCTAAAAATACCAGAATAGTAAAAATAATTAAATTACTTTGATGTATAACAAAAAAGGGAAATAAAGTATAATTTTAGTGATCCTTTTCTTTCTTTTTTTTTTTAATGACAAGAAACTATAATTGTTTATTTTTAACTAGTGAATTGGTATTTGCTAAGGAATGCCCATAAAAAGCCTAATTTTAAGGAATGCTGTCAAGTGTAATAATTCAGTGTTATCTAACAATGAAATATAGAACGTAGATAATGAGTAAATCAGCTTGAAACTTGTAGCATCAATTACTGAAGTAAGAATATTACAATAGCTGTACCTACAGTGAGTTGTAAAGACAGACATCAAAAGTCTTCAGTGGCAACTGGTATTTTTCAAACCTGCATATGAAATTATTTTTTCAAGATCTTTCCCTTTTGTTAAACCATAAGGACATTACATCATTTGGAGCCAAAGTAAGGTTTTGTGGTCAACTTAGGTTAAGATTTCCTCAGATATTAGCAATAAACCTATTCTGAACTGAATTTCTAATAAAAATCCCCACTTCTATCAAATCACACAGCCTTTTTATAACGTTACACTGGAACATAACAGGAGTAAAGAAAATGTGAACTAAGAAGTTGTGTTCAACAGGTCTTGGAATTTTTAAGTGCCAAACATGTTTTGTATGTTCAGAATCTATGGACCAAAAAGTCTTTTTGAATTACAAATTATTTGTAGCTTGAAAGCCTGTTGTTAGGGAAATACAGGCTGTGAATGCTAATTTGGTTCGGCTTGAGCAATCAAGAAATGTAGATGGAGCAATGCACATTTTCTTTGAACAACTCTGAATAATATATATACAAACACATCACCTATATGTTAGACTATTGAAGTTATAAAACTTAATAGTCAAATTTAATAATTAGATACAATATTCTTGAAGCTGAAACAATGGCTAACAAAATGGCACAATGGTATCTCTGTATAGGAGCTAATCTGAATAATCATTTTTGTATTAGAAGATATTTAGGAGAGAGGAGTTTTTCTATTTATCCCTTAATGCAAATAACTCAGCTGCTAATTCATAGCAGCATTCAGTAATGGTTAGGGTATGCTCATACATTCACCACAAGCCAGTTCCTGCTTTATCAAAAAATATGTTGAAACAGTCACATAAAAAAATTATTGCAGTAAAATTTCTGAAGTTTTCTAAATGTAAACTGCAGAGGTTTTTTTGTTTTGACACTACATTGTAAACATACCCAGAATTGGAAACAGTAGTCTGTCATTTTTCATTACTTACATTGGAATAACCTTTTAGCCAGAAGTGTAACTTTTATCTTAAAATTGCAGTGAAAGAAGGCAGCCCGCACTTAATTCTTGTATAAACGAGAAACATACTGAGGGTGAAATTTAGAAGACTAGCAGGAAATTGGTTTTGCATGTGGGAGAAATTCAGGGATTGGGGGGGACAGGCCCCCATCCCAGACCTGCAGAAGCACTTCATCCCTTGTATACCTCCATGTGGGATCTTGCACCAGCTGCCCACAACTTTGTACTATTGCCCAGGTTGGTATACAAAAAGTTGGCACTGAACTATCCTCTGCCAGGCATAGTGTGTATGCCTGTTCTGTAGCAGCTTTCCCTCTACCTTGTGGAACCACAGCAGTTCTGCTGTATTGGGAGCCTTCCATCGCACCCTTTGGATTGCTGGCTGTGTGCATATTTCATCCTTATTTATTTCAAGCAATTAAAACTAGAGCTGGTCAAAATTGTTCAGATCTGAAAGTTTTTGCTTAAAAAAGAAGGACAATTTTTTGCAAAATATTTGCAAAGAATTCATCCCCTTTTCCAACCAGTTGTAGAACTGGTCAAAAAATTTTGAATTTCATTTTTTTATTGAAAAAAAGAAAACTTTTTGTGACTAATGTCCCAATATCTCAACCATCTGTAGTTACTACAGTGCACATGAGCACTGGTTACCTTTCAGGATTGGATTAAAGCAATTATGGCCCAACTTAAAGCCCATGAAGTAAATGCAAGGATCCCGTTGACTCAAGTAGGCTTTGGTTTGAGACTTAAGAGAAAATTATTGACTATAGTTTTCATTTTTAACTCTTCTTTCTTATAATAGAAACTTGAGACTACAATTCATCCCCCCCAACCATTTTGTCATTGCTGTCAATTTGGCCACTATTATATCTTGCTATAT